>NC_134704.1:174321278-174632187 GCF_043290135.1 Rhipicephalus microplus | reverse complement strand
ACAATGAATGATAATCTGACGAGTATCATTACGGTGTGTGCAGTGGAAGTTAGAGGCAGGGTAGAGAGACAGGGCACTGGCAAGTTTTCCCAGAAAACAAAGAATCTAATTAGAAGCGTCAAATCATGAAAGTTTCAAGTACAACAAACAAATTAGAACTGGCAGATCTTTTGAAGTTGATAAATAGGCGTAAGGTATGCGATGTAAGAAGGTATAACATGGAGAGAATTGAACACGCTCTGAAAAATGGAAGAAGCGTCAAAGCAGTGAAGAGGAAACTTGGGATAGGAAAAAGTCGGATGTATGCACTAAGGGACAAAGAAGGCAAAATAACTACTAATATGGATAGGATACTTAAAATAGCGGAGGAGTTATACAGAGATCTGTACAGTAGCCGAGACAACCACGACCTTAATACTATAAGAACTTGCAGACCCAGATGACACCCCACCAGTAATGATAGAAGAAGTCAGAAAAGCTTTGGAGAGCATGCAAAGAGGCAAAGCTGCTGGTGAGGATCAGGTAACATCAGATCTGCTGAAAGATGGAGGACAGATTGTGTTAAGAAAACTAGCCACCCTGTTTACGAGGTGTCTCCTGACGGGAAGAGTACCAGAGTCTTGGAAGAACGCCAACATCATCTTAATACATAAGAAAGGATATGACAAGGATTTTAAGAATTACCGGCCGATCAGCTTGCTCTCTGTAGTATACAAGCTATTTACAAAGGTAATTGCTAACAGAGTAAAGAAAAGATTATAATTAAATCAGCCGAAGCAACAAGCTGGATTTCGAACAGGCTACTCAATAATTGACCACATCCATACTATCAATCAGGTAATAGAGAAATGCCCAAAATATAACCAACCACTATACATAGCCTTCATAGATTACGAGAAGGTGTTTGATTCAGTAGAAATATCAGCCGTCATGCAGACACTGCGGAATCGTGGCGTAGATGAAGTATATGTAAACATTCTGAAGGAAATCTACTGGGGATCAACTGCTACCATAGTGCTTCATAAAGAAAGCAACAGAATACCAATTAAGAAGGGTGTAAGGCAGGGGGGCACAATCTCCCCAATGCTATTTACCGCGTGCTTACAGGAGGTTTTCAGAAGCCTAGAATGGAAACAGTTAGGGGTAAGAGTTAATGGAGAGTACCTTAATAACCTGCGCTTCGCCGATGACATCGCATTGCTGAGTAACTCAGGGGACGAATTGCAACTCATGATTACGGAGTTAGACAAGGAGAACAGAAAGGTGAGTCTTAAAATTAATCTGCAGAAAACGAAAGTAATGTACAACAACCTCGGAAAAGAGCAGCGCTTCGATATAGGTAAAAACGAACTTCAAGTTGTAAAAGACTATGTCTACTTAGGGCAGGTAATAACCGCAGAGCCGAACCACGGGATTAAAGTAACTGGAAGACTAAGAATGGGGTGGAGCACATTCGACAAGCACTCTCAAATTATGACAGGTAGGTTGCCACTATCCCTCAAAAGGAAGGTATATAACAGCTGTATCTTGCCGGTACTTAGCTACGGAGAAGAAACCTGGAGACTTACAAAGAGGGTTCAGCTTAAATTGAAGACGACGCAGCGAGCAATGGAAAGAAAATGTTAGGTGTAACCTTAAGAGACAAGAAGAGAGCAGAGTGGATTAGGGGACAAACGGGGGTTAAGGATGTCATAGTTGAAATAAAGAAGAGATAATGGAAATGGGCCGGGCATGGAGCGCATAGACAAGAGAACCACTGGTCATTAATGGTAACTAACTGGATTCCCAGAGAAGGGAAGCGGGTTAGGGGGAGACGGAAGGTTAGGTGGGCAGATGAGATTAAGAAGTTTGCGGGTATAAATTGGCAGCAGAAAGCACAGGACCGGGTTAACTGGCGGAACATGGGAGAGGCCTTTGTCCTGCAGTGGACGTAGGCAGGCTCCTGCTGCTGCTGCTGCTACTGCTGCTGATGATGATTTCGTTATCCAACGTATGAAAATGTCCTCACCTAATGTGATTAGGAAGTTGCTTAAAGAACTAGAGGAAGATGATTTCTTCTTATCGCGAGCGTGTATTCAATAGGCTATAGTTGGTTATGCTATGTCTGGTTCTGCCTGCGTTACGCAAAGGAATTATAACAGAGTACGACACGACAGCATATGGTAGCATCCGACAGCCTGACACTCTAGAGTGCTCTCCACTTAAAACAGGAGTAGCAGATATTCTAGCTTCCATGAAGCGAGAGAAGTTAACCAAGGTGGATAACGCAATACCTACGGGCAAATGGAAGCAGTCGCAGTAAAATAGTGCACCCCAAAATAAGGAAAAAGCTCCCAAAGTTTGAAGCGACATAGTTGTGTCGATCAAACTAACAAGTTATCAGCAAAGCAGCGTAATCGATTCGAAACAGATATATCCATTCGGAGATTAACACGAGAGTCTTTCTGCCTGCAGTGAGCATAAAACAGACTGATTGTGATTACATTTTCTGCACTGGAAGAGCTGTGCAGTAAATCTTTCAGTGTTCAGGATCAGCGCAACTGCTATTTGTTACTCGCAAGACAAAGAGGAGTGCCAGAAATAAAAATGTAACAGTATTCACCAAACGAAAACCATGTTTGCCGCCAACGCGAAGATGCAGCTTTAGCAATGCAATGTCCAAAAGAAGCCATGGGTGTGTCCGTGAAATAAATAAGTTCAGAAAGGGCATGCTTCGAAATGTTTCCGTCAGCACGCTGATTGAGCTGACGTGGCTATTACACTCCTCGTGGTTCGCTAGAGTCATTTTACCTTGAAGGAGTCTGGGAGGTCTCGTTGTAGCTTGTTTGGTCCTCGAGAGGCTTGCGTAAGAGCAATTAGCAGGAGAAACTTGATACCAGCAACGGCAAGACCCATGTGGAATTGCGGTACGTACAACTCGTAGGAATCACACTCCGCGGTTCGTACCCGGCCGCAATTTTTATGCCCGCAGGTAGCGTCAGAGGACGCACAGCTGCGTTGCAATTTGGGCGAGACAAAATAAATTAGTAAAAGTGGTTTCCACTTTCGACCACAGGGTTCGCAGGTGTTTCATTATGAAGGTAGGGGAATAATAGGTTAGACGTGTGTTATATCCACCAATCATGGTATTTACACTGTTTATAGGAGTATTGGGATTAAATTGGCGTGACACTCTAGAGAGGCTCTTGAAAAAAAAATGGCAGATCGCACGTACAGTGGGAATCTATGATATGCGAAGCACGAATGAGCAAGGTTGACATGTCACTTTCAATTCAGCACAACGTTACAAGGTGAAAGTAAATTTTGCCGTACATGACTTTTATGTCATGATTATTATGTTTGGTCGTGCCATTTACATTCGTCGTCAATTCACGTAATGTGATACCAAACTTGGTATATGTGGAGCTAGCGAGACGTCCGTAAGCGCGCTAAGAGCCTAACATGTAGTTATGTTTTACATGACACGCATATCATGATTATCATGTTTGGATGTGCTATTTACCTTCCTCGTCTATTCACGTCACGTAGTACCATATTTGGTATATGTGGAGCTAGCAAAACGTCCGCGAGCACGCTATGAGCGTAGCATTCAGTCATGACACGCATGCCAAAATAATCATGTTCGCACCAGCCATATACCTTCGTCATTTCCTGACGTCAAGTAACACCAAAATTGGTATGTGTGAAGCTAGCGAAACGTCCGCGAGCGCACTATGAGCGCAGCATGTAGTCATGTTTTCTAGACATGCATGTCATCATTATGATGTTTGGACGTGTAAATCACGTTCGTCACCCACTTCGGATCATGTAATGCCAAGTTAGTATATGTCAAGCTAGCGAACAGCCGCGCGTTCATCATGCGCATGCATTGTATTCATGTTGTTGCATGACACGAATCTCATGATTATCATGTTTGCACCAGCCACATACCTTCATAATCCATTCACGTACCGTAATAGCAAATGTGGTATATGCGAAGCCAGCGAAACGGCCGCGAGTGTATCATGAGTGTGGCATGTAGTCATATTGGTACATGACAAGCATATCATATTTCTAATGCTAAGGTCTGTCGTTTCTGTTCGCCATGCAATCATGTCATACCATACCAGTTTTGCAACACGTCATGTGAATGAAACCACCGCAAGAGCAGGAAGACCAATAAATGTCAATCATAGAATTCATGACATAGAGATCTTGATTTTCATGTTATGACTAGTCACTTATGGTCGTCATACACTCATGTTATGTCACAGCAATTTTGGTATACATAGATAGATAGATAGATAGATAGATAGATAGATAGATAGATAGATAGATAGATAGGGAAGCCTAATGTCAGCGAAGTTTGCTAAAAAATGTTTTGCATTTAAAAACAAGATTAGCTACTGAGCTTATATTAGGAACATGTTACGTTTCTTATCACAGCAGCCTTTTATTGTTTTTCTATAACACGCGACGACCCAGTATGAACTCGACTTTGTTGACAGCCTTGCTTGACCTGGGGGACGGTCGAAATTAGACACGAGCAGATTGAAGAGAATATTTGTTTTGCCTACGCTTGTGCTCTGCTCGTCATTCCAATCAGCGTTTGGGGATAGCACAAAGTTCATTTTCTTTCTTTGTCTAAATTACATTTGCTTGATGTTTCAAGTAGGCGTTTTAGATAGAATGTAGCAGGTGCTCACAAAAATGAATAAAAAACCTATTGGGACTTGATAGAATATTGACGTGATTCGCTAACGTAGTGAACAAACGTTCTTCCCCGAAAGGAAAAGCAGCCATTGCATGCAGCCTCCGATAATTGCGTGTCACTTTTCTCCGTGTCACATTTCCCTGCAGCTGTTGCTTGTGTGAATGAACTCTGCCTCCACAAAACAAGCAAAAAAAAAGAAGAAATGATTGCCGAGAGAGTTGCCTTCTTTTTTTATTTCAGTGAATATAGTAATCCTCCTCCACACCCCTACGAAACTTTTCCGCACCTGTGTGCACGTATGTATAGACGAACCATTTCGGTACACAGTCGGTTACGTATACCGTAGTAATGAAATGAATGTTTTGTATCTTTCGGTAGTTTCTGTTTGTGTTATCATGAGGAAAAGAAACGTAAACAGTGCGCTGTCTACGCGCTCTGGTGTTCTACACTTATTTTTTTTTCAATTGCTTCCAGCCTGCATGACAATATGGCTGCTGGATTGATTTATGCCAGAATCAAGAATCATGTAGTATCTTTTCAATGGCACAAAAGTCCAAGCGCGATAAAAACAGTGCGCTGCGTTGCTCGCGTTTCTTTCCAATACCCTCGTGTACTGCGCAATGTCACTGCACGTTAAAGAAGAGCAGACGATAGAAATTTCTAGAGCCTTTCACAACGGCGTTCTTCATATACACATCGTGGATTCGGGACGTGAAAACCCAGATAATATTTCCTACCACCTAGGTGCACGTAAAAAGCTACATTATAATTACATACACCGGTGTTATGACACCAAGCCTCCACACATACTCTAGAAGTGTAAGGCAATGCACATTAAGTCCGACACTACTTTGGCCAGGCGGTAGGCGGCCCTCCGCAGTCCTATTCTGTCCGACCAACTCTGGGCCGTCCGGAAGGCCCGCGCAGCGGCTGACCGGCTTGGCCAGGCGTAACCGACATGGGAGTCGCCCACTGCGCGCTAACGTGCGTCCTGCCGAACAACAAAAAAGTTTTAGACCCATACACCCACCGGTGCTTTAACCGTGCTATGTTTAGTGAACGTGGGCTGCAGTGAGTATATACAAAGGTTCGCCAAGGTTCTTAAAAAATCTTAAATCTTCTTTCACTGGCGCTTCATTTTGACATGCTTAGTAACGAAAGGCTTCAGCAAAGTTTGTTCCTGCTGCTCTTTAGTGTGGCGGGTATTCGTTCATTCGGTGTGTAAAGGCGAACGACTGGCTCGGTTTATTTCATGGCGAGAGTATTAACAGGCAGATCACAACACAAATTTCCTTTGAGCAAAACCCATAACTAGTTTTTTGCAACGCTTGTTAAGGCCATCCTTGAAAGTTCAGGGTAAGTTGGAGGCCCTTGATTTAATTACCCTTTAACTTTTCTTTGCATTGTGGTTCACAAGTATTGACTTCAGTACTGCGCAGGTAAAATAACGTCCCGTGGGATAGTATTCTAACTACACGCGAAAATACCTACTCACGAATGACAAGCCCGATATTGGCTCTCGGGCGCGTAATTCGGCCAACAAATTTACTAGGATTTTCAAAAAATTGACTATATTGCAGTCGCGACATCTCCAATCACGTCAGAGAAAACCATTTGAAGTAAATGATGGTTTTAGTAACATCCCATGATCCAAAATATTTCAAGAAATATGCAAAGTTACAGTTTCACCACCAGGCCAAATAAAAAAGTGCTATTAGGACTAATCGCAATGTAGCGTTAAGGCCTGCAAGCAGCTCAAAACGTGCAAGGCGCTGCTCAGGTGGAAAGAAGGACGCCCGTAATGAACGTACAGGCCGAGTGTGCACTAACACAGCTAGTACTTCTTTTATATCTGAACAGTTCACTGTTTTCGCAACTGCGGCCGCTGCGGTGAGCGATGTGACCTTTGGCCATTCTGTAATTTCAGCGCAAACTTTAGGGTGAAAGCGCGAGACGTGCCAACTGCCCCCATAACGAGAATATAGCACGTGCATGGGAGAGACGCACCGTAGGGTCGAGTATACAGTGTCCAAGGTATAGGAGGCGCTCGCCTATGGCAACGACAGGGATGATGAAACTCTAACCACGGCCTTCGCTTCATGTTGTTGATGATAACAGTAATGCGCTGAAGTTCCTCCAAGCTTTTCTTACAGCCAGCGTTTAACAGTAAAGATTTACTGTTAAATTTTGACCTTGAACGATAACTGACCTAGTAGCTTCCACTGTAGCTGAGGTTCTGAAGCATTAAAGCAAGTTTTTCCCTTTGTAAAAGAGTGTAACCTCAAATGCGGTTTCTTTTAAGTAGTGATTTAGTGAGTGATATATGCTTAATCTCATTCGATGGATATAGTTTGCAAGAATATAAATTTCAGTATTGCTGATACTTTTGTCAATCATACCAGTCGTCCTTCTTCGTGCCGTCGCGCTCATCCAACATCATTTTCGGTATGTGTTATCGCCCTCCCCCCGGTTATCCCTTGAAAAGGGCTAAATGAAAAAAATTAGCGATGTCAAGTCGAAATACCCAAAGTCAGATATATTTTTGTTTGTGGATTTCAAGTTTTCTGCCATGGCCTAACTTTACTTCCCAAGCAGGTGCTTTTAATGACTGCCTTCAACTTGCACTTGATTCCTCCGTTGTCCAACTTTTAAACCACCTACTCGATGTAACAACATTCTCGATCTCATTTTAATGTCTTCCCCAGAGAAAGTTCGTCTTCTTTCTTGTCATGATGACTTCAGTGATCCTGCTCTCTTTCATCCAGTGATTGAAAATCCACATTTCTCTCGTCATTCTACTCCTAAACTGATTGTAAATTACAAGAAAGATGACGTATAAGTCATCAACAAAGGCAGACTTTTCATGACGAATTCTTCACTTCCTTGTCGCTGCGATCAGTTCATGGCGCTATTCAAAGACAACATACACCGACTCATTCATGATTACGTACCACGGATTTCTACCCGTGTTAACGTATCAAAACCAAGGTTTACAAGGTCACTTCGGCAGCTCAGAAATAAGAAGTGATGTATATATAAAGTAGTTAGGAACTCGGGTTCACCACTGTCAAAGGCAAAAAGAGTGTTTGGACGCTGCATGCAGAGCAAACACTAAACTTTATCACATTACTTTCAATCAATATACATCAGTATTCCTGTGAAATTTAGGGAAAAAATCAAACTTCCAAAAAGTCATGTCGCATCGCACTTTCCGACCTTTACAATAATGCCATTCAATACAAAGGTTTTGCAACTATGTTCATTGGCTATACTATACATCTGTGCCTACATAGGAAACTGCTTCAACACGCGTTGTTTCTTAGAAGTTGGCTGCAAGTACATGAGCCCTATCAATGTTACATCTGAGCGAATACCATCAATAAAAATATCCACCTCATCTGTAGCATCCGGATTTGACTCGTAAATTCTTAAACAGTCATTACGTCAAGTACAATTCTCGCACAAAATTTCCAGCAATCTGTAACCGCAGGCGAAATCCCATACGACTGGAAAATTGGAAAATTCATTTCAGTGCACAAATCAGAGATAGAAACAACGTTTCTTATTATGGACTGAAATTATTAACTAGTGTACCCGGTAAATTACATGAACACATCATCGTCTCACGCGTACACTTGGAATCTACTAATTTCTTTTTACATAACCAACAAGGTTTTTAAAAAAATGTTCAAGTGAAATGCTAGTTTCAGAATTTTCTAATACTCTATACCGAAACGCTAATGATAATTCTCAGACCGACTGTTTACTCATAAACTTTTCAGAAGCATTTGATCGTGTAGCCCACTGTTGCCTTATAGAAAATTTTTCATGACTTAATACCGATTCCTTAATTAAGGAATCAGTATTCTTGCAATTTCGCAAACAGTTCATGGTCATCAAAGGCACTTCACCTCACATTACTGACGTTTCTTCGTGTGTTCCGTAGGGGGCGTCTTAGGCCCTTTTTTATTTCTTATATTCATCAACGATCTGTCGTTGAAGATAACATCCAAAATCAGATTGTTCGTAAATGACTGTAAGTTGTATAGAAAAATTGCTACGGCTAGTGACCATAGTAGCACTTCACCATAACCTAGACCGTATAACGCATCGGTGTCATCAATGGCTTAGGTGTTTAACCACTAACAAATGCAAAACTATGAATTTTGGGCGAAAGCTTTTGATTTCCACGTTTACTCATATCCTCAAAAATGACGCTTTTTAAAATACAAGTTGCTACTATTATGATTGCACCAATTCTACACCTAAGCTATCGTGGTCCACGCACATAAATAAATCTACTGCGAAATATCGCAAACTGTAGGCTACCTTAAGCGTAGTCTTACCAGCACAACAACGACTACTCGCAAGCTCGCTTACCGAACTTTCATACGCCCTCAGCTTGAATATGAATGAGCCATATGGCTTCCCCAACAACATTACTTTATGAAATTCATTAAAGCTGTCCAGAATCGCCCAGCTAACTTCATTGCTTATGAATACAACAGACTATCTAGTATAACAAAAATTAGGCATTCACTTTCGCTTCTATATCTTCAAACACCTACGGATATTGCTCTAATCTGCTTGCTACACACGAAAATATACAGTATCCGTCAAACCATACAGCCTCTTACAAAACCACATCGCTCTTCTCGCCGTCTCAATATTAAAATGCGCTTTCAGTGTTTGTCCTAGCGAACGCACGCATATAACAACTTTGCACTTTCTCGGGTCATAAAAATGTGGAACAGGCTCTGGGGCACCATTGTGAACATACGTGAGCCCAAAACGTTTAAAAATAAGCTCACTCTATTCTTTTCCTCAAACATTTCTTGGTTACAGTTGCTTTATCTTATAAATTTATTGTCTTGCAGCGGTTTTTCAAGTAGTTGTCACTGTTTATTCTAATATTTAAATTGTATTTTTGTATAAAATATATTTCATAACAGTGGCTGTTTTGCACATGCATATCTATTTATTGACATTGTTTTCGCGTGTTTTGCTGTGCTTCGATTCATGCCTATCAACGTCTTTATAAAAAATCTCTTTATTGTAGTATTGAATTCAGCAGATTTTGAACAATTTTCTAGTTCTTGTTTATTACTGTCTCCCCCTCGCCCTCACACAATGTTCGAAAAATAGGAACCCGTGAGATATTTGGATTAATAAATAAATAATTTTAAACGAATACATATATGTAAGAGTTCCTCGCCAATGCGTACACGGCTTATAACTAGCGGGAGAGGAACAATATGATAGCAAGTGAAATGAATGCGCTCAATATATAACTCTTTCTAGATACTGCCAGCTAGTTTCAGTTATCGCAGGAATAGGTGGAAATCAAAAAACGAAATCAATGTAACAGCTGAGTGAAATCAGCGCTTTCAAAAATCATGCGTAAACGTATAACGTAACATATAAAGATATTTATTTGTCACTATAAGCGTAGAAAGCTTGACAAGTTGGTTTTCGTATTAGCTATGTAACCTGGTGGTTGTGAGGAAAGACACGGAGAGTAGATATACACAAAGAAGGGCAGTTGGTGTCAGGGTCTGGAGTTATCGGTGTTTTTCTAGTTATTCTCTTCTTCGCCAGCATCGTGCTACCTATTTATTTCTACGCAAATGCTGTACGGCTGAGGCTTCTCTTGTATGCAGACCATAGGCTTCCAAGAGGGAGTCACAGTGCTTCAGCATTTCTTGGCATTTTCGTCATCATTGCAGTGATCTCTGCTGCGAAGGCTAGCACTTCTGCCGCAGGTTCGCCGGAAGTAATAGATGCATTCCTTTGGTACGCTGTTCTCAAATCGTGGAGAGGCGACCAACATACATTCTGAAAAGTAAATGAGATTCCAACAGTAAAAAGTGACACTGATATTAAGCTCAATAAATGCCGTTAGAAGGTTATGTAATTAAAGTTATTTTATATGCGTTCACACTGGAGTTGAAAACTTCCATGACTGCCGTAAACATTTGAAGCAATCACATTTTGGTGCCACAAAAAATATGGGAAAGTAAGCTTTTAAGTTATTCCTATTAACCTCACGAAAATGCTGATCTAGCAGAGGGCCCTGAGGTAGACAAGTTCGTTGCGGTGGCGTCAAATATTATGTGTCGTCCTGAGAGTCAACCAAACATGTGCGGTAGCATGAATTGTGAATACTGTAAGTTCACGTAATTCGTGCAAATATGTGAAGCAGTTATTTCTATATGCGAAGCATTTCTTCGCTATCTATTTATATTTCTATCTGTTAAATAACTGCTAGGAGAACTGCTAAGTGAAAGGGACATACCTTCATAAAAATCTAAGTATAAACAAGGTTTTTGTAGCCATAGCGGTGACATACTTTATGATGCAATGAAGTTGCAGTGCTGAAGATAGCTTTTTTGAATATGTGTATAGTTTAACACGTACAAAGGGTGTTGCACTAAAAGAACTCTCACGCCTACTTGTCGCATTATGAAGGTTTAGTATGATACAAAAGTCTTCAGGTTTCAGTTACTGAAACTTAAGTAAGTGGTTTACTTTAGCTACACGGGAGCACCGTAGAAACCAACGTGTTAGCTGTGCGCGTTATTTACTGCAAGATACTACTACACGCACGTAGTGGGTCGAGGGCCAGAGCGAGTCTCGCCCTGAAGGAAAAGGAAGATATCGTGCTTCTTCCCTGCTCGAGAGCCTGCCGTGATGGACTCATTGTTCAGAAGCTAGCTACTCGGTGCCCTAATAAACCCCCGTACTTCTGAAGCCTCGTGACAAACTGGTGGAGGTGCTGGGTAGCCTCACGGATGTTGCAGACACTCCCAGGGAGCCGTGATACGAGTTCATTGCCAGTAAACACCACAGTTCATCGGGCCACCCGCCGAGTCAGGGGATTACCTCTGGAAGTTGATGATATTGTTCCCATTACGTTAACAAACATGATCAGCACTTCTGTGCAGACGTCACCAACTGGCACAGAAAACACGAAGTTGAAGCGTTACACACTAGAAAGCCCACAAGTGCCAGCGACGCTCCATCCCAAGGAGAGGGAAGACGTTGAAGACTAGTTGACAAGCTTAGAGCGCGTAGCCACCTTGGACTAGTGGGACGACGCAGCGAAACTGGGTCCTGTTTATTTTTACCTCGAGGAAGGGGCACGTACATGGTAGCAGAATCGAGAGGAGCAGCTGATGTTGTGGCGCAAATTCTCTCGTAGACTTCCGCAGACCTACGCCAGCGCTTATCACCAAGAACGAGCTGAACGATCTATTCTGGCCCGCGTCCAGTTGCCGAACGAAACTGACCACGTAGATCGAAGACAGAACGCATTTTTTCCGATGAGCCGACCCAAGAATAGCTCTTTTTTGTACTTTTTTTACCTGAATTTTCTATTTCCTTTTTTTACGTGCCTATGTCGTAGCTTTTTTCTGTGGGGTGCTATGTCTTTTTTTTTCACTATTTTGTTCTTTTTCTTTCCGGAAAAGGAAATAATGCCACCCGCACGTAGTGCTTCAAGGGCAAAAGTGGCTCTCGCCCGGGAGGAAAAAGAAGGTCTCGTTTTTTTTCACTGCTCGAGAACCAGCCGCGACGGACTCATTGTTCGAAAGCTTGCTACTCGGTGGGTTAATAATCCCCCCACTACTTCTGAACCTTCATGATAATAGTAATTTTAGGTAGCAAACTGAGGGTACCATGTGTGACATATTGAACATTCAGGCCTTGATTAGTCCTGATTGAAAGATTTTACTTTCGTTGCAAAAAATATTATGGTTTCGCAATCAATATCAACGAATATTGTGGCTGGCACTCTCGTTTGTATTTTTCATTTTACAACCTATACTGAAGTTATTAAAATAAAACAACAAAATGAACAGCGCGGCTCCATGCTTCGTGTTTCTATTTCAATACATAAAAAGAGCTGTGTGTTCCTAAAGTAGTAAATTATTCACTGCTGAAAAAATTGTGAGACGCAAGTTGAGTGTGTTTTTAGAAACAAAAGTAGAATAAACGTATCACATACTTTACCTCAATAACATTAACGCACGTACCTTATAGCCCTAACACGAAGCAGTTGAATTGTTTCACGTGTAAGCTATATTGGGAACTTTACAGTGCGTCATGTGAGGACCCTTTAATAATTATTCTTGTACACTGTAAACAAATAAAGTTCATCTGTCTGTCTGTGCAGTGTAAACCAAACATCTTCCTGTAAAGCGCTTATTGTAACTGATTTGATGCGCCAGCTTTTTCGTTAGAGCTGCATGCACCATCAGAAATAGGAGGGGTGAGTAGGGGCCAGAAGCACCCTACTCTTCTTGCGTACGCTATCATGCAAAACTTGCAAAAGCTTTAAGAATAATTCAGCGCGTGCACAATAAACGAGAATGATAGGAAGAAAGATATATTGGTGTGGTTGTTTCTCTGCCTTTCACTTTCTCCTGCATGTGTGCACCCTGCATTCTTTCTAAAAGGCATTCTTACCAACTCGCCCAGCTCAATATATTTCTGCACGAAACGTACAGCGAGACAAGAATCTTTAAAATAGTGGCCACGTCCACGTTAGATGTCTTTGAAATATTGCGGCATTATTTCGTGTGTACCAACCACGTGTGGTTTGTACACACGTCGTTCTTTTTCTCGCATGGCTCTCACGCATGGAATCGTGTGCAATTACATTGATCTGTCTTATGAATATGCCATCACGAAGCGCGCAGAAATATAGATTTCGGGGCGTCACTGGAAAATACTTTGCCACCGATACACTGTCCGTAAACGACATTCCTTCCACTGATTATACCGTGCACTGAAAATAGCGGCAACATCACACGCTGCATTCTGGGCCTATTGCAGAATACACGTACCGTGGTTGGGATCTTTAAAACTAGTTTGCGCGTACGCTGCACAGTTCGTGTGACCTTGTCTCGGGTTTCCAGGAAAGCTGCGCAGCCTAACAACTGTTACATAACGTCGACCGTCCTGCTTGACGCTGTTGTTGCACGGGAATTACGGAGATCTTGCAATGTAATCTACAAGTTGTGCTTCTTGGTTTAGGCCGTTCAAGTTGGCTGCCTTTTAACGAGCATGCATTGGTAGTGTCTGCTCTAGATCTCATAACGTGATGTTAAAACGTTTACCTATCAATACTACAGGCGTAGGCAAGATTGTAGTACTAAAACATTAAAAATCTCTCACTAAATATAAGAAAACGTGAGCAGACATTACCGTATAATTTCATGAGTAAACATTACTGGTCAAACTTGAAAATAGCACACATAAAGAAAAGGAAGCTTACGATATCCCTGAAAGTCAATGTCCAATACCAGACAGGTGTGAAAATCCGTGTAGTGGTATTTTCCCGACGATACTGTGGAATCTGGAAGGAGGCACAAATTATCAAGTTACTTTTATTCGTTATACTACATGACATAAACTGCTTTGGCAGAGGAATGTCTATATTCAGGTATAATATTAAGGTGCCCTACATTGCTCTAGATGCGAGATGCAGTCCTATAATTTTTCATCGCATTCACTGGGCTGGTAATGAACAAAGCTCTAACACATTTGAAGAACGACCTCAGGAGGAAAGCAGAAGAGTATGTAGAGCGAACCTTTTTCTCACCCCTCTTCTGTCTGATTTTCTGAAGGAGAACAAGGTGAACGGAAACATTCGCAAAAGTGTTGCACAGTAGCAGCAGAATTCCTGTAATACTTATTAAAGACGATAGTATTTTTTGGGAACCTTCGACGCTGAAATTTCGGTGTGTCTGTCCGTCTTTCTGTCTCCGCATTTGTCTGTTTGTCCACGGTAACGATCTTTCTCATGGCACCAAAGTAACCAAACGATACCTCAAACGACCTACCCCATCCGCAGCGCCCACCAATATTGCTCAAGTTTCAGCGTTCATACTTGTGCGATCCTCAATGTAAAGGCAACTATTGTGCATTTCTAAGGCACCATAACAGCACCTCGATGTTTTGTATGTGTGCCATCGTACTAGAGAAGGCACACACAAGTAATTCTAAGGACCGTAGCGTTTATCACGCTGCGCTGGCAGTGCAACGCGATGCTCAAAAAGGCAAGTGTTTCCAAGGCTTTGCTCAGACGACATGGTGGTGGCACTTGCCCGTCGCTTTGCGTTTTACTACTTATCGCCTCCGAGACAGGCACGCATCTTTCTCCGCAGGCGCGCACGCCTTCCTTTGCTTTCAAAGATAACTGCCAGATGGCGCTCATGTCTAACGTGACTCGATGGGCACACTAGCCTGCGCTGCGCGGATCGAGACTCTCTAATGCAGCGCTTTTAGAATACAAATCGCGAATTTTCTCGCGCAGAACTTCAAATAAACCTTTCGTTCACTCTCTACACACGCAAGACTATCGTTTTTCGACGACATTTACAGTAAAAAATTCATATGCGGGGCCAATTTTTTCTTTGGTGCTGTTCCATCAGGAATTTCGGGCGTTTGGGACCCACAGAAGATACGCTTTTATCATATCACAATTTGAAGCATTTGTAACAGTTACTTCATGGTAATGTCAGTTAGTTTGCAAGGTTCTGCCTTCAAATGATAACGTTATTCACACGCTAAGCGCTATTCTTTTTTTGCCAAAAATTAATCCCAGTGACTGATGTGGGGTGAAGAACGTCTAATCGGCAATCTGAATGGTTTATTCATCTTTATTCAATCTTTACTGGACCCACCATGCAAGAATACGCGATGCAATCTTACGTATGATATTGACACATAACAGCCGCTAAACACGGCTGCACGAAAGAGGAGGACGAAGTGGGTTTTCGTTTGATGCTGGTCTGGCGCCATCTTGCTCGTCGAGTTCTGTGCGCTGTAAATAGATCATTAAACAAGTTACTCGTAACATTATTGGTGGAGATGGACGACCCCCGTACCTCAATGGAGACGCGCAGCGGTCGCACCATCGGCGACCTTTCGACTGCTTCGACTGCTGGTACTTCCTCTACGCCGCCCTCATCAGTCCAAGCCACCACCTACGTCACAGTCCCGCACCTCCGGGATTCCGGCACTTTCTCCAGTGATGGTACGATCGATCTTGACACTTGGCTGAACCGGTACAAGTGCGTCAGTGCTACTCACCGCTGGGATCCCACACTCATGCTCGCCAACGTGCTTTTCTACCTGGACGGCATTCCCCGAACATGGTTTGAAAGCCACGAAACCGACATAACGAGCTGGGATCTCTTCAAAGAAAAGATACGGGACCTGTTTGGCGATTCATCTGGTCGTCAGCTCGCTGCGAAGAAGACTCTTGCCACACGGGCCCAGTCTACTACCGAATCGTACGTCTCCTACATTGTTGACGTCTTGGCCCTTTGTTCCAAGGCCGACCAGTGCATGTCGGAAGACGAAAAGGTTAACCACGCCTTGAAAGGCATTGCTGACGATGCTTTCAACCTGCTGGTTCTTAACAACGTCTTGAGCATCGACACAATCTTTAAAGAATGCCGACGTTTCAAACAAGCTAAAGCCCGCCGCGTAGCCCAAAGCATCGTGCGCCTTCCGAGCACAGCGGTCACTTCTTCATGCGATGACGCCTTCCACCAGGCCTCTCGATGTGACAACCTTACACGCATCATTCGTCGAGATGTCGAGGCAGCACAACCGGTAGCCATGCCATTACCGACGCCTGCGCCTTCCCCGACCACGATCTCTTTAATACAAGCGGTCGTTCATCAAGAGCTATCGAATGTCGGCCTACATCCTGTTCCTACCGTATACTCTGCTGAGCCTTCTTATTGTACCCCTTCTGCGCCTCGCATACAACGCAATCCGTCCGAATGGCGTACTCTTGATAACAGGCTCATATGTTTTAACCGTCGACGCGTTGGTCATATCACTCGTTACTGCCGCAGCCGCTGGGCTCCACCGTCCCATTATGCACCTCAGTATCACGCCACTTCTGCACGCCAGTCATCTCCATCACTTTCTCCATTAACGCCGACCACATTTTTCGCTCCTACAGCACCTCTGAGCAGACCTCGCTACGACTGGTCACCGTCCCCTGCTCGTCGTCAGTTCCGGTCGCCCCCACAACGCCGTGCTGCCTCCCCGACCTATTCGCAGCACCTCCGACCGGAAAACTAGGCTGTGCAGCTTCTGGAGGTGGAGCTGCGTTGAAGACCTTCCTAAGAAATCCTCGATTAACGTTAACAACGAACCGGAACCTTTTGGACATTACTGTCGACAATGTTCGTGTCAGTGCATTGACATATACTGGCGCGCATGTGACCATTATGAGTGCTAACCTTCACCGCCGACTTAGAAAAGTTGTCACGCCCGCCCTCAACCGAGCTGTACGAGTTGCTGATGAAAAAACTGGTGCAATATTTGGTATGTGTTCTGCACGAGTGTCTATTGGGGAGAGAAGCACTGTCGTTCTTTTCGCCGTTATCAAACATTGCCCTCATGAACTCATTCTCGGTATGGATTTTCTAGCCACGCATTCTGACCTCATAGACTGTTCAGCTGGCTCTCTCCATCTCGATTTACCCTTCTTTTCCGACCCGACTAGCCCACCGCAAACCAGCCTCTGCTGCATTGATTTCAAGCGCCTCCCTCCTAACTCTGTCACACATGTCGACTTATCCTCCACGCCGCCAGTACCTGATGGTGATTACATGGTGGCTCCGATTCCTGCCGTGATGAATTCGCATTGGGTTGCTGTGCCGCATATGATTCTGACGATTACGAGAAACCACACCTTCCTTTCACTGGTCAACTTTTCACTCACCACCCAAGTTCTGCCACAGGGTATCTCCCTGGCCAAAATTACCGCTCTCCAAGATGACCATGTCGAGCCCTTCAGAGTTGACGATTGCTGCAGCTCAGTCAGTGGTTCCACTCCATCACGTTCTTAGGGCACCGACATCCGAGCGAATGGTGTCATCGGACCTCACGTCTGAGCAAGCTGCAGCGCTTTGCCACGTTCTTGAGGGATATCGTAGCATGTTCGACTTTGCAAGCAACTCTTTAGGCCAAACGACCATTGTCACCCATCGCATAAATACTAGCCATGCAACTTCCATTCACCGACCCCCCTACCGTGTGTCTGCGTCGGAGCGTGCAATACTATAACATGAAGTCGGCAAAATGCTTGCGAAAAACATTATCGAGCCTTCATGCAGCGCCTGGGCTTCTCCAGTCATCCTTGTTAAAAAGATAGATGGAACATGGCGCTTTTGTGTCGATTACCGTCACCTTAACAAAACTACCAAAAAGACGTTTATTCTTTACCTCGCATCGGCGACGCCCTTGACTGCCTGTGCGGTGCCACTTATTTTTCAACTATTGACCTTCGGTCAGGGTACTGGCAGATAGCCGTCGACAAGATGGACCACGAGAAGACCGAATTGATCACTCCTGATGGTCTTTATCAATTTAAGGTGATGTCCTTTGGTCTCTGCAATGCACCAGCCACATTTGAAAGAATGATAGACTCAATGCTCCAAGGGTTGAAATGGTCCACCTGCTTGTGTTACCTTGACGATGTTATTGTCTTTTCGCCCACATTCTACTCGCATCTTGATCGTTTGTCAGCTATTCTGGACAATTTTAGTCGAGCCGGACTCCAGCTTAACGCCTCCAAGTGCCACTTCGCTCGTCGTCAAATTTCCGTGCTCGGTCACCTTGTCGATGCCCAAGGCGTGCGTCCAGACCCAGAGAAAATTCGTCCCGTCACGAACTTTCCCATTCCGAGGACCAAAAAGGATGTCCGCAGTTTTGTGGGGTTCTGCTCATATTTCAGACGCTTTGTTAAGGACTTTGCGACCATTGCACGCCCCCTCACAGACCTCTTGAAGAAAGACGCCTCGTTTATCTGGGGCCATGACAAAGCGTCATCGTTTTTGCAATTTGCGACACTACTTACAATGCCACCAATCTTGGCTCACTTTGATTTATTAGCCCCAACCGAGGTTCACACGGACGCCAGTGGACACGGCATAGGAGCTGTGCTATTGCAGCAACAACGGGGACACGACCGTGTTATGGCCTACGCAAGTCGACTGCTATCTCCAGCCGAGCGCAACTATTCCATTACGGAGCGCGAGTGCCTCGCCCTTGTATGGGCAGTCGCCAAGTTTCGTCCATACCTGTACGGGCGCTCATTCCGTGTTGTCACGGATCATCACGCGCTCTGCTGGCTAGCCTCCCTGAAGGACCCCACGGGACGTCTCGCTCGTTGAGCTCTACGCCTTCAAGAGTACACGTTCTCTGTATTGTACAAAACAGGGCGATTACATCACGATGCGGATTATTTATCCCGCTACCCTGTTGACGAAGTAACCGATACTGACGCTATCACGGACGTTTTTTTCCGTGTCGCAGCTGTTGAACATTGGCAAAGAGCAACGTCGGGATGCTTCTTTACAAGCCATCATTGACAAACTAGAGTCAATGCCTCGGGACCCGTCCCTACGAATGTTTTTGGTGAAAGACGGGATTTTATATTGTTGTAACCTTGATTCCTTCGGATCAGACTTACTTCCTGTCATGCCAGCACACTTGCGTTCCACTGTCCTGCATCAACTTCATGACACTCCCATGACGGGCCATTTGGGCGTTTCTCGCACATACGATCGGGTACGACGTCGGGTTTTTTGGCCTGGACTTGCCCGCTCTGTTCGACGCTATGTCGCCGCTTGTGAGCCCTGTCAGCGTCGCAAAACGCCATCTGCCCTCCCAGCCAGCTACCTTCAGCCGATCGACGTTTCCAACGAGCCTTTACTTCGAACTGGTCTCGACCTGTTGGGCCCTTTTCCACTCTCCACAGCCGGAAATAAATGGATTGCTGTTGCCACGGACTACGCGACGCGGTACGCAATCACACGAGCACTCCCGACCAGCTGCGCTACCGACGTTGTGGACTTTCTGATATACGACATAATATTAGTGCACGGTGCTCCCCGCCAACTTCTCAACGACCGTGGCCGCACGTTCTTATAAGCTGTCGTTCACGAAATCCTGAAGTCTTGCCATACCAAGCACAAGTTTTTACTTCGTACCTTTCCTAGTCAAATGGTCCCACGGAGCGCCTCAACGGGACTCTAACCGATATGCTTGCCATATACGTTGCGCCAGACCACCATGATTGGGACATTCATTTGCCATATGTGACGTTCGCCTACAATTCATCTCGTCAAAACACTGCCGGCTAGTCGCCCTTCTATCTACTATATGGCCGGGACCGAACTCTACCCTTAGACACGTTACTACCTGCGGCCACTGAATATGCTGGGGAAGTCATTGACCGCGCCGACCACGCGCGTCAAGTCGCCCGTAACCGTTTACAGGCTTCACAGGCGCGCCAACAACAGCTCTACAATTCTCACCATAGGGACGTGCACTTTTTTTCCGGGTTCTCTCGTGCACCTCTGGTCACCTACTCGGCGTGTGGGACTGTCTGAAAAACTGTTGTCGCCCCACACTGGACTATTCCGTATCGTTCGCCAAGTGACAGACGTCACGCACGAGATTGTTCCAACCGATCCAACAAAGTCATCGTCAGCTCCGAGCGACACCGTTCACGTGGATCGGCTAAAGCCCTATTACCCACCTTCGACATCATCTGCGTAAATTTAACACCGGGACGGTGCTTCTACCGTCGGGGGTTATGATACATAACAGCCGCTAAACTCGGCTGCATGAAAGAGGAGGACGACGTAGGTTTTCGTTTGATGCTGGTCTGGCACCATCTTTCTCGTCGATTTCTCTGCGCTGTAAATAGATCATTAAACAAGTTACTCGTAACATTATTCTCTTGATCGCACCGTCGCGTCTGTGCTTTCACGCGAGGGCAGACATTGCGTCGTACCATAAGTGACACTTAAACGCCAGGCTATTCAACGTGCCTGGCGAATCGAAGATGTTCCACGCAACTATTACACTACTTTATATTATGAATGAAGCATGAGAACTACTGACTGACTGCTTCGCATAACACCGACTGAAACACTACTTGCGGTCTGCAGAATTGGTTCTAACTATTACACATTGACACCAGATTCTCTGCTTACTGGATTATATAGAGCGATAGCATTAAGACACAGTTTAATTTTACTGGTGATTTATATTTAGCATGCATATTTTACTTCAACGGCCATAATATTGGAACACCCTGCAGATATAGTACACGTCTTTCATGGAAAATACTTCATAAAGGTCTCGCAAAAAAGATGAAATAGGTGTCCTTTCTACAGTCCGTAATGCAGAAGAAGCGTTATAGTTGAAATAATATGATCAAATGGTGAATTCAAAGGATACTTGCGAAGTTTGTATTTCAACCTCAAAATGTAAGGCTCCTTTCTTTAGGCCTATCCTGGTGCGCCTAAAATCCAATGTGAACTGCGCTGCCCTATCAAGGAAGTAGGGAAGCTTGGTGATGAGGACAGAAGAGAACGTAACCATGCAACACAACTACTTCAACTATCAAGCGAAAAAGCACACTACGGTGCAAAATAACGTAAAGAAAAGTCATAGCAGCTTCGCAGTATGGTGGTGCTGAGCCTGAAGGAAGTGCAAAGCTGTGTGGTCTGCCTTGTTTGCCTTTGTTTTTATCGTTCTGTCATTCTCCTTGCTTTTCTTTTTCACTTTTTCTTCCATCTCTTTTTTTGTGTTTCTTTAGTTCAATTTCCTTCTTTTTTTGGTCTATACATTTCCTTTTTCAATATTTCTACATTTCTTTTTCTCACTATCTAAGTTTTTGGCATCTTCTTTCTTTATATCGCATTATTTGCTTTTTATGAAAAGCAAAAAGAAAAAATGTAATGTCTTCAAGGACACAATAATAACACACAAACTTTCTTCAATTGAAAGCGCGGACATCTTCACATATTATATAAAGTATTTCATTGTGGCAAAACTCTGTTTATCTTTCCGTGAGAAAACTTTTCTACCATGCATACGCTGAGAATTTTTTTAATACTTGTCGCATCAGTAGGAACTGAAAACGTGCTGAAATATTTATGGGGTCATAAAGCGTTAAAAACACTGGTATTACACCTACCGTTCTCTAATTAGATAACTACCGCGTTTGTTTTGTATTCAAATAATATTAAGCCTTAATTTGCCTGTACAATTTACACGCTGGCGTAATGTTTAAAATAAGATATTCTGAACCCCAGGTGGCCGAAATTTTCGGAGCCCTCCACTATTGCGTCTATTATATTCACATGGTGGTTTCGGGATGTCACACCCCACATATCACTCAATCAAACCACACATTTTTCTCTTCTTAATAACTTTCCACTTGGTTTTTATATTCATCGCAAAGAAATATCCCGTGCTGTATTTTGGTGACAGCTTGATAGGGTTTTTACGCATTGTTACGGAGGTCTTCATACTTAGGACGGTGCAGCGCTCACACAAAAAGGACAAAAAAGAACATGACAACGCGTTGATTATTGCCTGTATTTTTATTCACAAAAGACAGAAAAGCTTTTGCAAAATTCATTGGAACTCTAACAAGTGTATCAAACGATAAAGTGCTTCTATGAAAGTTTCTCCTAATTATACATGCAAATAATGATTTTCATGTGAAAGTTGGGCACGCGCTGACTCGCGTTCTTGTTTACCGAAACCTAAATGAATACTCTCACTTTCTTTTTAAATGTAAAATATCGCAATAATTACTCGGGTGAGCTGCATTTTATCTCTGGGAAGTGTCATTGTTTTCCTAATGTGAACTGTTCACTCACAATCACGTCAGTTATTATCCGCGTTGGTGGTCTTGTTTCTTTTAATGATTTCGTATTTCCTCGTAGATGAGCATTGATTGGCGACTAATGAAAAGCTCTATAGAACGTGCACTAAGCAGGCGCTGAGCCTGCTTGCTACGCTATATAGTTTTCTTTGGATAACTTTGTGTTAATCTTTTAGAAATACGTAGTTTGTCTGGGATCAAGTTTATCATAAATAAAATACTCAGTTAAATTTTTCTATATTTAAATGACAGGTAAGGCCAAAAACGTTAAAAAGCCAAATGATAAGTGAAAAAAAACGCAGCAGTACTCATATTAGGATTGGTGTAGCAGAACACGGAAAAATAGAGAAGCCATTAAGGGCACACCCTTAACAGCTCTGCGTCAAAAAAAGTAATAGCAAAAACCCAATTCGCAGTGCACGGGAACCTATAGATCCTGAAAATTTGTTCTCCTGCCATGTGAAATAAATTCTGCTGTTTTTCTTATCTTATGCTTATTACGGTGCCTTGCACCTGACACGAAACGATTGATGGTGTTACTGCCTAAATCACATGAAGAGTCGCGAAGTGCGTTTACTAAAACTGGAATTATCATGTAGCCTGTTCAGACGCTAACTTAGAAGTCTGAAGACACATTCAGTTTTTGCGTGTTCAATTGATTGATATGTGGGGTTTAACGTCCCAAAACCACTATATGATTATGAGAGGTGCCGTAGTGGAGGGCTCCGGAAATTTAGACCACCTGGGGTTCTTTAACGTGCACCCAAATCTGAGCACACGGGCCTACAACATTTCCGCCTCCATCGGAAATGCAGCCGCCGCAGCCGGGATTCGAACCCGCGCCCTGCGGGTCAGCAGCCGAGTACCTTAGCCACTAGACCACCGCGGTGGGGCTGCGTGTTCAATTCCACGCGCATAAAAATATAAAGCAGAATAAGAAACAACGTTAAGGAACGGAAAACGAAGCACAGTATGTACAAAATAATTGATCAAAGAAGGCGTGAACAAAGATTCGGTAGTACTTTTTTTATCATAGACGTAGCGGCAGGTAACTCATTTTACCTCATCCCGTTTATGAGCCATTTTTTGATTCCTTAAACAAAATGTACCAATCATCTCACCTTTAAACCTTTGTTCAGTTCGAGACAAAAATCACAAGTGTTTCGATGAGTCTTGTATTCATGTTATAAAGTTTAGCAGCCAGCGCTTTCATCAACCATGTAGTGGTGCTACCGCCCAAGGCGAAATTCTGTCTCCGACCCAAGGCCTTGATCCAGCTTTCTGCCCTCTTTTGTACGCAGCGCAACCACAGTGGAATATTTATCCAGTCTGCAGTATAGCGGATCTCGCAGAAAGCCTTGACAATGTGAAGCAACTGCGAAAACGAAGAGCTGCGAATACTCTGTGTATGCTTCTGCAATTATCGTCATTCAAGTAGAGGCTATATTGTGTTTTCGTTTTCGTAGTCAAGAAAGGTTTGCAGAAACTTGTAGGCTATCTTGGTGACAAAACATGAACGGATTGATCAAATTACGAGATGTTTTGAAGTTCCCTAGATGAGGAATCAATTAGGCTGGAGAGTAATGTTGATATTCGGAGAAGTTGCAGACAGTTAACGTAGCGTGTGAAGTGCTCGCAGACAGGACAATTTCGGGTCTTGTCTCTGTGCGCTTAATACCACATAGAAAGCATAAAGAGCAACATTTTACATGGATATTTTGCTATGCTAAGATAACAGCAAGCTTTTTTCAACATACGTAAAATTTAACAAGGGGTGAGTAGTTAGCGCAAACGCATGTTCACGCGCTTTTTCTAAGCGGTGGAATGGCAGAGAAGTGATAGCCGCAGTTGACACGTTTGAATAACCGAGACTAGCATTTAAAAAAAAGTTAGGTTACTCAAGTTAGTTCGTAGCATTTGCTGGTGCACAGTAGTACTTTTGTGAGGCGGAAGTGATAAATGATCTTCACCAGAACGAAAGCTTAACGCAATACCAATATATTGCTTTAAAAAAAATAATGCACATGTTACTTGTTTCATACCTAGATCAGAATAGTGTAGAATGTATATGCCACTTCCGAGGTATGTGAATATATTTATGGCATCACATAAAACATCTTATTAAGATGTCATGAACTTCTGTGTACCGGATTCAATTGAAATATTATAATAGTGATTCTGACCTAGTTTTTTTCAGTTCTGGCTCCCATGTAGATAAAGTGTGTGCAAATGCCACCCTGGAAATTAGTTTTTCCTCCAATGTTACCTTCTTACACAACACTTCTACAACACCTTTCAAAACAACGTCGATTAAAGTTAAACCATTCAAATAAATATGAAGGCAACATTCTCAAATTTCAAACTTATAGATGACTTGGTAAAGAGAATCTTTTCTTAACGAACAAAAAATATCAGAGCGTTAGCCTAAAGTAGTGATGCTCTTCCATTGTGCTATTGCGATTGCATTTTTGTGGTACTTGTGCTATGGCACCTTTTTTTAAAATTCAGATGAAATAAGCCCTGAGGCAGTCATGGCTAAATTTACTGGCGTTTGTTCAAACTGCGCAACAGTGCAGACTACGGCGAGATGTAGTCCATCTACGGAGCACTTCACCGATGGCAGCTGCTCAGATATGCGTTTGGCCCCAGAAGTCTGCTGCCTTTCCGGCTCCATAATGAAGGATGCTAATAGATCAAAGCTTGGCCGCATCAGCCGCAGTTTCGATGGAGACAAAAATTATTGAGGCTCGTAGACATAGGTGTAGGTGTCTGTTGAAGAAACCCGGTGGTCGACATTTCCGGAACCCTCTATTACGGCGCCCTTATTATTCATATCATGGTTTCAGGACGTTGAACCTCAACAGCTATTACTAATAATATTATTATTAAACCTCACAAGTTCATTCGTCTGAAAGGACAAGCAAAGTACAAGTTGACCGAATGATTAAAGATGCTCCTTAGTATAAGAACTGAGAATTTGTGAAATTTTCTAATTTTTGTCAGAAGTTGTACAATCATCGATCTATATACCAATCATGCAAGTAAGTAATCGTCATGAAAAATCTCAGGAACCTGAGTCATTCACTGTTACAGTGCGTATAACGTTTTCTCGCAACACAATTCTTCAGCATAACAAGGTGAGCAAGAGTTAGGGAAATAGCTTTTCATTTTGCCGTGGAATTGAGATATGTACAAAGCAATAACTCAGATTTCACATTGCGAGCAACAAGCACTATGGCAAAGGATGCATAATTTTAGTTTATTACATAAAATTGCTCAAACACATGGCCACGCTCATGCGGATAGAGGTCAATGCTCTACTTGCCATTGCCAGCAGTATATGTAAATGCACCAGGACTATCTCCAGCCTTGACGTATAACGGAATAGTTTGCCTGCAAAAATGTCAGAACAAAGAACTGAAAGAAGTCGCACACTGTTTGCACAATGCACAGTGCTCTTAATTGACGTCAGACGTTGAGGAAGACTACTGATTCACCTCAAATAAATGGTAAAGGTCAAGCCTGATTTTCCCAATGCTGAATGAGCCTGTGGCGCTAAAGCCTTGCTTCCAAATTCAAACGCCCACAAGGGGCCCAATTCACAAAGCGCCTAATATGCCATGTGTCATCAGGGGGTTTGCCTAATTATATTTCTGATCTGAGGGTTGTCTTACATACGCCCTCTTTCTGTCTGAAACACACTAGCACACGCAAATACACACACACACACACACATATATATATATATATATATATATATATATATATATATATATATATATATATATATATATATATATATATACAGTCGACTCTCATTAATTCAAACTCGAAGGGACCCCTGGATTTTGTTTGAATTATCAGGCTGTTTGAATTATCAGAAGTTCTCATATATGCGACTCTGGGTAAGGTGACAGCACAAATTATGATCAGACATCTACATTCACACTTTTAAGCATCTCTAGATCCTAACTACACAAAAACAGAGAGCGGTGCATGTATGGTCAACAAGTTTATTGACTATCTACTGCTGACTAGACCTTTTAAAAAAATCATGGATGGTCAACTGCTTATTTGCCACATGCGCATTTAGCACAAAGCTCTCGATGCCAGTAAGTGCTGCCAGTTGTTTCTGAGAGTTTTCTGTTGTTGTCAGAAATTTTCTCACTTTAGCAATGTACTGGAAAGCCTGTGCAGTTGTCACATTTTCCACTTCCGGTTCTTCTTTCACTGCTGTGTTGTGCTGGCAGCACCTCTGCCACCAAGTCATCGAGTGTGTCCTCCCTGCACACGCACAGGTTATCATCAGTAGCTGCATAACTGTCGAGGTCGGCAGCTATGTTGTGCGCTTTTAGAATAGACAGCACTTGGCTTTCATCGTCGCCCTCAGTCTGCAAGCAGTCAGATGAAGTGGCAATGCTGCAGCCAGGTATGCGGAAGGCATGCTCGAAGCAGTTCCTTATTGTTGCTGATGTGACAGCATTCCATGCGTCGGCGAGCATGCCCAACGATGAGAGTAGTGTGACACTGTAAGGTATGGAATTGTCCATACATATCAGCATTCTCTTTAGCAGTGTTTTCCGGTAATTAAGCTTCAAGCATTTGATTACCCCTTGATCCAGGGGCTGGAGGACAGCTGTAGTGTTAGGAGGCAGAAATTCAAGGCGAATTGCTTCCAGCCCCTCCACGTCGCCGTGCGCAGGGCAGTTATCAACAATGAGCAAAATTTTCCTTTTCGCTCGCTTCATTTGCCCATCCAGTTTGCGGAGCCAACCCTCGAACAAAGCTTGCGTCATCCAGGCTCGCGTGTTTCCGTCATATGCAACTGGGAGCGTTCGGACACCTTTAAAGCACCTGGGACGCTTTGACTTGCCCACAACGAAGAGTTCTGGCTTGTGACTTCCGTCCATATTGGCGCAAACCATGACGGTTAACCGTTCTTTGCTCAGCTTTCCGCCAGTGCAACGCTCTCCCTTGCGACACAAGGTTTGATCGGGCAGGCACTTAAAAAACAGCCCCATTTCGTCGGCATTATATACATCAGCCGGGGAGTATTCAAGCAGCAGGCTTTGAAGTCTAGTCTGCCGCCAGTCAGAAGAAACAGCTTCATCTACCACTGCTGCTTCACCACTCACTGTTTTGAAGGAGAGACCGTGGCGTTCCTTGAACCGAGAAATCCAGCCATCGCTGCACTTGAAATCGTCAATTCCCAAGCGCAAGGAAAGTTCTTCAGCTTTCTCTCGTAGGATTGGCCCATTTATCGGTAAATTGGAGCTCCGTGCGCGCTTGAGCCAAAGAAGCACGGCGTTTTCGAGATCCGGGTACGCAGCTTCCCTAAGCCTTTTCCGATCGGGAGCGAAGCGGCTCGCGTTATTCTGCAGCTTGTCTTTGGCTTTCAGAATGGTTGTGAGAGTACTTTTGGTTATTCCATACTTCAGTGCCACTTCGGTCTTCTTTACCCCAGCGTCGACTTCTTGGATAGCGGCCAATTTCTCTTTTAGGGGTAGTGTCCGATATTTTCCTCGCGGTGACATGGTCGATCGAAAAATGCGCAGCACGTAAGAAAGACGGGCAGACCTGTACGCATTCTGTGGGCAGGTCACGTGCTTCGGAGTCGGCCGGCGCCACCGGCACGCCGGAAAAGCAGAGATAAGCCGCGAGCCAGCTTCGTAACCACCGGGCCGTTTTTGTTTTTCGTTTTTTTTTCCACCGCGGCGCGGAATGCTGAGAAATGATTGTGTGGCAAAACCTTTTCTCTTGAAGTTTTAAGGCGCTTATTTTTCAATATCAGACTACTATGATAATCATAAGCACGCAAATTTTCAAATATTGCCGGCAAATCAGCAGAAATTTTCCGGTATGGACAGGCAGAAAGTACGAATTAACCGAATGACGAAGTTTGAATTATGCGGCTTTTAAATACATTGAAAGCATAGCGAGCCAACCAAAATTTTGAATTTTGTACGAATTAACCGAAAGTTCGAATTATCAGAGTTTGAATTATCGCGAGTCTACTGTATATATATATATATACATATATATATATATATATATAAATATATATATATATATATATATATATATATATATATATATATATATATATATATATATATATATATATATATATATATATATATATATATATATATATATATATATATATATATATATATATATATATATAAAGCATTTCACTCATCATCATCATCCTAACTACGTCCACTGCAGGACAAAGGCCTCTCCCATGTTCCGCCAGTCAACTTGGTTTTGTGCTTGCCGCTGCCATTTTACACCCACAAACTTCGTAATCTCATCTGATCACCTAACTTTCTGTCTCTTCCTAACGACTTTCCTTCTCTATGAATTTAGTTACTTACCCTTAATGACCAGCGGTTATTCTGTGTGCGCGCTACTTGCCCGGCCCCAGTGCATTTCCTCTTCTTGATTTCAACTATAATATCCTTAACCCCGGTATGTTCACTGATCCACTCTGCTCCCATTCGTCTCTTAAGGTTGCACCTACCATTTTGCTTTCCATTGCTCGCAGCATCATTTTCAATTTAAGCTGAACCCTCTTTGTAAGTCTCCAGATCTCTGGTCAGTAGCTAAGTACCGGCAAGATGCAGCTGTTATATACCTTCCTCTTAAGGGATAGTGGCAATCTACCTGCCATAAATTGAGAGTGCTTGCCAAAAGGGCTCCACCCCATCTTATTCTTCTAGCTTCTTCAATCTCGCGGTAAAGTGGATGTGAAGGCACATGTTTATGAGGTGGTTTAAAACCAAAATTTCTACCCAATTTTCGGGAGGATCCAAGTGTACGTCGCTGTTCGTTGCTCTGTGTTCATCTCTGATCGACTTGCTTGAAGGCAGTCAAGCATTGTTGCGTTGCTTGGGTCTGAGACAAGAACAACAGATTTGAAAGCCTCAAACACCTGTATGAAAGAAAAATGCAAAGTTTTCCTTCATCCACGGTGCAACAAAGATGCTGCAATAACCCACATGAGTTCTACACAGAATGTGGCGACCCTTCCGCGCCGCTTCAATGTTGAAACAGCGGGGCAATAAAAACAACTCTTTGCCCATTAAATCTCTGTGTGGATTACTGTGCGGACACTTATAATGCAGCAAAAAGCAATGATACCACTTCTGCTCTAATTTTGAGTTGCAAATACAGAAAACTTTCACGATGTGTCTGAAAAGAGAGCTTCAATATTTTGACGAAGCTCGTCACTAGGACCTGTGAAAACACAAGATACTGCATGCTTGATTTTACTCTGTCGATATGACGTGATTCCGCAAAGTTTTCTTCATTTAGTACTTCTCATAGATAATAAATTAGGTATGCTTACAAAGCTATCCTTCAGAAAGGAAAGCTATCCTTTGATTGTGTGCAACAAATGCTTACGTATTTTCGTGAAGTGCGTAAAACTACGCCAATCACAAAAACAAAAAAAAAACGCAAAAAAAGTAGCTTTACTTAGAGGGTTCCACTTCATTTGTTCTACTTATATCCAAAAAGTGTTTTCATATAAATTTATGAATTACAGGGTGCATAATGAAAGCTTTGGAATTGTAGCCACAGTATAATAATGGCTCCCGCAGTAAAACAATTGTAGACCTTCTGGGTCTAGTGGTGACGATGGTATATGAAAGAGGAAAGTCCTGAATTATTGGGACGGAGTTCATTACTAGCACATTAGGACTATACAAGAGCAAAATAAGACCGGACCATTCCATAAGGAATGGATTCGAACTAACTACAATAGAAAACTAGTAAAGCTGACTTTGTTGTGTTCAAGAGAAAAACTAAGAGTGAAAATTTCTGTCTGCAGCTTGAAAAAAAATACTTCGCAGATCCCACCTACCTTGTGAATTGATTCGAGGTGAAGTATGCATGTGGACGGGAGGTGACCATGTCGTAAATTTTTATTGACTGACAGTCACAAACTCACTCCAAATATACGTATAAATATTGCACCAACTGATACATGTTGCAAAGTTGCAGAAGTTTATCGCCAGTTTTTCGCACTTGCACAACGAAGCCAACAGTAACATAAGTATTAGCAACATCAGAAGCGATAAGCTGATATGAAGCGCTTGTACACGTAAGGATGGTTGTCCTGGTCACTGCTACGTAATTCAAATTCAGCTCACAGCACCTACCTACGATTGACGTTAACCCGACGCGGTGGCTGTATCACATGAGTACATATGTAATGTTTTTAAAATTACATAGCCAGCACTGCAATCACAATAGACGTTTCACAAACATTAGGGTCTATTAAAAAGTAGTTCCAAGACCTGGCGTGGCTCTGCGCTTTAGAATGGCTAATTGCCTAGCGGAATGCTGGGGTTAAATTCCTCCTGGGACCCTGACATTTATTCTTAGCATTCACCATGTCAACGCTGCCAGTGTGAGTTTTTTTTTAACGCTCACACGTTGAAATCGCCCTGGTGAGCTCTCGTCGATCCTCGGTAAATATACTAAGATCTTATCACCTGTGGCACATATCCGCCCGGTGTTTGTGTCACTGTTAGGCGAGAAGTGTCACGGGATTGGGACATTATTTATGTCTTGGCTCGCACGTCATCTGCGTGAAACCATGTTACCCTTCAATACTAATTTTGGTTTACGCCAAGCTATAACGGTGATCACGAGAGCACCTAGATGTAAGCGGCTAAATAGATAGATAGATAGATAGATAGATAGATAGATAGATAGATACGAAAAACAATTGCAGTACGCAGCAAAGAAATACTTCCCAATTTATAATGAGATTGAACGTGTTGCTTGTTTAGATTTTCAGGCATATTTTTTAGAGTAAACATCAGTGAGACACCTGAAATAAACAAAATAAATGCAAATATGCCCAGAGCGGTTCCTGTTTTATACAACCTGAGGTCTCTAGTTCGAAAATGGCTGAATTTCTAGCTATTTTAGAGAGAGCTAATAAAGCTTAAATCTGGACTTCCAAAGGAGGAGTGGCCTTCATGAAGTGCTTCGAGTGCCTATTTTTGTTTCTAATGATAATGACTCTCTCCGTGTATTTGAATATTTTTCATTTTATTCTTGCTTTTTTGTTTTTGCTTATTTTATTGCGCAAAATCTATGTACTGCTATTGCGCGGCGCTGTACTGTAACTGGCGGGGATGCCTAGTCGTGCTCTGTCAAGCTTTTTCTTCTTATTCCCTCTATTCTGTGAAGTAGTAAATGGTAGTAAATGATATGAAATGACATAAATTATTTCTCTTGAGTTCATTCACATCTACATTACTGTATTTTAACCTGTGGTATGATATGAAAAACTAAAGAAGACAGGCTGTTAGTTTTACAAAAAAAAGTGCCACCACATCCACGAAGTGAATGATGATGAGTGGGCGAAGCTCCGGAGGTAAACATGGTAAACCATGAATCCTCCGTACATTTTGCCCACTCGATTTTATTGCAACGCTCCCCCTAGCGTATGTCGCTGCACTATATCGAGCGATGACACGCGCCATATGTGGCATCATTCCTATTTTATAACACCTCGCATCTTTCATAATCAACTACACGTACCGCCGTCTAGTTTATAACATCTTGCATCTTTTGGATAGATGGATGGATGGATGGGTGGACGGACGGACGGACGGACGGACGGACGGATGGACGGACGGACGGATGGATGGACGGACGGACGGATGGATGGATGGATGGATGGGACGTATGGACGGACGTACGGACGGACGGGCGGACGGACGGATGGATGGACGGACGGACGGACGGACGGATGGATGGACGGATGGATGGATGGATGGACGGATGGACGGATGGATATGGCTGTACCCTTTAGATCGGGCGGTGGCTAGCGTAATACTTAATGCCATCAGCTACAAGTACCGCCACCTAGTGAACACTGCAAGAACTGAATGAGAGGTGGCTACATACAAGGGACGCACAGCCCACGCCTTAAGGAGCTTCGCTCCTAAAAAAATATGGCTCTAAGCTACGTAGAAAATCTGTAACTTAGGAATCACGCCCTACCACTTTTGTTTACAATCTTGAACTCACCATATGTGTCGGCACAGAAATGAGAAACAACGTGGGCAGTTATTTGGAGCATTGGCATCTAAGCGATTTTTTTATTATTTAGGTTTTGATAGATTTCGACTGCCATTTTTCAGGAAGGACCTATGGAAAGCAAACCTTCTGATATCAAATACCCAATGTAGCCCACAGCTGCAGGCATATCCGTGAACTTTTTAAACAAGGTCATACAAAAAGATTTAAAGAAAAATGATAAGTGTACTTTCTCTCTTGTATACTACGTTCTAATATATACAAAAATAATGAATTTTCTTTTTATGTGTTTCTACTTTTGTACACTTGTGTAAAACTCATTCGCTTCTCCGAATGTATCTTTCCATTTGTTACTGTATTTTATCTTCTTACTCAATAGTTTCCTAGTTGTAATTTTTGGACATTCTTGTTTTTCTTTTCTATTATGCTATGGGGAAATATTAGTTGATTCTATTGGTGCTTATACTGTACGGTAAGATATTCTTTCTCATTCTTGAATATTCTTTTTTTTGTTGCGAAAAAAATACAAATAAATTTTTGTTCTTATGTTGCACACCATTTGAGAAAATGGTGGGTTCATGGACCCTTGTCAGGCAGACATATAATGCCTTTAGTTACTTCAACGCAGGCAATGTTTCGTTTCAGAAAAGTGAACTGAATCGAGAAAAGCTGGTTATCTGCACTGAGTAGGCTGCCATAAAATAGTCTCGCGTAGCTAAATCTTAGCAAGAAAAAACAATACTTGCTAATCAAACGTTTATTGATACTTAGTTTTAAATCTACGGCTCAAGTGCTCGTTTGGCACTCGCTGGTCGACATTATGAATTAGAGCCAATATAATGATGCCAAGACAGCGCGTTTTTTACTACAGGATAAAAAGTGAAATACACAACTACAGAACAAGGTGTTAGATATGAAAACTTTATTCTAGGCCAGGTTATATTAGACCGGTACACAGAATAAGAAGATATCATTTAAAGACGCTAACAAACTGTTCCTTCTTTTTGCGGGGCGGGGTTTGGATATATTGTGAAATGACCCACGTTTTTTTTGTCATTGACGAGTGGAGCTGGGTTGCAGATGACATCTGCTGACAGCATGTGGTTTTCAACCTCGATGTAACCTCAATTTGCACATTACTGCACCTCCCGTGCATGCATAACGATTGAGCCGAGAATGCCACTGAACCGTAAAAGTATCGTAAACGACCTGGCCTGTACAGCGCGGGGAAGACGTGGCCACCACTGATATTGACAGAGAAGTCTTGGATATGGCTGCTATCTTAGGCGACCGAGTGCGTGACGAGAACCGCTAGGTACAAAGTTTTGTGTTAGAAATGGGGTGTGTGAGGATCTGTTCTGTTTTCGTAATCAATGTTATTGTCCGTGTGGGCTGAATATCAGCGACAGCCAAGACTTGACTCTTTCCTTTGAGCTTGCCTTATTTATTACGTGCTTAAGACAAGCCGTCAGCGTCTCGATGAACACAACGAAGTTACGCCTACGGTGCTCCACACGTTTGAGACGAGCGCGAGAGAATACACCGGAAAGAAAAACAGCTTCTGTGGTTCTTCATGTTAAAAAAATAAACAAAATATGTGGTTATGTTTGTATTGCCTGATGCAGTTCTAAATTGCTAAAAATGTTGCTTTTCTTGAATAGGGGAGTCAGGTAATTGGAAGAAAATTGGCGTACACTTAAGATTACCGATGAAAAAGAAACACATGCAAGGATATACTATAAATGTATGCTTCACACTTCCTCCTGAAAAAGTTAAGGTTCTGCTCTTTTAAGATTTCGTTATACTTTCGTTATTCTCCGCTCTACTGCGCATTACAATGTTTTTTTTAGTTTTCATTAGGTTTCTCTGTTATTCACCCTGTTTCGGCGTCATATGCTGAAACTTGTGGTATGCGGTAATTGTACCGTTTTTCACTGTGGAGACAGCGATTGATTGCCCCTCATAATTTAGAAGTCCCTGCCGTCTGCACTTGAGCACATCTCTGTCATTGGCTGAACTTTATTTTCATAAGAATACCGACATGCAGGACGGGTCAGACATGAACAGAAAATATTCCGGAACGCTGCTATAAAATGCATGGTCTGGAAGCGTAAAATGCAGATACTGAGATACATTTGTTTTTGACATGGTGAGATTTAACAGATATACATTTATAAAAAGAAGAAAAAAATATGGCGCTATACAGATATCAAAATAAAGGGATATCAAAATAAAAGGGCGATATATATATATATATATATATATATATATATATATATATATATATATATATATATATATATATATATATATATATATATATATATACATAAAAACTTGTGAGCTTGAAGCCTACAATTGAAATACTGAGATAAATTTGTATTTGACATAACAGAATATGACAGAGATATATATGTCAGCAGAAGAAACAACTATCTCGAATTACAGTTACAGCCATACATATAGCAACAAAAATATGGGAAATATTTTATTCTAAAAATGGCCAAGAGACGCTAAGAGATTTATTATGTGTAGGATTATACTGGGGAAGTGATTCTATGCAGTAAATGTTGCAAATGCAGAAGGTGGCTCAAACCACTAGCGTAGGGGAGCCAATTAAGAGAAAGCACACATTTATTGGTAACTCTAGGTCTGTTAGACACAAGGTTGTTGCGTTAATATTATTTCAGCAAAAACAGCTTCTACACTAAGATGTCGTTTGGAGAGTCTATTCGGGCTCAAGACAAGAATTGCGAACTCACGAAATGGCTTTTCGCTCCTCCCATTTTCACTCCCCCCCCCCCCCCCAAAAAAAAAAGTGAAGTGCGTCGTACCCGCCCTGACAGTATGTCATTTTCGTAGTCAGAGGGTCACAACACTTCATGCACAATTTTACCGTAAACGTAGTCGAGCAATTGTGCCAAAGGGCCCTGTGCGTGTGGACAACCTTCAGCCGCTCTCACTGTGTGCCCCAGTGGTACAGCGCGTTTGCATAGATTAAGACAAAAAAGTTTTTCCGCCCTTTTGGAAGCCCATAGCTTATTTCCAAGAAAAAGTAACGAGATTTCAGCATCCTATACGGTATTGCGATGTAACCAATACATCGTAATAGTACCCCACTGCTGAGATACAAATACATTTTGCAAATTTATCTAGATACAGAAATACAGATGCTAAAAGTATCTCTCAGATACTATTGTTATACTATTACATGTCCATATTGTCCAGCTTTGCTCGAGTGTTAATAATTGACTTCTGTATAGGTATTTTCACACGATATTCGGAGGTTTATTGTTATTGTCAACTCTTTTTTTCGCCAGGTTTTCCATTCCAGTGTTACCTAAACTTTCGTTAGGCTGATTTTTAGCTCCACTTTTAAATTTTCTCGGTGTAGGTCTTCAACTTGGTATTTTTTTCAGTATGTTACCATTATTCCTCAGGAACGTAGGTAAACTGCAAATCATAGGTTGCTGAGATACTTAAACCTAATCTTCAATCCTATTTTTAACTCCTAGAACCTAGAACCATTTGAATACTGATACGGATGAAGTCAACTGCATCGGAGGGAAAAGTGTGTCTAACCCCAGTCTCGCACGCAATTCAATTCTGTATTTTCTGTGCAGAAATAATATACCTCCACATTCTTTAGATTTTGGATAGAGTACTTCTATATGTTTCAAGTACGCTTTATTGACATGGTGTTTAAAGGCTACTCATATGCCTACTAGGTCGCATGCCCTTATATAGTTCATGAAAGGTCTATAAAAAACTTTTTTTCGTTTCACTAGTCACAGCTCTCGATTGTATGGTTATTCAAATGCTCGTGATTCATTTTAGAAGGCTACTTCCGAGCCATAATAGCGCTCTAGATTTGTTGAAGTTAACCATGTCTGATATAGTATTAGATATTATCTTCTCAAATCTTTCGTGTATAACGGAAAGTTATTTCACGGGTTCAGTTTCTGAACTCTTTTACGTCTCACATCTTGTGTAGGAATGCATTGTCGACATTTTTCCATACCTGTGGCACTCCATAATTTCTAAGTAATTCAGTGTAGAGTCTAGCAAGACTTTACAATTTAAAGCCCTCCCTTAGCTTTAAGCCCTCCTTAGCTTTAAGTCGACTGGAATGTTTCGTTCGAACCACTTTTCCATGGGCTAACTCATATGATCCTCCTTGTGTGTGGCAACGTACGTAGTAGCAGCTTGCAAACTCCCACATTACGAAGTGAAAATATAGCGAAGGATAATGCCATGAACGGGTCCAATGTTTCCTTAAACAAAAGTGTAAATGTTGGTAATTATAAAGGGGCCCTGCAACGCTTGTTTAAGTAGCCATGAAACAGATTCACTAAAAGAGCGTATAGCTGCACAAATAACCCCGCAAAAATTTTCACAAATATTCCTGTACTAGCAGAGCTACAAAGATCGGTCGTGCACTGCAGTTGCATTCTTTCTTCTCTCATCTCGCCGAAAGCGCTGGAAGCTAAACAGGAATAAAGTATTCAGAAAATAGGGGCTTTAGACAAAGAGAGATGGTGCCAACGAAGAAAATACGTCACGTGCACGTTGTAAACTTGAGCGGTTTTTTTTTCTTCGAATGCATGGTTTTTTAGTGAAATCGCGCGCACACGCGTCAAAAAGTAACGGCATCCCGTGGCAGCTCTAGTAGTAACCATGCTGAAATCAGTCAATGGCTTATACTTTGCCTGCGATGCAGTGATTTTAGAGCCTGTATCGCCATTTTCCGAGAGAGGAAAATCGATTTTGAAGTATTTACTTATTTGTATTCCAGGCCGCGCACTGCACTATATTTGTCATGCCTGTTCCCGGGAGCGTCGACTACCGATCGGCAGCGTTTTCTGACCTTGCTGAAAAAGTGTTGCCGGACCACTTAAAGCTGTGGGAATTGCAGCGGAAGTTATCACTTCAGTGAAGATTCGCTTGCGCATGGCTGAAAATAACTTCTCTCTGCCACTCAGCGTTGTAATCGCTAATTAAGCGGTGGGGAGAAGTGGTATACCCAAATATGAAAAAACATTTCCATGGGCGTGGGTTGCGCGGCTTTCGAAATTCTACTTGGGAAGCCATTTTATATCATTCGACCTTGTCCGGCGAGCCCGTAACGAGGGTCTCCTCCTAAGGTCACCAAGATGCGTCAATTTCTTCATTCGCACTCTCGTCCTACCACTTTCGCCCAGTGATATGGGGAGCACTACTTTTTTGCAATATGATGACCATGCTGAGCCAGTGTGACGCAAGTATACTCTTAGAAGTGGGTTTCATCGCTTTAAGTTAATCAAAAGGCGGGAACTAAGGCCATACTTAACGATAGGTTTGAGAAGTCGCATTCAATCTCCAATGGTAAACATTTAATTCTCCAGTAGGGAAATTTCTGCAGCCCATTAATACAAAGTTCGTGATCCGTAAGTGATGTATTGGTTAACTTGCTGCATTACTGGCTTTCCAATAAACGAAGATTTCATTACTTCCTAATATGATGGCTCACTAGAAAATAGGCTAAAATCTCATGATGTCCTTTTAGAGTTATTTGGCTGCAAATTTAATCTATATAAGTATAGAAAATACAATGGCATGAAAGATTATTCGAGGATATGATGACAGTGTGAAATTATTAAATATTGCAAATGACAACTGTTGGTAGAAAGCCATTATGACTCAAAGCAAATATATGAAACCAGTATATAAGACCAATAGCAATAACCAGAGCATGAAAGCACGAAATTTGTAAGCAGTGACAACAGCCTTCATCTGCACTAGCCAGCACTGTGCGTTCAATATTACGAGCTATGTTTCGTTTTGCTTGAGCCAATTCACACATGGTAAATACCTAAGAGTAAGAACAAAATACTTGTGGCTGATCTTTGCAATAAATAAGTGCAACGTAAAGTATGGGTATTTCTGTGCAGAGTAGAAGGTCAACTTCGTGCTTGCATTTGATGAAAAGCGAGCATATCTATGCTACTCCTCGTCATTAAAGAGAGAAAGAAGATAAGTACTAATTATCAGAGGGCGTGAGGAGGGTAACGAATAGTTTGCAGGATATGATGCATCAGTAGTGTTATAAAGATGATTTAAACTTCGATTACGCTCATTTTTCCCCAGCTGGTCACTTGTTGTAATGCAGATATCAAAAAAACTAGTGATTCGACTTTATCTCAAGCCTAAGTACAGCATGCCCAATGGTTTGTTCGGTATTGATCAACAAAGTCATGTCGAGATCAATTTTTCGCTCGCACCAATGACCCGCTGCGGTAGCTTAGCACGTATGTCGCTTCACTAAGTTTGAAGGCACTGCTATGACTTACAGCCTCAGCAGGCGCGTTTCTGTGGAAGTGAAATGGAAAGGACATGGTTAAATGTAAGGGCACGTTAAAACACTCCATGTGGTCGAAATGCGTCTGGAGCACCTCATTGCGACGTCGCTCATACCTGTATTGCGGGTTTCGCTCGTGAACACCCAGCAATTATAATTATTATCATTCACTTGCGGCATTCCCCTTCCCTGCTACATTTCTCTAGCTGGTAGACCACACAGGTATGCAGTGACGTACGAATGTAACTGAAGTAGAAATGAAGTCCGCTTTAGCGATAAGGCCAAGAGCATACCTTGACAGCATCTGGAGTCTCCCCGGGTAGTGGTCGTCGTCTTCCGCTGGAATGCAGATATTCCAAAGCAAGGCTCAAATGGTACAAGACAATCGAGCTAAAAATTAGGAAGGCCTTCATTATGAGAGAAAGTGATATTCTGCGGTAGCCTTTGCAACACAAAACAGCGCAGTGCGGTGGCAAGTGTTCGGGACTCTTATAGGGACACTCTATAAAAGGTATGTTGTGGCTCTCTAGTCTTTTTTGATAGCACTCGTACCACTGATAACGAGAAAGGCGTTAGTTTCCATCAGCAGTTTGCGGAAAAAGTACCCCATAATATACTACGTTATCTATTTGCATGCAGACACAAAAAGGAAATGGCCATGCGCATTCATGAAACGAAAGAGACAGATATTACGACGCATCCACACTGCATTAAACATGCTGTGTATGTCACTGATATGGAAATTACAAACGGGTGCTCTATTTTTTTTAATGGAAACAATTATCATTGTGAAGGATCAATTTTTGTTTCAGTACTCATTTTTCGATCAAAAATACGAGGAACGCCAATAAATATGTGCAGTTTGTGTGCGTTCAATTCATGTAGTATATTCGGTCAACCGTAACTTTTATATTGATCATGACATTTCTCGGACACGGAATTCTGTTACCTTTCAGGGTAGTCGACTTCGTAATGCATACAATTATGTTAGAAATCCCGCCATCGTTAGAAACACGTCTGGAAGGTATTTTGAGAAATAGACTAAGCCGGTCTGTCACACTTCGCATCTTAATTTGAGATGATTTGCCTTGAGCAATATTTTATGCTTGCGAAACACCCAAAACGAACGGAAAGCGATGTCGCGGTACTGTGAAGCCTGATGAGTCACAGAAGTACTGTGTTTGGTGAAGAAGGCTTTTTATCATGTGCGCTGAAAAGGCAGGTGTATTAAGATGACAGCGCTCCTATATTTCTCCCAATTTTCCGCTTGTATACTTTTGTGCACTTTTGCAAATATTATATCGCCTGTCCCTTTACTTGCGTGATTGGGCTGATGGTTTTTTCGAATGCATTGTCCGGCAAAAAAGGTTAGAATTACTTCTCTTTTGGGGCGAGAACGGGTGAGCGTACCGGCAGCACATGTTCGGGGAGAGAAGCAGAAGAGGACTAAGAGGGTTCTTGCTGGTGGAATTGTTGCGTTGTACTAGGTAGATGCCATTTCTAACGATGATAGCTTATGCAAACGAGTGTAGTGGCATAACTGAGGGAATAATGGCTCGGCTGCAAAAGCGTCTGTGAGAGACATTTGGTGTGGCATGGCTTTATGATGCCGTTTCCGCTGCTTAGAAGGCACTGACAGGCGCAAAAAGGCGTAAAAAATGAAAGAGCACGGTCATTACGTGTGTTCTGCTTATGCGATAGTGTCTTCCTGTGTGTCACCATAACAGCGCAACTTGGGCCATAATGTTACACGATAAGAACTTGCTACTTCTAGTGACACGTGACACGTGAAAGTGGTGGTATTTCACAACAGGTGGGCTCTACTGTAGATAGTGTTTTAGTTAAATGTGTAATATGTAAGGGTTAATTATATAATAAATAAAAGAGCACTTATTCAGTCACAACTTTCAACTTAGAATACTGAGCGAAAGCAGACCCAAACCAAATCAAGCACGACACCAAAGAAAAATTATCTAAGTATACCGAATGAGAAAGAGCACCGCAAACGTTGAAAGCAGCCAAGCCTATCAGGAACATAGGCAGAAAATTTCTTTCGGGAAGGGTACCCCCTTGATTTCGGGAGGGGGGTGGGGCACCCCCTTGAAATGGTCACTTTTTGCGTTGTATGCCATGCCGAACAGAAATATCATTGGGGGAACAAGACCGGTGTGCCACCACGTGACTACGCCACTGAAGCCTATTGCATTCAGGTCATCAGTGATCATTCAACACTCGAAATTCACATCGGTGTATAGCGCTATTCAGGGGGAAGTGACACATGAATCACTTGTTTCATCGATGTTCTGAAAGCAGCAGACAACCCACAACCTTCAATTTTAAAGTTATTTGAAATTTAATTACTACTCATTACCGTAGGCAGGTGTTTTTTATTAGTTTGCTAAAAGATATTTTAGAAAACAATGACACTTTTAGAGCAAATAAAATGTTCGTGTGGGGCTTTCAGTACGTGATCAAGAAGTGAATGAACAATAAATTAATATGCAATATATTCCCAACAGTTTGTTACCGAAACTATTTTAAACTACTGTTTATAAATACTTTTTGGATTCTAAGACAACAGATACTGCAGTCTCATTTTAAGTCATAACAGTGAAGACTGGAGGAGCATAATTAGCCAAAAAAAGCGGGAAGAACTCACACAACAGATTTTTATGAAATGTGTTGGGAGACAGTGTGTACAAAACTCGATAGCCAAGTGTCTTATAAAGAACTGAAGTACAAAGTAAACAATTGTGTACATAAAAGCATTATGATACAGCTAATTTGGCAATTGAATTTGAGCCATTGAGCAGTGGTAGGAGAGCTGTGCAATAATTGGTAAAGAGGTTTCACTTAAAAAGGCACGTACCGATTTTAAGCATTCCTATTTAGTGTCCTGAAAGGGACGTTACGTCTCAGAGCTTCAAAAGTTGAATACAATGCAAAAGTTTTGAAAATATAATGAAGTAGTATTTTGAATTTTAAAGTTAGGCAGCTGCAATGCATTGAAATATTGCTGCTCCAAAGGTGTCGCAGGCTTCACGATGAGAACAAAGTATTTCAATAGAGTTAGGTAACCATTTTTCTTCTGCTTCTCCTGTATCAAATTGGGGAAATCATAATCATTACAGGGCTGTTATTCATTAGGCATATTAAAAGAGAAGAGTATCTTGTATGAGCATGACATCGTGGTTATATGGAGGAGCAAAAAAAACAAAACAACCGCTTATCTTAACAATAAATTTCTAGCTTATGTTTGTTGTATTGGGTACACGAGCAACGTTAGCGAGAGTATCGTTACAGTTTCGGTCTAAAATTGCTTTGCACATTCATGACGTTGACAACGAGCTGTAGCACCTCGCGTCGATTACTTATCATTCACTGCTTATCATCACTTTGCTTGGATTGCTTAGCAACCAACGTAAGAGCGACGTTTAAGCACCCAGCACGTCCCCCTTCATAGTTAAAACTAGTCTATCTTCAAGTGAATATCTGCTGTTTTTCAATCTGATAGTCGTACTTGCCTTTAATTTTCAAATTTATCATACAAAGGTAGCCAATACTTTTAATTTGTGTCTTTTCTGTGTTCTTTCTACAGTTTGACTCACTGGATGCAATTTCTGTATTACGGAAACCCCACCAATGGTAGAATTCTTGATTTCCATTCTAAGACAAGGCATGAATTACTCGCAGCAGATGAGCTTTGAGGTCACATGTTCAATCTGGTGGGCAGTCTTTAGGACAGTTGGCCCCAATTTCTTCAATAACAATGCCCACTTATATTCATGACACATCTGGATGGCAAATTCGAGCGCACTTACGCAATTGTTTTGAATTCATAATATATATCTGCGGAAAAACAAATTGAGGCTTTTTTGCATGTCCAGTGGCACCACTCCTTATTTTCGACCCATCAACTTTATAGGACACGTACACTTCTCTCGCAGTCCTTGTTCTTAACATTATCAACAAGAAGGCTCGTGTTCTGGTAACTGGACATATATATTGGCATATATTGGCCCTGTTTTTATGGTATGCGATTGGGCTTCAGTCGCAAAACTGCTACCCTTGAGCTAGTGCTGCGCAAGCCACGACGGAACACTTGAGTGAACAGAATGCGAGCAAATGAGTATGTTATGGAGCTAGTACGAACACCAGCAGTGAAGATAGAATGTAGCGTCATGCATATATAACTGATGACGTGTTGCACTTGCGTGCAGTATATTAACAGCCAAGTAGAGTGCTCATCCTGGCCGTTTCGCTGTGTGAATTGCCCTTTTTTCTCTCTCGAAAGTTGGCCCGCTGAAGGTTTTCACTTTTACCAGCTTGTGTTCTGCGTTCGCCACCCCAGATTATATGATAAAATACATGAGATATTCGACTTCTTACGGTAATGCGAAGTCAATTTTCAACATAATGCATCGTACAAAGCATATGGTTGAACTGAAGTAAACAGGAATTTACTGATTGCTCGCATATTGCACAAAAATATTTTGTCTGGTGGTATTACTGTTGATTATACAGTAAATTTTCAAAGAGATAAGTAATTTGTCGTATTTTTCGTTATTCTCAATACTTCAGTCTTCTACGAAATTTTGTTTTTACGAAACATGCTACATATTACCAACTTTGACTAATTGTTTGAGTTCCTCTGTTTTCGTATAAAAATATGAAAAGCTCTGTGTGGTATTGAAGTAAATCTAGGCTCAGTACCTTTCTTGATACAAATCAATAAAAATAAATCATCTGAACTTGACGTATCTGTAAGTGTTTCGCATAGTCTGCACAGCTGTAATTGTGCATAACTACCTAGAAATTTATTGTTTTTTATAGACAACTACATCAACGACTAGAAAAAGTCGTGCAAAGGAGTTGTTCTTTAATCCAATGCGGTGAGTCTGCGCGACGTTATTTGGGGGCCTAGCAGACGACAAGTACAAAGCGACTACTTGCAAGTCGTTGTGAAACTATAGGCGAGAGGTGGTCTGCTTCAGCTACACGAACCGGCCAGTAGCTGGATCATAAATCGAAGGAAAAAAAATATTCGGCTCCCTGGAGGCATTCCAACATGACGACAATACGGGGAAGTGGGTAAACATCCTTACGTGTGATGATGTTGAGTCGGCGGTAGTCCACACAAAAGCGAAATGTGACATCTTTCTTTTTTACCAACAGTACAGGAGAGGCCCAGGAAGTGTAGCAAGGTTGCATCACGCCACAATTGGCCATATCTACTACGTGGTCGTCGATGACTCGGCGCTCCCTTGTGGAACACGATGCGGGCGTAGACTCAATGGGGCGAGATCTGCGGTGTCGATGTGGTCGAGAACAAAAGTGCAGCCTAAGCGAGCTTGTGGTAGGTCGAAGGACGTACGAAAGTGCCCGAGAAGCGCGACCAGCTGCGTGTGCTGGCTGGTTGTGAAGTTGGGGTCAATACACCAAGAAAATGGTAGGTGAAGTACTGGCTGCGGAGTAACATTGCGTCAACGTACGCGATGTTAACCTGTAGAGGAGCGGAGTCATCAGGCTCATGTAATACAAAGCTTTCATCAGCATGACCAAGGCACTGATCGTGGTGCAAGTTGACGGGGCAAGGAAACATATATTGGAAACATGAAGTGCACTGATACCCGGTCGAATAGCAAAGAGGACAAAAGGAAGTAACAAGTGGTGATGGTGAGCAGCAAGCTTAGAAGGCATGAAAACAACGGCAGTATCAGAAACCTCCGTGCAGAAGATGGAAACAAAGGTGGAATAGAAAGGAGAAATTATGGTGCCTGGAGCCTCCAACGATCGACTAGATGTGGCTGAGAGAATCTTCTGCAATGTTGCCACCGAATGGAGGTAGCGAAAGTTCTTCGTGGGCGAAATTGAACACGGCATCATGAGAGAACAGGAAGTCCCATCCTGAGATAATGACACGAGAACATCAAGGCAGAATGATGAGCAATGTGTTAAAGACTGTCGTCTAGAAAAATACGAACATATCATGTTCCCATGGAATCAATTGGCTCGCCGGTGGCAGTACATAACGAAAGGGCTGAAAATGGCATAGCGACATTGCGCAGCCTAAGGCGAAGCTAGTTGAAAATCACAGATACCGCTGCTCCCGTGTACACGTGGCCAGCGCAGCCGCATGAGCAACAGATGTGCTGGTTGTCAGGGGTGCGTGATGGCTTGAAAACAGGGGCCGGAGTTTGAGCGAAATATGGCCAAGCAGGGCTAATTTGGGCATGCCGAACCTTAAACGCGTTGCTACACTCCGCCTGTACTCCGCTATATATCCCATAAGTCACCGGGATGGCTTCTTCTTTCCCGGAGAAGATAACTGTACTGGAAAGCAACGGGCAGTGGGCCATTCGCCAGCTCCATACAGCGCACCGAATCTTTCGACGTGAATCGCAGACACACCCGCACGTCTGCCGATAGCACTACATCCCTGGGAGGTTTGTGTCAGCGCCATAGCCCTATTAACGCTTCCCTTCACTTTTGGGCAGCGCTGCGCGTACGGCTTCTGGCATCATAGCGCTCAGCGTCTGCAGGGACAGTTATAGCTCAGCAGCAGCAAGGTTGGATCACTTTAGGAGTAAAAGGCCTTCGAGTGTAAGACTAGCGTGTTCAATCTGTCCCTTATTTTTCTTATATTATCGCAGTAATTTTTGAATGGAGGCCTGCGAATCCGTTTTTGCGTATACGCTGATCCCTACCTTAAAAAAAGAAAACAAGAAATAAACTCGTCGTGTGAAGGCACACTATACTTTGCCGGACAGCGGCAGTGTTGTATGCGTCCCAGAAAAAAAAGTATCAAAATACGCTGCGCGTTACGTTAACAAAACGAGAACGCGTTACCGCTCTACATTACCCATAGAAAAGTAACGTCGAAGTGCCACCGTTACTGAAAAAAGTTGATGTTATTCTGACTGTTGCTCCCGGGTCAGAAATTTCATTCATGGTATCTCTGCTGCAGAAGCCCGCAATAAAATTTTATTCAGCCCGAACTGTTCACCTAACGAGAATGATTTGCGCCGGTGGGCCGCACCTTGGCAATATTATATAGCCGGCCTAAATTTTTCACTGTAGCCATATTTCATGGATTCTATCTCTCAGACGCTTGTTATAATCATTCTTCTTTCAATGTGACGGCAAATATAACACGATGATGTCATCATTGTTCTTTATAAACCAGAGCGCGAATAAGAACATGGTACAAAAAAAGACTAATACATCGGCACCGTGTTCTATTCGCGCTTTGATTTATGAAAAACGAGAAATAACCAATACGCCCAAAGGTTCTCTCTTTTGAATGTCATTATTACCGCTCTCCGCAAAGAAAAAATTGATGAATAAACTGGCAGCAATTGTAACGGTGCACACCTACTAACGAAATAATGTGCAAATTAGTAGCTGTGAAAATACTTTAATGACCTCAGTGAGAGAAACATTATTTGGACACAACGTTCATTTAACTGCTAACCTGCATAATTGCCAAAATAAAAGCTGTGAGTTTGAATGGGAAACTGTTCAGGCTAATCCTAACCCATAAAAGAACTCAATACCCAGTTCTCTAATTGTGTTGCAGATAAGAAAGCGCAGAACTAATTTTCAAAACGAAGTTGGCAAACAGTGCCGAAGTATTGCACAGAAAGTTTCCTACTGCAAACGTAACTTACTGCATAGCGGTGGCTGCATTTCGAAGCTGTCATCGCTATGCAGCTGTCATCGCACAGTTTGACTCGCTCCTTGCTGATTACGTCCTCACCTACGCTAAATAGGAGCTTGATGGACGCACGCTAAATGGCACTCCAGGATTCACTTAAACTACGCCAAATAGACACGCTTTGTGGTACTCCTGAATTCACTTTATGACTGATTTCGCGAGCGCACGCAAAGTCTTCACGGAAAGCTTTCCTTAAGCCTACTCAGTTCGATGACATGTGGCATCAAAGATACCGAGACAGCCGCTCATATATAGATGGTGATTATGTCGAGATTGCACTTCTGAAGATGCCAGTCATGTTTGGGCTGGAACTTAGGTTGCTATACCTTTAGTCTTGACGTCCGGAAGCCAGCAAAAATCTTGACAGCTTACTTTTGACAGTGACAATGACTAAATTTCTCTTTAATGCGTCGGAAATTAACGACAACTTCAACCTCGATAGCGAAGTAGCCAATATATAAAATACGTTCAAGAAATTTAGACTACAGTTGCTCCCCATTGCAATATTCCTCGAGCAAGAAAAGACCACGCGCATTGTTTTATTGTCCTAGCATCTGGTGGGTAGACAGCAATTCACCGCTACGACCAAAAACGCGTAAAAGAGCTCCAGGAAAGTATTCACTACGAGAGAAAGACATTATGCGCAAACTTTCTCAAATCGACCTAAAAAGTAAGTAGTAACACCACACTTCACGATACCGAAAATTAAAACGAAAGTTAGTTATCCTTATCAGTGGCGAAATTGTAACGAGTTCGTTACTAATAAAGTCATGTGTTACCGACGCGTAGAACATTTCAAACGTTTCATTCCTCTGAAAACAAAGAAAACTAACATTGAAATACCCAGGACAAGGAATATCTTACATTTGTCACGTCATGTGGTCAGACTACGTCAAGGAAAGCGCTCTGGGGACTCGACAAAGCTTCAACAGCTCCTTAGCGCTAAAGAAGCATTATCTGCTAACATGGAGGCTGCTAAAGAACGTTATTACAAGGTCACCTTGCCGAAGGTAATGAAAGCAAATCCCCGAAAATTCTGCAAAGCTATGCTACCATCTGGTTGTTCATCACAGACGATGACAATTAACAACGTTACAGTTTCTGATCTAGAGATAATCGTTACAGCCTTCAACACCTACTTCCAACCAGTTTTCACGACTGACAACTGAGACATTTCCTGCTTTTCATTCAGAATCTCATCCTGGAATCGACGATGTGTCAGTGTCACTAGAGGGCGTACTCAATCTAATTTTTAATTTAGACACCAAGACAACATGTGGTTCCGACGGCATCCCTACCAGCGTTACTAGAATAAACTCAGTTTTAAAGCTCCGTATCTCTGCCAGTGGAGGAGGATTGGCTGAATGGCAGTCGCGATAACTAGCAGCGCTGCAGTCTGATCTCGCGCTTCTCCCGGCACATCGTCGGCTACGGCGGCGCACAACTGCGGCTCGCTGCACTGTTCCTCACGCTGACTTCTTTGTTGTACTGTTATCGAACACAACCATTGATAATGCGCTTCCAGTTGAAATTCTCGCGTCGCAATTGTGGACTGGACGAGGTATCCTGTATAGATTAGCCCGGATGTGTTGCTGATTGCAAGTTAGCTGAAAATCGATGTCCTGCCTATATTTGCACCGTCCGCATTCGATTTAACCTCCGAGTACGGGAAATTCTGCATGAACGAGCACATTCAGCGTAAAAATTTTATGACGACCACTAGCATTTTGACCACTGTCATCTTGTCTAGACAAAAAAAAACAGCACAAAACGTCTGTAAAAGCCTCAAACAAGTTCACTTACTGAAATACAACAATGCTCTATAAAAACAGTACACATTTTTTCTTCTAGTTATAAAAAATGAGATTTCCTTCAAGAAACAGTACCCACGCTTCACACTGTTCATTAGACAAGTCTTCACGACGGCTACCAATTGAGAGAAGAGTGCAAAGTGTTCCGAAAAATTCACCTCCTTTCTCGTATTTTCCAACTTATCAGAAAGCTCCTGATTGATATTCTTGGAAAGAAAAAGAAAAAAAACGAATATTCATGAACATTACCCTCACGTTCTCATGATGAGCGGTGTAACTGAAAAGATGCAGTGGCAGCCAGTCCAACTTTTCAAGCACAATCCGAAAGAGGTCATCAACCAGGGGGTATTCGAGAAAAGCCTCTCATCAGTTTTCTCAATTGCTTCTAATGTAGAAAGAAAGCCGTGTAAGGGATGATCTAGGCAGTCTTCTTGAAAACATTTCATCTGAATGAGTGCACTTTCGTTTGGTGTGGGCACGCCTGTTCCTGGTGTACTTGTGTGAGATGCTAGAGGCCCTTTTTGCACGTTGTCACAGATGCGGTGCACTCATGGTGGGCTACTTCCGAGAGCACTTGACTGCACCGAGAAGTGCCACTGACATGTGCCACCATTGCCCGCTTTAGGTTCAGAAATGAGAACACTGCGATTGGGGAAAATATATATTGCTGTGATATGAAAGAAATGTAACAAAACCTGGCCACTGTAAAAACATTCCCGCACATAAGTTTGTGTTTTGCTGCCTTTTGTCTTGCTGTTATATTTCTGGCGTCTTCTCCAAACTGGTCACTGAGCATTCAAGGAGCATCATGCGTTGAGGTGAGGAGGGAGGGTAATTGGTGCTTTGGTTATGAACATTTTGGCATCAATATATGTGGTGCAATCGCTGAGGACAAGCGCGGATGGGTACCGGGTGCGAGCGTCCACTTTCCACGTAAGATCAAGACTTGTCTTGCAAGACATGACAGTAGCGTGTTAAGATGTCGTCATTTTCACGCCGACCGTCACCGTCTAGTAAACAGGAGATCATGAGTTCGAATCTCACCGGTGCCTCGAGAGTCAAGACTAACGTCTCTCTAGCTTTTTGTTTTCGAAGTAAAATTTAAAATGCTTTTAATGGTGTCACTGCCTGAACAAAAAGCTGCGCAGGCGCCGAGGCATAGTTAGTTAAAGCGCCTGTCTAGTAAACAGGAGATCGTGATTTCGAATCTCACCGGTGCCTTGAGAGTAGAGTCTAACGTCTCCCTAGTTTTTTGTTTTTGAAGTATAATTTAAAATGCTTCTAATGGTGTCACTGCCTGAACAAGACGCTGCGCAGGCGCCGTGGCTTAGTTGGTTAAAGCGCCTGTCTAGTAAACCGGAGATCGTGAGCTTGAATCTCACCGGTGCCTCGAGAGTCAAGACTAACGTCATTCTAGTTTTTTTGTTTTTGAAATATAATTTAAAATGCTTTTAATGGTGTCACTGCCTGAACAAGACGCTGCGCAGGCGCCGCGGCTTAGTTGGTTAAAGCGCCTGTCTAGTAAACAGGAGATCGGGAGTTCGAATCTCACTGGTGCCTCGAGAGTCAAGACTAACGTATCTCTAACTTTTTGTTTTTGAGTATAATTTAAAATGCTTCTAATGGTGTGACTGCCTGAACAAGACGCTGCGCAGGCGCCATGGCTTAGTTGGTTAAAGCGCCTGTCTAGTAAACAGGAGATCGTGTGCTCGAATCTCACTGGTGCCTCGAGAGTCAAGACTAACGTCTCTCTAGTTTTTTTGTTTTTGAAGTATAATTTAAAATGCTTCTAATGGTGTCACTGCGTGAACAAGACGCTGCGCAGGCGCCGTGGCTTAGTTGGTTAAAGCGCCTGTCTAGTAAACAGGAGATCGTGAGTTCGAATCTCACTGGTGCCTCGAGAGTCAAGACTAACGTCTCTCTAGCTTTTTGTTTTTGAAGTATAATTTAAAATGATTCTAGTGGTGTCACTGCCTGAACAAGGCGCTGCGCAGGCGCCGTGGCTTAGTTGGTTAAAGCGCCTGTCTAGTAAACAGGAGATCGTGTGCTCGAATCTCACCGGTGCCTCGAGAGTCAAGACTAACGTCTCTTTAGCTTTTTGTTTTTGAAGTATATTTTAAAATGCTTTTAATGGTGTCACTGCCTGAACAAAAAGCTGCGCAGGCGCCGAGGCTTAGTTAGTTAAAGCGCCTGTCTAGTAAACAGGAGATCGTGATTTCGAATCTCACCGGTGCCTTGAGAGTAGAGTCTAACGTCTCCCTAGTTTTTTTGTTTTTGAAGTATAATTTAAAATGCTTCTAATGGTTTCACTGCCTGAACAAGACGCTGCGCAGGCGCCGTGGCTTAGTTGGTTAAAGCGCCTGTCTAGTAAACAGGAGATCGTGAGCTTGAATCTCACCGGTGCCTCGAGAGTCAAGACTAACGTCTCTCTAGTTTTTTTGTTTTTGAAGTATAATTTAAAATGCTTTTAATCGTGTCACTGCCTGAACAAGTCGCTGCGCAGGCGCCGTGGCTTAGTTGGTTAAAGCGCCTGTCTAGTAAACAGGAGATCGTGAGCTTGAATCTCACCGGTGCCTCGAGAGTCAAGACTAACCTCTCTCTAGCTTTTTGTTTTTGAAGTAAAATTTAAAATGTTTCTATTGGTGTCATTGACTGAACAAGACGCTGCGCAGGCGCCGTGGCTTAGTTGGTTAAAGCGCCTGTCTAGTAAACAGGAGATCGTGAGCTTGAATCTCACCGGTGCCTCGAGAGTCAAGACTAACGTCTCTCTAGTTTTTTGTTTTTGAAGTATAATTTAAAATGCTTTTAATCGTGTCACTGCCTGAACAAGCCGCTGCGCAGGCACCGTGGCTTAGTTGGTTAAAGCGCCTGTCTAGTAAACAGGAGATCATGAGTTCGAATCTCACCGGTGCCTCGAGAGTCAAGACTAACGTCTCTCTAGTTTTTTGTTTTTGAAGTATAAATTAAAATGCTTCTAATGGTGTCACTGCGTGAACAAGACGCTGCGCAGGCGCCGTGGCTTAGTTGGTTAAAGCGCCTGTCTAGTAAACAGGAGATCGTTAGTTCGAATCTCACTGGTGCCTCGAGAGTCAAGACTAATGTCTCTCTAGCTTTTTGTTTTTGAAGTATAATTTAAAATGATTCTAATGGTGTCACTGCCTGAACAAGGCGCTGCGCAGGCGCCGTGGCTTAGTTGGTTAAAGCGCCTGTCTAGTAAACAGGAGATCGTGTGCTCGAATCTCACCGGTGCCTCGAGAGTCAAGTTTAACGTCTCTTTAGCTTTTTGTTTTTGAAGTATATTTTAAAATGCTTTTAATGGTGTCACTGCCTGAACAAAAAGCTGCGCAGGCGCCGAGGCTTAGTTAGTTAAAGCGCCTGTCTAGTAAACAGGAGATCGTGATTTCGAATCTCACCGGTGCCTTGAGAGTAGAGTCTAACGTCTCCCTAGTTTTTTTGTTTTTGAAGTATAATTTAAAATGCTTCTAATGGTTTCACTGCCTGAACAAGACGCTGCGCAGGCGCCGTGGCTTAGTTGGTTAAAGCGCCTGTCTAGTAAACAGGAGATCGTGAGCTTGAATCTTACCGGTGCCTCGAGAGTCAAGACTAACGTCTCTCTAGTTTTTTTGTTTTTGAAGTATAATTTAAAATGCTTTTAATCGTGTCATTGCCTGAACAAGCCGCTGCGCAGGCGCCGTGGCTTAGTTGGTTAAAGCGTCTGTCTAGTAAACAGGAGATCGTGAGTTCGAATCTCACCGGTGCCTCGAGAGTCAAGTCTAACGTCTCCCTAGTTTTTTTGTTTTTGAAGTATAATTTAAAATGCTTCTAATGGTGTCACTGCCTGAACAAGACGCTGCGCAGGCGCCGTGGCTTAGTTGGTTAAAGCGCCTGTCTAGTAAACCGGAGATCGTGAGCTTGAATCTCACCGGTGCCTCGAGAGTCAAGACTAACGTCATTCTAGTTTTTTTTTGTTTTTGAAGTATAATTTAAAATGCTTTTAATGGTGTCACTGCCTGAACAAGACGCTGCGCAGGCGCCGTAGCTTAGTTGGTTAAAGCGCATGTCTAGTAAACAGGAGATCGGGAGTTCGAATCTCACTGGTGCCTCGAGAGTCAAGACTAACGTCTCTCTAGCTTTTTGTTTTTGAGTATATTTTAAAATGCTTGTAATGGTGTCACTGCCTGAACAAGACGCTGCGCAGGCGCCGTGGCTTAGTTGGTTAAAGCGCCTGTCTAGTAAACAGGAGATCGTGTGCTCGAATCTCACTGGTGCCTCGGGAGTCAAGACTAACGTCTCTCTAGCTTTTTGTTTTTGAAGTATAATTTAAAATGATTCTAATGGTGTCACTGCCTGAACAAGACGCTGCGCAGGCGCCGTGGCTTAGTTGGTTAAAGCGCCTGTCTAGTAAACAGGAGATCGTGTGCTCGAATCTCACCGTTGCCTCGAGAGTCAAGACTAACGTCTCTTTAGCTTTTTGTTTTTGAAGTATATTTTAAAATGCTTCTAATGGTGTCACTGCCTGAACAAGACGCTGCGCAGGCGCCGTGGCTTAGTTGGTTAAAGCGCCTGTCTAGTAAACAGGAGATCGTGAGCTTGAATCTCACCGGTGCCTCGAGAGTCAAGACTAACGTCTCTCTAGTTTTTTTGTTTTTGAAGTATAATTTAAAATGCTTTTAATCGTGTCACTGCCTGAACAAGCCGCTGCGCAGGCGCCGTGGCTTAGTTGGTTAAAGCGCCTGTCTAGTAAACAGGAGATCGTGTGCTCGAATCTCACTGGTGCCTCGAGAGTCAAGACTAACGTCTCTCTAGTTTTTTTTTTGAAGTATAATTTAAAATGCTTCTAATGGTGTCACTGCGTGAACAAGACGCTGCGCAGGCGCCGTGGCTTAGTTGGTTATAGCGCCTGTCTAGTAAACAGGAGATCGTGAGTTCGAATCTCACTGGTGCCTCGAGAGTCAAGACTAACGTCTCTCTAGCTTTTTGTTTTTGAAGTATAATTTAAAATGATTCTAATGGTGTCACTGCCTGAACAAGGCGCTGCGCAGGCGCCGTGGCTTAGTTGGTTAAAGCGCCTGTCTAGTAAACAGGAGATCGTGTGCTCGAATCTCACCGGTGCCTCGAGAGTCAAGACTAACGTCTCTTTAGCTTTTTGTTTTTGAAGTATATTTTAAAATGCTTTTAATGGTGTCACTGCCTGAACAAAAAGCTGCGCAGGCGCCGAGGCTTAGTTAGTTAAAGCGCCTGTCTAGTAAACAGGAGATCGTGATTTCGAATCTCACCGGTGCCTTGAGAGTAGAGTCTAACGTCTCCCTAGTTTTTTTGTTTTTGAAGTATAATTTAAAATGCTTCTAATGGTTTCACTGCCTGAACAAGACGCTGCGCAGGCGCCGTGGCTTAGTTGGTTAAAGCGCCTGTCTAGTAAACAGGAGATCGTGAGCTTGAATCTCACCGGTGCCTCGAGAGTCAAGACTAACGTCTCTCTAGTTTTTTTGTTTTTGAAGTATAATTTAAAATGCTTTTAATCGTGTCACTGCCTGAACAAGCCGCTGCGCAGGCGCCGTGGCTTAGTTGGTTAAAGCGCCTGTCTAGTAAACAGGAGATCGTGAGTTCGAATCTCGCCGGTGCCTCGAGAGTCAAGTCTAACGTCTCTCTAGCTTTTTGTTTTTGAAGTATAATTTAAAATGATTCTAATGGTGTCGCTGCCTGAACAAGACGCTGCGCAGGCGCCGTGGCTTAGTTGGTTAAAGCGCCTGTCTAGTAAACCGGAGATCGTGAGCTTGAATCTCACCGGTGCCTCGAGAGTCAAGACTAACGTCATTCTAGTTTTTTTGTTTTTGAAGTATAATTTAAAATGCTTTTAATGGTGTCACTGCCTGAACAAGACGCTGCGCAGGCGCCGTGGCTTAGTTGGTTAAAGCGCCTGTCTAGTAAACAGGAGATCGGGAGTTCGAATCTCACTGGTGCCTCGAGAGTCAAGACTAACGTCTCTCTAGCTTTTTGTTTTTGAGTATAATTTAAAATGCTTCTAATGGTGTCACTGCCTGAAAAAGACGCTGCGCAGGCGCCGTGGCTTAGTTGGTTAAAGCGCCTGTCTAGTAAACAGGAGATCGTGTGCTCGAATCTCACTGGTGCCTCGAGAGTCAAGACTAACGTCTCTCTAGCTTTTTGTTTTTGAAGTATAATTTAAAATGATTCTAATGGTGTCGCTGCCTGAACAAGACGCTGCGCAGGCGCCGTGGCTTAGTTGGTTAAAGCGCCTGTCTAGTAAACAGGAGATCGTGTGCTCGAATCTCACCGGTGCCTCGAGAGTCAAGACTAACGTCTCTTTAGCTTTTTGTTTTTGAAGTATATTTTAAAATGCTTCTAATGGTGTCGCTGCCTGAACAAGACGCTGCGCAGGCGCCGTGGCTTAGTTGGTTAAAGCGCCTGTCTAGTAAACAGGAGATCGTGAGCTTGAATCTCACCGGTGCCTCGAGAGTCAAGACTAACGTCTCTCTAGCTTTTTTTTTGAAGTATAATTTAAAATGCTTCTAATGGTGTCACTGCCCGAACAAGATGCTGCGCAGGCGCCGTGGCTTAGTTGGTTAAAGCGCCTGTCTAGTAAACAGGAGATCGTGAGTTCGAATCTCACTGGTGCCTCGAGAGTCAAGACTAACATCTCTCTAGTTTTCTGTTTTCGAAGTTTAGTTCGAAATAATTCTGATGGTTTCACTGCCTGAACAAGACGCTGCGCAGGCGCTGTGGCTTAGTTAGTTAAATGGCCTGTCTAGTAAAAGGAAGATCGTGAGTTCGAATCTCACCTGTGCCTCGAGAGTCAAGACAAACGTCTCTCAAGTTTTTTGTTTTCGAAGTTTAGTTCGAATTACTTCTGATGGGGTCACTGACTGAACAAAAAGCTGCGCAGGCGCCGAGGCTTAGTTAGTTAAAGCGCCTGTCTAGTAAACAGGAGATCGTGATTTCGAATCTCACCGGTGCCTTGAGAGTGAAGTCTAACGTCTCCCTAGTTTTTTTGTTTTTGAAGTATAATTTAAAATGCTTCTAATGGTGTCACTGCCTGAACAAGACGCTGCGCAGGCGCCGTGGCTTAGTTGGTTAAAGCACCTGTCTAGTAAACCGGAGATCGTGAGCTTGAATCTCACCGGTGCCTCGAGAGTCAAGACTAACGTCATTCTAGTTTTTTTGTTTTTGAAATATAATTTAAGGGAAGATGCGGGTCGAAAAACTCGACTTTTTTCAAAATTACCGATTTTTTATTTTCGCCTGTTTTGATAATATTAGTACCTCTACTGTTATGAAAAAAAATATTACAGGTCGAGACTTAACTGGAAATGCTTTAAAACTTCATCTAAAGAGCACAAGGTGCCTGTTAAAAGGACGAAAGTGTGCAGTCTTCGAGCACCTTGCCGCCGATAATGCGCCGCCGCTAGCCATTGTTGATCGCATGAGTCGAAGAGTCGAGCCTCACTCTTCACATAACAACAGTTTCTCTCACTGATGCAGCGCAAGAAATAATAAAAATTAATCACTGTTCGGTGCGTTTATTCGAGTGCCGCGACTGGCTTATCACATGGTACGAATCGGGGACCGCCATTGGCCGCTGCGCGCCTGTATGTGCTGTGAAACCTATTTGCAGGGTCCATGTCATGTCGAGCAGAGCAGCTGAACAATGCTTTTCTCGTGTAATTATCTCCGTTATGAATGAAAAATGGCATTGCTCGCAAGTGAAAGCCGCTGTGCGGCGAGCTCTGTAGGAATAGGCTACGAGCCGCTGGTCCAATTCGCGGCAGTTGTTGGCTTGCAAAAACCAATGCATCAAAGTCGTTCACACCCGTCAGCCGGAAAGTTCATGATACGGCAATGGATGACACCAGCGCCAATCTTGAGAGGTCGAAAGAGCTCACAGTGAGAGAACTTAGCAGCGACGACATTGCCATTATGTACGACGGTATGTGGCACAAACATGAGTGCAAAATGGCATGACACTGAAATTAGTTTGGATTTCGCAGTCCTGTCGAACTTCATCCTAGCTTGCAGTTGGCCCAAGGCTCTGCGAGATGGAGCGGAAGTTTGGCTAGCGTTTCATGGTCCTGTCTGTGAGCAAAATGTCTGTGAGGAGTCGGCTCGAAAACGCCGAGAGGGACAAACTCACGGTGCTGGCGTATTTTAGTCGCAGTGGCCACTACAAGAAGGATTGTTATTTTTGGTGTGCAAATTTCATCTGATTTAATAATATATTTCATAAATAAAAACTCAATTTTGACTTTAAAACTCGTTTTTCTCAAAACACAAATTTTGCCATTTTTTTCAATGTGCCCCTCCTTTTTCGGGCGCTTTTAGTACTGGGATCTGCATGAAATTTTGCCAAAACTTTTTACAAAGTATGATGAATGCAATTATCTGGTTTAAATTTCAATATTTTATTGTATAATAAAAAAATTGTGTGTATACCTTTACTAGGGCAGGTGAAATATGAACTTTTTACGTCTATTATTTTTCACACCTATTACATATTCTGTATGTGCTTTCTAATTAGTTATTTGCACTCTACACTTTATTTGAAGCATTATAAATTATGAATGGCAAAAAAATACCGAATTTTAGGGATGAAAGAGGGGGGCAAAAGTGTTAAGGTTTTCACTTTGTCATGTTACAGAGCTAAAAGTGTGTAACTTGCAAGAAAACTAATTATATATTTGAAATCGGCATAAAAAGTTCCACAAACAGCTCAAGTGTCATTGCTCTAGGGTGAATAATAAAGAAAAAGTGTCTTCGAGTAGCATCTCCCCTTAAAATGCTTTTAATGGTGTCACTGCCTGAACAAGACGCTGCGCAGGCGCCGTGGCTTAGTTGGTTAAAGCGCCTGTCTAGTAAACAGGAGATCGTGTGCTCGAATCTCACTGGTGCCTCGAGAGTCAAGACTAACGTCTCTCTAGTTTTTTGTTTTTGAAGTATAATTTAAAATGCTTCTAATGGTGTCACTGCGTGAACAAGACGCTGCGCAGGCGCCGTGGCTTAGTTGGTTAAAGCGCCTGTCTAGTAAACAGGAGATCGTGAGTTCGAATCTCACTGGTGCCTCGAGAGTCAAGACTAACGTCTCTCTAGCTTTTTGTTTTTGATGTATAATTTAAAATGATTCTAATGGTGTCACTGCCTGAACAAGGCGCTGCGCAGGCGCCATGGCTTAGTTGGTTAAAGCGCCTGTCTAGTAAACAGGAGATCGTGTGCTCGAATCTCACCGGTGCCTCGAGAGTCAAGACTAACGTCTCTTTAGCTTTTTGTTTTTGAAGTACATTTTAAAATGCTTCTAATGGTGTCACTGCCTGAACAAGACGCTGCGCAGGCGCCGTGGCTTAGTTGGTTAGAGCGCCTGTCTAGTAAACAGGAGATCGTGAGCTTGAATCTCACCGGTGCCTCGAGAGTCAAGACTAACGTCTATCTAGCTTTTTGTTTTTGAAGTATAATTTAAAATGCTTCTAATGGTGTCACTGCCCGAACAAGATGCTGCGCAGGCGCCGTGGCTTAGTTGGTTAAAGCGCCTGTCTAGTAAACAGGAGATCGTGAGTTCGAATCTTACTGGTGCCTCGAGAGTCAAGACTAACATCTCTCTAGTTTTCTGTTTTCGAAGTTTAGTTCGAAATAATTCTGATGGTTTCACTGCCTGAACAAGACGCTGCGCAGGCGCTGTGGCTTAGTTAGTTAAATGGCCTGTCTAGTAAAAGGAAGATCGTGAGTTCGAATCTCACCTGTGCCTCGAGAGTCAAGACAAACGTCTCTCAAGTTTTTTGTTTTCGAAGTTTAGTTCGAATTACTTCTGATGGGGTCACTGACTGAACAAAAAGCTGCGCAGGCGCCGAGGCTTAGTTAGTTAAAGCGCCTGTCTAGTAAACAGGAGATCGTGATTTCGAATCTCACCGGTGCCTTGAGAGTGAAGTCTAACGTCTCCCTAGTTTTTTTGTTTTTGAAGTATAATTTAAAATGCTTCTAATGGTGTCACTGCCTGAACAAGACGCTGCGCAGGCGCCGTGGCTTAGTTGGTTAAAGCACCTGTCTAGTAAACCGGAGATCGTGAGCTTGAATCTCACCGGTGCCTCGAGAGTCAAGACTAACGTCATTCTAGTTTTTTTGTTTTTGAAATATAATTTAAGGGAAGATGCGGGTCGAAAAACTCGACTTTTTTCAAAATTACCGATTTTTTATTTTCGCCTGTTTTGATAATATTAGTACCTCTACTGTTATGAAAAAAAATATTACAGGTCGAGACTTAACTGGAAATGCTTTAAAACTTCATCTAAAGAGCACAAGGTGCCTGTTAAAAGGACGAAAGTGTGCAGTCTTCGAGCACCTTGCCGCCGATAATGCGCCGCCGCTAGCCATTGTTGATCGCATGAGTCGAAGAGTCGAGCCTCACTCTTCACATAACAACAGTTTCTCTCACTGATGCAGCGCAAGAAATAATAAAAATTAATCACTGTTCGGTGCGTTTATTCGAGTGCCGCGACTGGCTTATCACATGGTACGAATCGGGGACCGCCATTGGCCGCTGCGCGCCTGTATGTGCTGTGAAACCTATTTGCAGGGTCCATGTCATGTCGAGCAGAGCAGCTGAACAATGCTTTTCTCGTGTAATTATCTCCGTTATGAATGAAAAATGGCATTGCTCGCAAGTGAAAGCCGCTGTGCGGCGAGCTCTGTAGGAATAGGCTACGAGCCGCTGGTCCAATTCGCGGCAGTTGTTGGCTTGCAAAAACCAATGCATCAAAGTCGTTCACACCCGTCAGCCGGAAAGTTCATGATACGGCAATGGATGACACCAGCGCCAATCTTGAGAGGTCGAAAGAGCTCACAGTGAGAGAACTTAGCAGCGACGACATTGCCATTATGTACGACGGTATGTGGCACAAACATGAGTGCAAAATGGCATGACACTGAAATTAGTTTGGATTTCGCAGTCCTGTCGAACTTCATCCTAGCTTGCAGTTGGCCCAAGGCTCTGCGAGATGGAGCGGAAGTTTGGCTAGCGTTTCATGGTCCTGTCTGTGAGCAAAATGTCTGTGAGGAGTCGGCTCGAAAACGCCGAGAGGGACAAACTCACGGTGCTGGCGTATTTTAGTCGCAGTGGCCACTACAAGAAGGATTGTTATTTTTGGTGTGCAAATTTCATCTGATTTAATAATATATTTCATAAATAAAAACTCAATTTTGACTTTAAAACTCGTTTTTCTCAAAACACAAATTTTGCCATTTTTTTCAATGTGCCCCTCCTTTTTCGGGCGCTTTTAGTACTGGGATCTGCATGAAATTTTGCCAAAACTTTTTACAAAGTATGATGAATGCAATTATCTGGTTTAAATTTCAATATTTTATTGTATAATAAAAAAAATTGTGTGTATACCTTTACTAGGGCAGGTGAAATATGAACTTTTTACGTCTATTATTTTTCACACCTATTACATATTCTGTATGTGCTTTCTAATTAGTTATTTGCACTCTACACTTTATTTGAAGCATTATAAATTATGAATGGCAAAAAAATACCGAATTTTAGGGATGAAAGAGGGGGGCAAAAGTGTTAAGGTTTTCACTTTGTCATGTTACAGAGCTAAAAGTGTGTAACTTGCAAGAAAACTAATTATATATTTGAAATCGGCATAAAAAGTTCCACAAACAGCTCAAGTGTCATTGCTCTAGGGTGAATAATAAAGAAAAAGTGTCTTCGAGTAGCATCTCCCCTTAAAATGCTTTTAATGGTGTCACTGCCTGAACAAGACGCTGCGCAGGCGCCGTGGCTTAGTTGGTTAAAGCGCCTGTCTAGTAAACAGGAGATCGTGTGCTCGAATCTTACTGGTGCCTCGAGAGTCAAGACTAACGTCTCTCTAGTTTTTTGTTTTTGAAGTATAATTTAAAATGCTTCTAATGGTGTCACTGCGTGAACAAGACGCTGCGCAGGCGCCGTGGCTTAGTTGGTTAAAGCGCCTGTCTAGTAAACAGGAGATCGTGAGTTCGAATCTCACTGGTGCCTCGAGAGTCAAGACTAACGTCTCTCTAGCTTTTTGTTTTTGATGTATAATTTAAAATGATTCTAATGGTGTCACTGCCTGAACAAGGCGCTGCGCAGGCGCCATGGCTTAGTTGGTTAAAGCGCCTGTCTAGTAAACAGGAGATCGTGTGCTCGAATCTCACCGGTGCCTCGAGAGTCAAGACTAACGTCTCTTTAGCTTTTTGTTTTTGAAGTACATTTTAAAATGCTTCTAATGGTGTCACTGCCTGAACAAGACGCTGCGCAGGCGCCGTGGCTTAGTTGGTTAGAGCGCCTGTCTAGTAAACAGGAGATCGTGAGCTTGAATCTCACCGGTGCCTCGAGAGTCAAGACTAACGTCTATCTAGCTTTTTGTTTTTGAAGTATAATTTAAAATGCTTCTAATGGTGTCACTGCCCGAACAAGACGCTGCGCAGGCGCCGTGGCTTAGTTTGTTTAAGCGCCTATCTAGTAAACAGGAGATCGTGAGCTTGAATCTCACCGGTGCCTCGAGGGTCAAGACTAACGTCTCTCTAGTTTTTTCGTTTTTGAAGTATAATTTAAAATGCTTTTAATCGTGTCACTGCCTGAGCAAGCCGCTGCGCAGGCGCCGTGGCTTAGTTGGTTAAAGCGCCTATCTAGTAAACAGGAGATCATGAGTTCGAATCTCACCGGTGCCTCGAGAGTGAAGACTAACGTCTCTCTAGCTTTTTGTTTTCGAAGTAAAATTTAAAATGCTTATAATGGCGTCACTGCCTGAACAAAAAGCTGCGCAGGCGCCGAGGCTTAGTTAGTTAAAGCGCCTGTCTAGTAAACAGGAGATCGTGAGTTCGAATCTCACCGGTGCCTTGAGAGTCAAGTCTAACGTCTCCCTAGTTTTTTTGTTTTTGAAGTATAATTTAAAATGCTTCTAATGGTGTCACTGCCTGAACAAGACGCTGCGCAGGCGCCGTGGCTTAGTTGGTTAGAGCGCCTGTCTAGTAAACAGGAGATCGTGAGCTTGAATCTCACCGGTGCCTCGAGAGTCAAGACTAACGTCTATCTAGCTTTTTGTTTTTGAAGTATAATTTAAAATGCTTCTAATGGTGTCACTGCCCGAACAAGACGCTGCGCAGGCGCCGTGGCTTAGTTGGTTAAAGCGCCTGTCTAGTAAACAGGAGATCGTGAGTTCGAATCTCACTGGTGCCTCGAGAGTCAAGACTAACATCTCTCTAGTTTTCTGTTTTCGAAGTTTAGTTCGAAATAATTCTGATGGTTTCACTGCCTGAACAAGACGCTGCGCAGGCGCTGTGGCTTAGTTAGTTAAATGGCCTGTCTAGTAAAAGGAAGATCGTGAGTTCGAATCTCACCTGTGCCTCGAGAGTCAAGACAAACGTCTCTCAAGTTTTTTGTTTTCGAAGTTTAGTTCGAATTACTTCTGATGGGGTCACTGACTGAACAAAAAGCTGCGCAGGCGCCGAGGCTTAGTTAGTTAAAGCGCCTGTCTAGTAAACAGGAGATCGTGATTTCGAATCTCACCGGTGCCTTGAGAGTGAAGTCTAACGTCTCCCTAGTTTTTTTGTTTTTGAAGTATAATTTAAAATGCTTCTAATGGTGTCACTGCCTGAACAAGACGCTGCGCAGGCGCCGTGGCTTAGTTGGTTAAAGCACCTGTCTAGTAAACCGGAGATCCTGAGCTTGAATCTCACCGGTGCCTCGAGAGTCAAGACTAACGTCATTCTAGTTTTTTTGTTTTTGAAATATAATTTAAGGGAAGATGCGGGTCGAAAAACTCGACTTTTTTCAAAATTACCGATTTTTTATTTTCGCCTGTTTTGATAATATTAGTACCTCTACTGTTATGAAAAAAAATATTACAGGTCGAGACTTAACTGGAAATGCTTTAAAACTTCATCTAAAGAGCACAAGGTGCCTGTTAAAAGGACGAAAGTGTGCAGTCTTCGAGCACCTTGCCGCCGATAATGCGCCGCCGCTAGCCATTGTTGATCGCATGAGTCGAAGAGTCGAGCCTCACTCTTCACATAACAACAGTTTCTCTCACTGATGCAGCGCAAGAAATAATAAAAATTAATCACTGTTCGGTGCGTTTATTCGAGTGCCGCGACTGGCTTATCACATGGTACGAATCGGGGACCGCCATTGGCCGCTGCGCGCCTGTATGTGCTGTGAAACCTATTTGCAGGGTCCATGTCATGTCGAGCAGAGCAGCTGAACAATGCTTTTCTCGTGTAATTATCTCCGTTATGAATGAAAAATGGCATTGCTCGCAAGTGAAAGCCGCTGTGCGGCGAGCTCTGTAGGAATAGGCTACGAGCCGCTGGTCCAATTCGCGGCAGTTGTTGGCTTGCAAAAACCAATGCATCAAAGTCGTTCACACCCGTCAGCCGGAAAGTTCATGATACGGCAATGGATGACACCAGCGCCAATCTTGAGAGGTCGAAAGAGCTCACAGTGAGAGAACTTAGCAGCGACGACATTGCCATTATGTACGACGGTATGTGGCACAAACATGAGTGCAAAATGGCATGACACTGAAATTAGTTTGGATTTCGCAGTCCTGTCGAACTTCATCCTAGCTTGCAGTTGGCCCAAGGCTCTGCGAGATGGAGCGGAAGTTTGGCTAGCGTTTCATGGTCCTGTCTGTGAGCAAAATGTCTGTGAGGAGTCGGCTCGAAAACGCCGAGAGGGACAAACTCACGGTGCTGGCGTATTTTAGTCGCAGTGGCCACTACAAGAAGGATTGTTATTTTTGGTGTGCAAATTTCATCTGATTTAATAATATATTTCATAAATAAAAACTCAATTTTGACTTTAAAACTCGTTTTTCTCAAAACACAAATTTTGCCATTTTTTTCAATGTGCCCCTCCTTTTTCGGGCGCTTTTAGTACTGGGATCTGCATGAAATTTTGCCAAAACTTTTTACAAAGTATGATGAATGCAATTATCTGGTTTAAATTTCAATATTTTATTGTATAATAAAAAAATTGTGTGTATACCTTTACTAGGGCAGGTGAAATATGAACTTTTTACGTCTATTATTTTTCACACCTATTACATATTCTGTATGTGCTTTCTAATTAGTTATTTGCACTCTACACTTTATTTGAAGCATTATAAATTATGAATGGCAAAAAAATACCGAATTTTAGGGATGAAAGAGGGGGGCAAAAGTGTTAAGGTTTTCACTTTGTCATGTTACAGAGCTAAAAGTGTGTAACTTGCAAGAAAACTAATTATATATTTGAAATCGGCATAAAAAGTTCCACAAACAGCTCAAGTGTCATTGCTCCAGGGTGAATAATAAAGAAAAAGTGTCTTCGAGTAGCATCTCCCCTTAAAATGCTTTTAATGGTGTCACTGCCTGAACAAGACGCTGCGCAGGCGCCGTGGCTTAGTTGGTTAAAGCGCCTGTCTAGTAAACAGGAGATCGTGTGCTCGAATCTCACTGGTGCCTCGAGAGTCAAGACTAACGTCTCTCTAGTTTTTTGTTTTTGAAGTATAATTTAAAATGCTTCTAATGGTGTCACTGCGTGAACAAGACGCTGCGCAGGCGCCGTGGCTTAGTTGGTTAAAGCGCCTGTCTAGTAAACAGGAGATCGTGAGTTCGAATCTCACTGGTGCCTCGAGAGTCAAGACTAACGTCTCTCTAGCTTTTTGTTTTTGATGTATAATTTAAAATGATTCTAATGGTGTCACTGCCTGAACAAGGCGCTGCGCAGGCGCCATGGCTTAGTTGGTTAAAGCGCCTGTCTAGTAAACAGGAGATCGTGTGCTCGAATCTCACCGGTGCCTCGAGAGTCAAGACTAACGTCTCTTTAGCTTTTTGTTTTTGAAGTACATTTTAAAATGCTTCTAATGGTGTCACTGCCTGAACAAGACGCTGCGCAGGCGCCGTGGCTTAGTTGGTTAGAGCGCCTGTCTAGTAAACAGGAGATCGTGAGCTTGAATCTCACCGGTGCCTCGAGAGTCAAGACTAACGTCTATCTAGCTTTTTGTTTTTGAAGTATAATTTAAAATGCTTCTAATGGTGTCACTGCCCGAACAAGATGCTGCGCAGGCGCCGTGGCTTAGTTGGTTAAAGCGCCTGTCTAGTAAACAGGAGATCGTGAGTTCGAATCTTACTGGTGCCTCGAGAGTCAAGACTAACATCTCTCTAGTTTTCTGTTTTCGAAGTTTAGTTCGAAATAATTCTGATGGTTTCACTGCCTGAACAAGACGCTGCGCAGGCGCTCTGGCTTAGTTAGTTAAATGGCCTGTCTAGTAAAAGGAAGATCGTGAGTTCGAATCTCACCTGTGCCTCGAGAGTCAAGACAAACGTCTCTCAAGTTTTTTGTTTTCGAAGTTTAGTTCGAATTACTTCTGATGGGGTCACTGACTGAACAAAAAGCTGCGCAGGCGCCGAGGCTTAGTTAGTTAAAGCGCCTGTCTAGTAAACAGGAGATCGTGATTTCGAATCTCACCGGTGCCTTGAGAGTGAAGTCTAACGTCTCCCTAGTTTTTTGTTTTTGAAGTATAATTTAAAATGCTTCTAATGGTGTCACTGCCTGAACAAGACGCTGCGCAGGCGCCGTGGCTTAGTTGGTTAAAGCACCTGTCTAGTAAACCGGAGATCGTGAGCTTGAATCTCACCGGTGCCTCGAGAGTCAAGACTAACGTCATTCTAGTTTTTTTGTTTTTGAAATATAATTTAAGGGAAGATGCGGGTCGAAAAACTCGACTTTTTTCAAAATTACCGATTTTTTATTTTCGCCTGTTTTGATAATATTAGTACCTCTACTGTTATGAAAAAAAATATTACAGGTCGAGACTTAACTGGAAATGCTTTAAAACTTCATCTAAAGAGCACAAGGTGCCTGTTAAAAGGACGAAAGTGTGCAGTCTTCGAGCACCTTGCCGCCGATAATGCGCCGCCGCTAGCCATTGTTGATCGCATGAGTCGAAGAGTCGAGCCTCACTCTTCACATAACAACAGTTTCTCTCACTGATGCAGCGCAAGAAATAATAAAAATTAATCACTGTTCGGTGCGTTTATTCGAGTGCCGCGACTGGCTTATCACATGGTACGAATCGGGGACCGCCATTGGCCGCTGCGCGCCTGTATGTGCTGTGAAACCTATTTGCAGGGTCCATGTCATGTCGAGCAGAGCAGCTGAACAATGCTTTTCTCGTGTAATTATCTCCGTTATGAATGAAAAATGGCATTGCTCGCAAGTGAAAGCCGCTGTGCGGCGAGCTCTGTAGGAATAGGCTACGAGCCGCTGGTCCAATTCGCGGCAGTTGTTGGCTTGCAAAAACCAATGCATCAAAGTCGTTCACACCCGTCAGCCGGAAAGTTCATGATACGGCAATGGATGACACCAGCGCCAATCTTGAGAGGTCGAAAGAGCTCACAGTGAGAGAACTTAGCAGCGACGACATTGCCATTATGTACGACGGTATGTGGCACAAACATGAGTGCAAAATGGCATGACACTGAAATTAGTTTGGATTTCGCAGTCCTGTCGAACTTCATCCTAGCTTGCAGTTGGCCCAAGGCTCTGCGAGATGGAGCGGAAGTTTGGCTAGCGTTTCATGGTCCTGTCTGTGAGCAAAATGTCTGTGAGGAGTCGGCTCGAAAACGCCGAGAGGGACAAACTCACGGTGCTGGCGTATTTTAGTCGCAGTGGCCACTACAAGAAGGATTGTTATTTTTGTTGTGCAAATTTCATCTGATTTAATAATATATTTCATAAATAAAAACTCAATTTTGACTTTAAAACTCGTTTTTCTCAAAACACAAATTTTGCCATTTTTTTCAATGTGCCCCTCCTTTTTCGGGCGCTTTTAGTACTGGGATCTGCATGAAATTTTGCCAAAACTTTTTACAAAGTATGATGAATGCAATTATCTGGTTTAAATTTCAATATTTTATTGTATAATAAAAAAATTGTGTGTATACCTTTACTAGGGCAGGTGAAATATGAACTTTTTACGTCTATTATTTTTCACACCTATTACATATTCTGTATGTGCTTTCTAATTAGTTATTTGCACTCTACACTTTATTTGAAGCATTATAAATTATGAATGGCAAAAAAATACCGAATTTTAGGGATGAAAGAGGGGGGCAAAAGTGTTAAGGTTTTCACTTTGTCATGTTACAGAGCTAAAAGTGTGTAACTTGCAAGAAAACTAATTATATATTTGAAATCGGCATAAAAAGTTCCACAAACAGCTCAAGTGTCATTGCTCTAGGGTGAATAATAAAGAAAAAGTGTCTTCGAGTAGCATCTCCCCTTAAAATGCTTTTAATGGTGTCACTGCCTGAACAAGACGCTGCGCAGGCGCCGTGGCTTAGTTGGTTAAAGCGCCTGTCTAGTAAACAGGAGATCGTGTGCTCGAATCTTACTGGTGCCTCGAGAGTCAAGACTAACGTCTCTCTAGTTTTTTGTTTTTGAAGTATAATTTAAAATGCTTCTAATGGTGTCACTGCGTGAACAAGACGCTGCGCAGGCGCCGTGGCTTAGTTGGTTAAAGCGCCTGTCTAGTAAACAGGAGATCGTGAGTTCGAATCTCACTGGTGCCTCGAGAGTCAAGACTAACGTCTCTCTAGCTTTTTGTTTTTGATGTATAATTTAAAATGATTCTAATGGTGTCACTGCCTGAACAAGGCGCTGCGCAGGCGCCATGGCTTAGTTGGTTAAAGCGCCTGTCTAGTAAACAGGAGATCGTGTGCTCGAATCTCACCGGTGCCTCGAGAGTCAAGACTAACGTCTCTTTAGCTTTTTGTTTTTGAAGTACATTTTAAAATGCTTCTAATGGTGTCACTGCCTGAACAAGACGCTGCGCAGGCGCCGTGGCTTAGTTGGTTAGAGCGCCTGTCTAGTAAACAGGAGATCGTGAGCTTGAATCTCACCGGTGCCTCGAGAGTCAAGACTAACGTCTATCTAGCTTTTTGTTTTTGAAGTATAATTTAAAATGCTTCTAATGGTGTCACTGCCCGAACAAGACGCTGCGCAGGCGCCGTGGCTTAGTTTGTTTAAGCGCCTATCTAGTAAACAGGAGATCGTGAGCTTGAATCTCACCGGTGCCTCGAGGGTCAAGACTAACGTCTCTCTAGTTTTTTCGTTTTTGAAGTATAATTTAAAATGCTTTTAATCGTGTCACTGCCTGAGCAAGCCGCTGCGCAGGCGCCGTGGCTTAGTTGGTTAAAGCGCCTATCTAGTAAACAGGAGATCATGAGTTCGAATCTCACCGGTGCCTCGAGAGTGAAGACTAACGTCTCTCTAGCTTTTTGTTTTCGAAGTAAAATTTAAAATGCTTATAATGGCGTCACTGCCTGAACAAAAAGCTGCGCAGGCGCCGAGGCTTAGTTAGTTAAAGCGCCTGTCTAGTAAACAGGAGATCGTGAGTTCGAATCTCACCGGTGCCTTGAGAGTCAAGTCTAACGTCTCCCTAGTTTTTTTGTTTTTGAAGTATAATTTAAAATGCTTCTAATGGTGTCACTGCCTGAACAAGACGCTGCGCAGGCGCCGTGGCTTAGTTGGTTAAAGCGCCTGTCTAGTAAACCGGAGATCGTGAGCTTGAATCTCACCGGTGCCTCGAGAGTCAAGACTAACGTCATTCTAGTTTTTTTGTTTTTGAAATATAATTTAAAATGCTTTTAATGGTGTCACTGCCTGAACAAGACGCTGCGCAGGCGCCGTGGCTTAGTTGGTTAAAGCGCCTGTCTAGTAAACAGGAGATCGGGAGTTCGAATCTCACTGGTGACTCGAGAGTCAAGACTAACGTCTCTCTAGCTTTTTGTTTTTGAGTATAATTTAAAATGCTTCTAATGGTGTCACTGCCTGAACAAGACGCTGCGCAGGCGCCGTGGCTTAGTTGGTTAAAGCGCCTGTCTAGTAAACAGGAGATCGGGAGTTCGAATCTCACTGGTGCCTCGAGAGTCAAGACTAACGTCTCTCTAGCTTTTTGTTTTTGAGTATAATTTAAAATGCTTCTAATGGTGTCACTGCCTGAACAAGACGCTGCGCAGGCGCCGTGGCTTAGTTGGTTAAAGCGCCTGTCTAGTAAACAGGAGATCGTGTGCTCGAATCTCACTGGTGCCTCGAGAGTCAAGACTAACGTCTCTCTAGCTTTTAGTTTTTGAAGTATATTTTAAAATGCTTCTAATGGTGTCACAGCCTGAACGAGACGCTGCGCAGGCGCCGTGGCTTAGTTGGTTAGAGCGCCTGTCTAGTAAACAGGAGATCGTGAGCTTGAATCTCACCGGTGCCTCGAGAGTCAAGACTAACGTCTATCTAGCTTTTTGTTTTTGAAGTATAATTTAAAATGCTTCTAATGGTGTCACTGCCCGAACAAGATGCTGCGCAGGCGCCGTGGCTTAGTTGGTTAAAGCGCCTGTCTAGTAAACAGGAGATCGTGTGCTCGAATCTCACTGGTGCCTCGAGAGTCAAGACTAACGTCTCTCTAGCTTTTTGTTTTTGAAGTATAATTTAAAATGATTCTAATGGTGTCACTGCCTGAACAAGATGCTGCGCAGGCGCCGTGGCTTAGTTGGTTAAAGCGCCTGTCTAGTAAACAGGAGATCGTGAGTTCGAATCTCACCGGTGCCTCGAGAGTCAAGTCTAATGTCTCCCTAGTTTTTTTGTTTTTGAAGTATAAGTTATAATGCTTTTAATGGTGTCACTGCCTGAACAAGACGCAGCGCAGGCGCCGTGGCTTGGTTGGTTAAAGCGCCTGTCTAGTAAACCGGAGATCGTGAGCTTGAATCTCACCGGTGCCTCGAGAGTCAAGACTAACGTCATTCTAGTTTTTTTGTTTTTGAAGTATAATTTAAAATGCTTTTAATGGTGTCACTCCCTGAACAAGACGCTGCGCAGGCGCCGTGGCTTAGTTGGTTAAAGCGCCTGTCTAGTAAACAGGAGATCGGGAGTTCGAATCTCACTGGTGCCTCGAGAGTCAAGACTAACGTCTCTCTAGCTTTTTGTTTTTGAGTATAATTTAAAATGCTTCTAATGGTGTCACTGCCTGAACAAGACGCTGCGCAGGCGCCGTGGATTAGTTGGTTAAAGCGCCTGTCTAGTAAACAGGAGATCGTGTGCTCGAATCTCACTGGTGCCTCGAGAGTCAAGACTAACGTCTCTCTAGCTTTTTGTTTTTGAAGTATAATTTAAAATGCTTTTAATGGTGTCACTCCCTGAACAAGACGCTGCGCAGGCGCCGTGGCTTAGTTGGTTAAAGCGCCTGTCTAGTAAACAGGAGATCGGGAGTTCGAATCTCACTGGTGCCTCGAGAGTCAAGACTAACGTCTCTCTAGCTTTTTGTTTTTGAGTATAATTTAAAATGCTTCTAATGGTGTCACTGCCTGAACAAGACGCTGCGCAGGCGCCGTGGCTTAGTTGGTTAGAGCGCCTGTCTAGTAAACAGGAGATCGTGTGCTCGAATCTCACTGGTGCCTCGAGAGTCAAGACTAACGTCTCTCTAGCTTTTTGTTTTTGAAGTATAATTTAAAATGATTCTAATGGTGTCACTGCCTGAACAAGATGCTGCGCAGGCGCCGTGGCTTAGTTGGTTAAAGCGCCTGTCTAGGAAACAGGAGATCGTGAGTTCGAATCTCACTGGTGCCTCGAGAGTCAAGACAAACGTCTCTCTAGTTTTTTGTTTTCGAAGTTTAGTTCGAAATACTTCCAATGGTGTCACTGCCTGAACAAGACGCTGCGCAGGCGCCGAGGCTTAGTTAGTTAAAGCGCCTGTCTAGTAAACAGGAGATCGTGAGTTCGAATCTCACCGGTGCCTCGAGAGTCAAGTCTAATGTCTCCCTAGTTTTTTTGTTTTTGAAGTATAATTTATAATGCTTCTAATGGTGTCACTGCCTGAACAAGACGCAGCGCAGGCGCCGTGGCTTGGTTGGTTAAAGCGCCTGTCTAGTAAACCGGAGATCGTGAGCTTGAATCTCCCCGGTGCCTCGAGAGTCAAGACTAACGTCATTCTAGTTTTTTTGTTTTTGAAGTATAATTTAAAATGCTTTTAATGGTGTCACTCCCTGAACAAGACGCTGCGCAGGCGCCGTGGCTTAGTTGGTTAAAGCGCCTGTCTAGTAAACAGGAGATCGGGAGTTCGAATCTCACTGGTGCCTCGAGAGTCAAGACTAACGTCTCTCTAGCTTTTTGTATTTGAGTATAATTTAAAATGCTTCTAATGGTGTCACTGCCTGAACAAGACGCTGCGCAGGCGCCGTGGCTTAGTTGGTTAAAGCGCCTGTCTAGTAAACAGGAGATCGTGAGTTCGAATCTCACCGGTGCCTCGAGAGTCAAGTCTAATGTCTCCCTAGTTTTTTTGTTTTTGAAGTATAATTTATAATGCTTCTAATGGTGTCACTGCCCGAACAAGACGCAGCGCAGGCGCCGTGGCTTGGTTGGTTAAAGCGCCTGTCTAGTAAACCGGAGATCGTGAGCTTGAATCTCACCGGTGCCTCGAGAGTCAAGACTAACGTCATTCTAGTTTTTTTGTTTTTGAAGTATAATTTAAAATGCTTTTAATGGTGTCACTCCCTGAACAAGACGCTGCGCAGGCGCCGTGGCTTAGTTGGTTAAAGCGCCTGTCTAGTAAACAGGAGATCGGGAGTTCGAATCTCACTGGTGCCTCGAGAGTCAAGACTAAGGTCTCTCTAGCTTTTTGTTTTTGAGTATAATTTAAAATGCTTCTAATGGTGTCACTGCCTGAACAAGACGCTACGCAGGCGCCGTGGCTTAGTTGGTTAAAGCGCCTGTCTAGTAAACAGGAGATCGTGTGCTCGAATCTCACTGGTGCCTCGAGAGTCAAGACTAACGTCTCTCTAGCTTTTTTTTTTTGAAGTATAATTTAAAATGCTTTTAATGGTGTCACTCCCTGAACAAGACGCTGCGCAGGCGCCGTGGCTTAGTTGGTTAAAGCGCCTGTCTAGTAAACAGGAGATCGGGAGTTCGAATTTCACTGGTGCCTCGAGAGTCAAGACTAACGTCTCTCTAGCTTTTTGTTTTTGAGTATAATTTAAAATGCTTCTAATGGTGTCACTGCCTGAACAAGACGCTGCGCAGGCGCCGTGGCTTAGTTGGTTAAAGCGCCTGTCTAGTAAACAGGAGATCATGTGCTCGAATCTCACTGGTGCCTCGAGAGTCAAGACTAACGTCTCTCTAGCTTTTTGTTTTTGAAGTATAATTTAAAATGATTCTAATGGTGTCACTGCCTGAACAAGATGCTGCGCAGGCGCCGTGGCTTAGTTGGTTAAAGCGCCTGTCTAGGAAACAGGAGATCGTGAGTTCGAATCTCACTGGTGCCTCGAGAGTCAAGACTAACATCTCTCTAGTTTTCTGTTTTCGAAGTTTAGTTCGAAATAATTCTGATGGTTTCACTGCCTAAACAAGACGCTGCGCAGGCGCTGTGGCTTAGTTAGTTAAATCGCCTGTCTAGTAAAAGGAAGATCGTGAGTTCGAATCTCACCTGTGCCTCGAGAGTCAAGACAAACGTCTCTCAAGTTTTTTGTTTTCGAAGTTTAGTTCGAATTACTTCTGATGGGGTCACTGACTGAACAAGTCGCTGCGCAGGCGCCGTGGCTTAGTTAGTTAAAGCGCCTGTCTAGTAAACAGGAGATCGTGAGTTCAAATCTCACCGGTGCCTCGAGAGTCAAGGCAAACGGCTCTCTTGTTTTTTGTTTTCGAAGTTTAGTTCGAAATACTTCTGATGGTGTCACTGCCTGAACAAAACGCTGCGCGGGCGCCGTGGCTTAGTTGGTTAAAGCGCCTGTCTAGTAAACAGGAGATCATGAGTTCGAATCTCACTGGTGCCTCGAGAGTCAAGACAAACGTCTCTCTAGTTTTTTGTTTTCGAAGTTTAGTTCGAAATACTTCCAATGGTGTCACTGCCTGAACAAGACGCTGCGCAGGCGCCGTGGCTTATTTGGTTAAAGCGCCTGTCTAGTAAACAGGAGATCATGAGTTCGAATCTCACCGGTGCCTCTAGAGTCAAGAGAAACGTCTCTCTAGTTTTTTGTTTTTGAAGTATAATTTAAAATGCTTCTAATGGTGTCACTGCCCGAACAAGATGCTGCGCAGGCGCCGTGGCTTAGTTGGTTGAAGCGCCTGTCTAGTAAACAGGAGATCATGAGTTCGAATCTCACCGGTGCCTCGAGAGTCAAGACTAACGTCTCTCTAGCTTTTTGTTTTCGAAGTAAAATTTAAAATGCTTTTAATGGTGTCACTGCCTGAACAAAAAGCTGCGCAGGCGCCGAGGCTTAGTTAGTTAAAGCGCCTGTCTAGTAAACAGGAGATCGTGAGTTCGAATCTCACCGGTGCCTCGAGAGTCAAGTCTAATGTCTCCCTAGTTTTTTTGTTTTTGAAGTATAATTTATAATGCTTTTAATGGTGTCACTGCCTGAACAAGACGCAGCGCAGGCGTGGTGGCTTGGTCGGTTAAAGCGCCTGTCTAGTAAACCGGAGATCGTGAGCTTGAATCTCACCGGTGCCTCGAGAGTCAAGACTAACGTCATTCTAGTTTTTTTGTTTTTGAAGTATAATTTAAAATGCTTTTAATGGTGTCACTCCCTGAACAAGACGCTGCGCAGGCGCCGTGGCTTAGTTGGTTAAAGCGCCTGTCTAGTAAACAGGAGATCGGGAGTTCGAATCTCACTGGTGCCTCGAGAGCCAAGACTAACGTCTCTCTAGCTTTTTGTTTTTTAGTATAATTTAAAATGCTTCTAATGGTGTCACTGCCTGAACAAGACGCCGCGCAGGCGCCGTGGCTTAGTTGGTTAAAGCGCCTGTCTAGTAAACAGGAGATCGTGTGCTCGAATCCCACTGGTGCCTCGAGAGTCAAGACTAACGTCTCTCTAGCTTTTTGTTTTTGAAGTATAATTTAAAATGCTTTTAATGGTGTCACTCCCTGAACAAGACGCTGCGCAGGCGCCGTGGCTTAGTTGGTTAAAGCGCCTGTCTAGTAAACAGGAGATCGGGAGTTCGAATCTCACTGGTGCCTCGAGAGTCAAGACTAACGTCTCTCTAGCTTTTTGTTTTTGAGTATAACTTAAAATGCTTCTAATGGTGTCACTGCCTGAACAAGACGCTGCGCAGGCGCCGTGGCTTAGTTGGTTAGAGCGCCTGTCTAGTAAACCGGAGATCGTGAGCTTGAATCTCACCGGTGCCTCGAGAGTCAAGACTAACGTCATTCTAGTTCTTTTGTTTTTGAAGTATAATTTAAAATGCTTTTAATGGTGTCACTCCCTGAACAAGACGCTGCGCAGGCGCCGTGGCTTAGTTGGTTAAAGCGCCTGTCTAGTAAACAGGAGATCGGGAGTTCGAATCTCACTGGTGCCTCGAGAGTCAAGACTAACGTCTCTCTAGCTTTTTGTTTTTGAAGTATAATTTAAAATGCTTTTAATGGTGTCACTCCCTGAACAAGACGCTGCGCAGGCGCCGTGGCTTAGTTGGTTAAAGCGCCTGTCTAGTAAACAGGAGATCGGGAGTTCGAATCTCACTGGTGCCTCGAGAGTCAAGACTAACGTCTCTCTAGCTTTTTGTTTTTTAGTATAATTTAAAATGCTTCTAATGGTGTCACTGCCTGAACAAGACGCTGCGCAGGCGCCGTGGCTTAGTTGGTTAAAGCGCCTGTCTAGTAAACAGGAGATCGTGAGTTCAAATCTCACCGGTGCCTCGAGAGTCAAGTCTAATGTCTCCCTAGTTTTTTTGTTTTTGAAGTATAATTTATAATGCTTCTAATGGTGTCACTGCCTGAACAAGACGCAGCGCAGGCGCCGTGGCTTGGTTGGTTAAAGCGCCTGTCTAGTAAACCGGAGATCGTGAGCTTGAATCTCACCGGTGCCTCGAGAGTCAAGACTAACGTCATTCTAGTTTTTTTGTTTTTGAAGTATAATTTAAAATGCTTTTAATGGTGTCACTCCCTGAACAAGACGCTGCGCAGGCGCCGTGGCTTAGTTGGTTAAAGCGCCTGTCTAGTAAACAGGAGATCGGGAGTTCGAATCTCACTGGTGCCTCGAGAGTCAAGACTAAGGTCTCTCTAGCTTTTTGTTTTTGAGTATAATTTAAAATGCTTCTAATGGTGTCACTGCCTGAACAAGACGCTGCGCAGGCGCCGTGGCTTAGTTGGTTAAAGCGCCTGTCTAGTAAACAGGAGATCGGGAGTTCGAATCTCACTGGTGCCTCGAGAGTCAAGACTAACGTCATTCTAGTTTTTTTGTTTTTGAAGTATAATTTATAATGCTTCTAATGGTGTCACTGCCTGAACAAGACGCAGCGCAGGCGCCGTGGCTTGGTTGGTTAAAGCGCCTGTCTAGTAAACCGGAGATCGTGAGCTTGAATCTCACCGGTGCCTCGAGAGTCAAGACTAACGTCATTCTAGTTTTTTTGTTTTTGAAGTATAATTTAAAATGCTTTTAATGGTGTCACTCCCTGAACAAGACGCTGCGCAGGCGCCGTGGCTTAGTTGGTTAAAGCGCCTGTCTAGTAAACAGGAGATCGGGAGTTCGAATCTCACTGGTGCCTCGAGAGTCAAGACTAAGGTCTCTCTAGCTTTTTGTTTTTGAGTATAATTTAAAATGCTTCTAATGGTGTCACTGCCTGAACAAGACGCTGCGCAGGCGCCGTGGCTTAGTTGGTTAAAGCGCCTGTCTAGTAAACAGGAGATCGGGAGTTCGAATCTCACTGGTGCCTCGAGAGTCAAGACTAACGTCTCTCTAGCTTTTTGTTTTTGAGTATAACTTAAAATGCTTCTAATGGTGTCACTGCCTGAACAAGACGCTGCGCAGGCGCCGTGGCTTAGTTGGTTAGAGCGCCTGTCTAGTAAACAGGAGATCGGGAGTTCGAATTTCACTGGTGCCTCGAGAGTCAAGACTAACGTCTCTCTAGCTTTTTGTTTTTGAGTATAATTTAAAATGCTTCTAATGGTGTCACTGCCTGAACAAAACGCTGCGCAGGCGCCGTGGCTTAGTTGGTTAAAGCGCCTGTCTAGTAAACAGGAGATCATGTGCTCGAATATCACTGGTGCCTCGAGAGTCAAGACTAACGTCTCTCTAGCTTTTTGTTTTTGAAGTATAATTTAAAATGATTCTAATGGTGTCACTGCCTGAACAAGATGCTGCGCAGGCGCCGTGGCTTAGTTGGTTAAAGCGCCTGTCTAGGAAACAGGAGATCGTGAGTTCGAATCTCACTGGTGCCTCGAGAGTCAAGACTAACATCTCTCTAGTTTTCTGTTTTCGAAGTTTAGTTCGAAATAATTCTGATAGTTTCACTGCCTAAACAAGACGCTGCGCAGGCGCTGTGGCTTAGTTAGTTAAATCGCCTGTCTAGTAAAAGGAAGATCGTGAGTTCGAATCTCACCTGTGCCTCGAGAGTCAAGACAAACGTCTCTCAAGTTTTTTGTTTTCGAAGTTTAGTTCGAATTACTTCTGATGGGGTCACTGACTGAACAAGTCGCTGCGCAGGCGCCGTGGCTTAGTTAGTTAAAGCGCCTGTCTAGTAAACAGGAGATCGTGAGTTCAAATCTCACCGGTGCCTCGAGAGTCAAGGCAAACGGCTCTCTAGTTTTTTGTTTTCGAAGTTTAGTTCGAAATACTTCTGATGGTGTCACTGCCTGAACAAAACGCTGCGCGGGCGCCGTGGCTTAGTTGGTTAAAGCGCCTGTCTAGTAAACAGGAGATCATGAGTTCGAATCTCACTGGTGCCTCGAGAGTCAAGACAAACGTCTCTCTAGCTTTTTGTTTTTGAGTATAATTTAAAATGCTTCTAATGGTGTCACTGCCTGAACAAGACGCTGCGCAGGCGCCGTGGATTAGTTGGTTAAAGCGCCTGTCTAGTAAACAGGAGATCGTGTGCTCGAATCTCACTGGTGCCTCGAGAGTCAAGACTAACGTCTCTCTAGCTTTTTGTTTTTGAAGTATAATTTAAAATGCTTTTAATGGTGTCACTCCCTGAACAAGACGCTGCGCAGGCGCCGTGGCTTAGTTGGTTAAAGCGCCTGTCTAGTAAACAGGAGATCGGGAGTTCGAATCTCACTGGTGCCTCGAGAGTCAAGACTAACGTCTCTCTAGCTTTTTGTTTTTGAGTATAATTTAAAATGCTTCTAATGGTGTCACTGCCTGAACAAGACGCTGCGCAGGCGCCATGGCTTAGTTGGTTAGAGCGCCTGTCTAGTAAACAGGAGATCGTGTGCTCGAATCTCACTGGTGCCTCGAGAGTCAAGACTAACGTCTCTCTAGCTTTTTGTTTTTGAAGTATAATTTAAAATGATTCTAATGGTGTCACTGCCTGAACAAGATGCTGCGCAGGCGCCGTGGCTTAGTTGGTTAAAGCGCCTGTCTAGGAAACAGGAGATCGTGAGTTCGAATCTCACTGGTGCCTCGAGAGTCAAGACAAACGTCTCTCTAGTTTTTTGTTTTCGAAGTTTAGTTCGAAATACTTCCAATGGTGTCACTGCCTGAACAAGACGCTGCGCAGGCGCCGAGGCTTAGTTAGTTAAAGCGCCTGTCTAGTAAACAGGAGATCGTGAGTTCGAATCTCACCGGTGCCTCGAGAGTCAAGTCTAATGTCTCCCTAGTTTTTTTGTTTTTGAAGTATAATTTATAATGCTTCTAATGGTGTCACTGCCCGAACAAGACGCAGCACAGGCGCCGTGGCTTGGTTGGTTAAAGCGCCTGTCTAGTAAACCGGAGATCGTGAGCTTGAATCTCACCGGTGCCTCGAGAGTCAAGACTAACGTCATTCTAGTTTTTTTGTTTTTGAAGTATATTTTAAAATGCTTTTAATGGTGTCACTCCCTGAACAAGACGCTGCGCAGGCGCCGTGGCTTAGTTGGTTAAAGCGCCTGTCTAGTAAACAGGAGATCGGGAGTTCGAATCTCACTGGTGCCTCGAGAGTCAAGACTAAGGTCTCTCTAGCTTTTTGTTTTTGAGTATAATTTAAAATGCTTCTAATGGTGTCACTGCCTGAACAAGACGCTACGCAGGCGCCGTGGCTTAGTTGGTTAAAGCGCCTGTCTAGTAAACAGGAGATCGTGTGCTCGAATCTCACTGGTGCCTCGAGAGTCAAGACTAACGTCTCTCTAGCTTTTTGTTTTTGAAGTATAATTTAAAATGCTTTTAATGGTGTCACTCCCTGAACAAGACGCTGCGCAGGCGCCGTGGCTTAGTTGGTTAAAGCGCCTGTCTAGTGAACAGGAGATCGGGTGTTCGAATTTCACTGGTGCCTCGAGAGTCAAGACTAACGTCTCTCTAGCTTTTTGTTTTTGAGTATAATTTAAAATGCTTCTAATGGTGTCACTGCCTGAACAAGACGCTGCGCAGGCGCCGTGGCTTAGTTGGTTAAAGCGCCTGTCTAGTAAACAGGAGATCATGTGCTCGAATCTCACTGGTGCCTCGAGAGTCAAGACTAACGTCTCTCTAGCTTTTTGTTTTTGAAGTATAATTTAAAATGATTCTAATGGTGTCACTGCCTGAACAAGATGCTGCGCAGGCGCCGTGGCTTAGTTGGTTAAAGCGCCTGTCTAGGAAACAGGAGATCGTGAGTTCGAATCTCACTGGTGCCTCGAGAGTCAAGACTAACATCTCTCTAGTTTTCTGTTTTCGAAGTTTAATTCGAAATAATTCTGATGGTTTCACTGCCTAAACAAGACGCTGCGCAGGCGCTGTGGCTTAGTTAGTTAAATCGCCTGTCTAGTAAAAGGAAGATCGTGAGTTCGAATCTCACCTGTGCCTCGAGAGTCAAGACAAACGTCTCTCAAGTTTTTTGTTTTCGAAGTTTAGTTCAAATTACTTCTGATGGGGTCACTGACTGAACAAGTCGCTGCGCAGGCGCCGTGGCTTAGTTAGTTAAAGCGCCTGTCTAGTAAACAGGAGATCGTGAGTTCAAATCTCACCGGTGCCTCGAGAGTCAAGGCAAACGGCTCTCTTGTTTTTTGTTTTCGAAGTTTAGTTCGAAATACTTCTGATGGTGTCACTGCCTGAACAAAACGCTGCGCGGGCGCCGTGGCTTAGTTGGTTAAAGCGCCTGTCTAGTAAACAGGAGATCATGAGTTCGAATCTCACTGGTGCCTCGAGAGTCAAGACAAACGTCTCTCTAGTTTTTTGTTTTCGAAGTTTAGTTCGAAATACTTCCAATGGTGTCACTGCCTGAACAAGACGCTGCGCAGGCGCCGTGGCTTATTTGGTTAAAGCGCCTGTCTAGTAAACAGGAGATCATGAGTTCGAATCTCACCGGTGCCTCTAGAGTCAAGAGAAACGTCTCTCTAGTTTTTTGTTTTTGAAGTATAATTTAAAATGCTTCTAATGGTGTCACTGCCCGAACAAGATGCTGCGCAGGCGCCGTGGCTTAGTTGGTTGAAGCGCCTGTCTAGTAAACAGGAGATCATGAGTTCGAATCTCACCGGTGCCTCGAGAGTCAAGACTAACGTCTCTCTAGCTTTTTGTTTTCGAAGTAAAATTTAAAATGCTTTTAATGGTGTCACTGCCTGAACAAAAAGCTGCGCAGGCGCCGAGGCTTAGTTAGTTAAAGCGCCTGTCTAGTAAACAGGAGATCGTGAGTTCGAATCTCACCGGTGCCTCGAGAGTCAAGTCTAATGTCTCCCTAGTTTTTTTGTTTTTGAAGTATAATTTATAATGCTTCTAATGGTGTCACTGCCTGAACAAGACGCAGCGCAGGCGCCGTGGCTTGGTTGGTTAAAGCGCCTGTCTAGTAAACCGGAGATCGTGAGCTTGAATCTCACCGGTGCCTCGAGAGTCAAGACTAACGTCATTCTAGTTTTTTTGTTTTTGAAGTATAATTTAAAATGCTTTTAATGGTGTCACTCCCTGAACAAGACGCTGCGCAGGCGCCGTGGCTTAGTTGGTTAAAGCGCCTGTCTAGTAAACAGGAGATCGGGAGTTCGAATCTCACTGGTGCCTCGAGAGTCAAGACTAAGGTCTCTCTAGCTTTTTGTTTTTGAGTATAATTTAAAATGCTTCTAATGGTGTCACTGCCTGAACAAGACGCTGCGCAGGCGCCGTGGCTTAGTTGGTTAAAGCGCCTGTCTAGTAAACAGGAGATCGTGTGCTCGAATCTCACTGGTGCCTCGAGAGTCAAGACTAACGTCTCTCTAGCTTTTTGTTTTTGAAGTATAATTTAAAATGCTTTTAATGGTGTCACTCCCTGAACAAGACGCTGCGCAGGCGCCGTGGCTTAGTTGGTTAAAGCGCCTGTCTAGTAAACAGGAGATCGGGAGTTCGAATTTCACTGGTGCCTCGAGAGTCAAGACTAACGTCTCTCTAGCTTTTTGTTTTTGAGTATAATTTAAAATGCTTCTAATGGTGTCACTGCCTGAACAAGACGCTGCGCAGGCGCCGTGGCTTAGTTGGTTAAAGCGCCTGTCTAGTAAACAGGAGATCATGTGCTCGAATATCACTGGTGCCTCGAGAGTCAAGACTAACGTCTCTCTAGCTTTTTGTTTTTGAAGTATAATTTAAAATGATTCTAATGGTGTCACTGCCTGAACAAGATGCTGCGCAGGCGCCGTGGCTTAGTTGGTTAAAGCGCCTGTCTAGTAAACAGGAGATCGTGTGCTCGAATCTCACTGGTGCCTCGAGAGTCAAGACTAACGTCTCTCTAGCTTTTTGTTTTTGAAGTATAATTTAAAATGCTTTTAATGGTGTCACTCCCTGAACAAGACGCTGCGCAGGCGCCGTGGCTTAGTTGGTTAAAGCGCCTGTCTAGTGAACAGGAGATCGGGAGTTCGAATTTCACTGGTGCCTCGAGAGTCAAGACTAACGTCTCTCTAGCTTTTTGTTTTTGAGTATAATTTAAAATGCTTCTAATGGTGTCACTGCCTGAACAAGACGCTGCGCAGGCGCCGTGGCTTAGTTGGTTAAAGCGCCTGTCTAGTAAACAGGAGATCATGTGCTCGAATCTCACTGGTGCCTCGAGAGTCAAGACTAACGTCTCTCTAGCTTTTTGTTTTTGAAGTATAATTTAAAATGATTCTAATGGTGTCACTGCCTGAACAAGATGCTGCGCAGGCGCCGTGGCTTAGTTGGTTAAAGCGCCTGTCTAGGAAACAGGAGATCGTGAGTTCGAATCTCACTGGTGCCTCGAGAGTCAAGACTAACATCTCTCTAGTTTTCTGTTTTCGAAGTTTAGTTCGAAATAATTCTGATGGTTTCACTGCCTAAACAAGACGCTGCGCAGGCGCTGTGGCTTAGTTAGTTAAATCGCCTGTCTAGTAAAAGGAAGATCGTGAGTTCGAATCTCACCTGTGCCTCGAGAGTCAAGACAAACGTCTCTCAAGTTTTTTGTTTTCGAAGTTTAGTTCAAATTACTTCTGATGGGGTCACTGACTGAACAAGTCGCTGCGCAGGCGCCGTGGCTTAGTTAGTTAAAGCGCCTGTCTAGTAAACAGGAGATCGTGAGTTCAAATCTCACCGGTGCCTCGAGAGTCAAGGCAAACGGCTCTCTTGTTTTTTGTTTTCGAAGTTTAGTTCGAAATACTTCTGATGGTGTCACTGCCTGAACAAAACGCTGCGCGGGCGCCGTGGCTTAGTTGGTTAAAGCGCCTGTCTAGTAAACAGGAGATCATGAGTTCGAATCTCACTGGTGCCTCGAGAGTCAAGACAAACGTCTCTCTAGTTTTTTGTTTTCGAAGTTTAGTTCGAAATACTTCCAATGGTGTCACTGCCTGAACAAGACGCTGCGCAGGCGCCGTGGCTTATTTGGTTAAAGCGCCTGTCTAGTAAACAGGAGATCATGAGTTCGAATCTCACCGGTGCCTCTAGAGTCAAGAGAAACGTCTCTCTAGTTTTTTGTTTTTGAAGTATAATTTAAAATGCTTCTAATGGTGTCACTGCCCGAACAAGATGCTGCGCAGGCGCCGTGGCTTAGTTGGTTGAAGCGCCTGTCTAGTAAACAGGAGATCATGAGTTCGAATCTCACCGGTGCCTCGAGAGTCAAGACTAACGTCTCTCTAGCTTTTTGTTTTCGAAGTAAAATTTAAAATGCTTTTAATGGTGTCACTGCCTGAACAAAAAGCTGCGCAGGCGCCGAGGCTTAGTTAGTTAAAGCGCCTGTCTAGTAAACAGGAGATCGTGAGTTCGAATCTCACCGGTGCCTCGAGAGTCAAGTCTAATGTCTCCCTAGTTTTTTTGTTTTTGAAGTATAATTTATAATGCTTCTAATGGTGTCACTGCCTGAACAAGACGCAGCGCAGGCGCCGTGGCTTGGTTGGTTAAAGCGCCTGTCTAGTAAACCGGAGATCGTGAGCTTGAATCTCACCGGTGCCTCGAGAGTCAAGACTAACGTCATTCTAGTTTTTTTGTTTTTGAAGTATAATTTAAAATGCTTTTAATGGTGTCACTCCCTGAACAAGACGCTGCGCAGGCGCCGTGGCTTAGTTGGTTAAAGCGCCTGTCTAGTAAACAGGAGATCGGGAGTTCGAATCTCACTGGTGCCTCGAGAGTCAAGACTAAGGTCTCTCTAGCTTTTTGTTTTTGAGTATAATTTAAAATGCTTCTAATGGTGTCACTGCCTGAACAAGACGCTGCGCAGGCGCCGTGGCTTAGTTGGTTAAAGCGCCTGTCTAGTAAACAGGAGATCGTGTGCTCGAATCTCACTGGTGCCTCGAGAGTCAAGACTAACGTCTCTCTAGCTTTTTGTTTTTGAAGTATAATTTAAAATGCTTTTAATGGTGTCACTCCCTGAACAAGACGCTGCGCAGGCGCCGTGGCTTAGTTGGTTAAAGCGCCTGTCTAGTAAACAGGAGATCGGGAGTTCGAATTTCACTGGTGCCTCGAGAGTCAAGACTAACGTCTCTCTAGCTTTTTGTTTTTGAGTATAATTTAAAATGCTTCTAATGGTGTCACTGCCTGAACAAGACGCTGCGCAGGCGCCGTGGCTTAGTTGGTTAAAGCGCCTGTCTAGTAAACAGGAGATCATGTGCTCGAATATCACTGGTGCCTCGAGGGTCAAGACTAACGTCTCTCTAGCTTTTTGTTTTTGAAGTATAATTTAAAATGATTCTAATGGTGTCACTGCCTGAACAAGATGCTGCGCAGGCGCCGTGGCTTAGTTGGTTAAAGCGCCTGTCTAGGAAACAGGAGATCGTGAGTTCGAATCTCACTGGTGCCTCGAGAGTCAAGACTAACATCTCTCTAGTTTTCTGTTTTCGAAGTTTAGTTCGAAATAATTCTGATGGTTTCACTGCCTAAACAAGACGCTGCGCAGGCGCTGTGGCTTAGTTAGTTAAATCGCCTGTCTAGTAAAAGGAAGATCGTGAGTTCGAATCTCACCTGTGCCTCGAGAGTCAAGACAAACGTCTCTCAAGTTTTTTGTTTTCGAAGTTTAGTTCGAATTACTTCTGATGGGGTCACTGACTGAACAAGTCGCTGCGCAGGCGCCGTGGCTTAGTTAGTTAAAGCGCCTGTCTAGTAAACAGGAGATCGTGAGTTCAAATCTCACCGGTGCCTCGAGAGTCAAGGCAAACGGCTCTCTAGTTTTTTGTTTTCGAAGTTTAGTTCGAAATACTTCTGATGGTGTCACTGCCTGAACAAAACGCTGCGCGGGCGCCGTGGCTTAGTTGGTTAAAGCGCCTGTCTAGTAAACAGGAGATCATGAGTTCGAATCTCACTGGTGCCTCGAGAGTCAAGACAAACGTCTCTCTAGTTTTTTGTTTTCGAAGTTTAGTTCGAAATACTTCCAATGGTGTCACTGCCTGAACAAGACGCTGCGCAGGCGCCGTGGCTTATTTGGTTAAAGCGCCTGTCTAGTAAACAGGAGATCATGAGTTCGAATCTCACCGGTGCCTCTAGAGTCAAGAGAAACGTCTCTCTAGTTTTTTGTTTTTGAAGTATAATTTAAAATGCTTCTAATGGTGTCACTGCCCGAACAAGATGCTGCGCAGGCGCCGTGGCTTAGTTGGTTGAAGCGCCTGTCTAGTAAACAGGAGATCATGAGTTCGAATCTCACCGGTGCCTCGAGAGTCAAGACTAACGTCTCTCTAGCTTTTTGTTTTCGAAGTAAAATTTAAAATGCTTTTAATGGTGTCACTGCCTGAACAAAAAGCTGCGCAGGCGCCGAGGCTTAGTTAGTTAAAGCGCCTGTCTAGTAAACAGGAGATCGTGAGTTCGAATCTCACCGGTGCCTCGAGAGTCAAGTCTAATGTCTCCCTAGTTTTTTTGTTTTTGAAGTATAATTTATAATGCTTTTAATGGTGTCACTGCCTGAACAAGACGCAGCGCAGGCGCCGTGGCTTGGTTGGTTAAAGCGCCTGTCTAGTAAACCGGAGATCGTGAGCTTGAATCTCACCGGTGCCTCGAGAGTCAAGACTAACGTCATTCTAGTTTTTTTGTTTTTGAAGTATATTTTAAAATGCTTTTAATGGTGTCACTCCCTGAACAAGACGCTGCGCAGGTGCCGTGGCTTAGTTGGTTAAAGCGCCTGTCTAGTAAACAGGAGATCGGGAGTTCGAATCTCACTGGTGCCTCGAGAGTCAAGACTAACGTCTCTCTAGCTTTTTGTTTTTGAGTATAATTTAAAATGCTTTTAATGGTGTCACTGCCTGAACAAGACGCTGCGCAGGCGCCGTGGCTTAGTTGGTTAGAGCGCCTGTCTAGTAAACAGGAGATCGTGTGCTCGAATCTCACTGGTGCCTCGAGAGTCAAGACTAACGTCTCTCTAGCTTTTTGTTTTTGAAGTATAATTTAAAATGATTCTAATGGTGTCACTGCCTGAACAAGATGCTGCGCAGGCGCCGTGGCTTAGTTGGTTAAAGCGCCTGTCTAGGAAACAGGAGATCTTGAGTTCGAATCTCACTGGTGCCTCGAGAGTCAAGACAAACGTCTCTCTAGTTTTTTGTTTTCGAAGTTTAGTTCGAAATACTTCCAATGGTGTCACTGCCTGAACAAGACGCTGCGCAGGCGCCGAGGCTTAGTTAGTTAAAGCGCCTGTCTAGTAAACAGGAGATCGTGAGTTCGAATCTCACCGGTGCCTCGAGAGTCAAGTCTAATGTCTCCCTAGCTTTTTGTTTTTGAAGTATAATTTATAATGCTTCTAATGGTGTCACTGCCTGAACAAGACGCAGCGCAGGCGCCGTGGCTTGGTTGGTTAAAGCGCCTGTCTAGTAAACCGGAGATCGTGAGCTTGAATCTCACCGGTGCCTCGAGAGTCAAGACTAACGTCATTCTAGTTTTTTTGTTTTTGAAGTATAATTTAAAATGCTTTTAATGGTGTCACTCCCTGAACAAGACGCTGCGCAGGCGCCGTGGCTTAGTTAGTTAAAGCGCCTGTCTAGTAAACAGGAGATCGTGATTTCGAATCTCACTGGTGCCTTGAGAGTAGAGTCTAACGTCTCTCTAGCTTTTTGTTTTTGAAGTGTAATTTAAAATGCTTCTAATGGTTTCACTGCCTGAACAAGACGCTGCGCAGGCGCCGTGGCTTAGTTGGTTAAAGCGCCTGTCTAGTAAACAGGAGATCGTGAGCTTGAATCTCACCGGTGCCTCGAGAGTCAAGACTAACGTCTCTCTAGTTTTTTTGTTTTTGAAGTATAATTTAAAATGCTTTTAATCGTGTCACTGCCTGAACAAGCCGCTGCGCAGGCGCCATGGCTTAGTTGGTTAAAGCGCCTGTCTAGTAAACAGGAGATCGTGAGCTTGAATCTCGCCGGTGCCTCGAGAGTCAAGACTAACCTCTCTCTAGCATTTTGTTTTTGAAGTATAATTTAAAATGATTCTAATGGTGTCACTGCCTGAACAAGACGCTGCGCAGGCGCCGTGGCTTAGTTGGTTAAAGCGCCTGTCTAGGAAACAGGAGATCGTGAGTTCGAATCTCACTGGTGCCTCGAGAGTCAAGACTAACGTCTCTCTAGTTTTTTTGTTTTTGAAGTATAATTTAAAATGCTTTTAATCGTGTCACTGCCTGAACAAGCCGCTGCGCAGGCGCCGTGGCTTAGTTGGTTAAAGCGCCTGTCTAGTAAACAGGAGATCATGAGTTCGAATCTCACCGGTGCCTCGAGAGTCAAGACAAACGTCTCTCTAGTTTTTTGTTTTTGAAGTATAATTTAAAATGCTTCTAATGGTGTCACTGCGTGAACAAGACGCTGCGCAGGCGCCGTGGCTTAGTTGGTTAAAGCGCCTGTCTAGTAAACAGGAGATCGTTAGTTCGAATCTCACTGGTGCCTCGAGAGTCAAGACTAATGTCTCTCTAGCTTTTTGTTTTCGAAGTTTAGTTCGAAATACTTCCAATGGTGTCACTGCCTGAACAAGACGCTGCGCAGGCGCCGTGGCTTATTTGGTTAAAGCGCCTGTCTAGTAAACAGGAGATCATGAGTTCGAATCTCACCGGTGCCTCTAGAGTCAAGAGAAACGTCTCTCTAGTTTTTTGTTTTTGAGTATAATTTAAAATGCTTCTAATGGTGTCACTGCCTGAACAAGACGCTGCGCAGGCGCTGTGGCTTAGTTGGTTAAAGCGCCTGTCTAGTAAACAGGAGATCATGTGCTCGAATCTCACTGGTGCCTCGAGAGTCAAGACTAACGTCTCTCTAGCATTTTGTTTTTGAAGTATAATTTAAAATGATTCTAATGGTGTCACTGCCTGAACAAGATGCTGCGCAGGCGCCGTGGCTTAGTTGGTTAAAGCGCCTGTCTAGGAAACAGGAGATCGTGAGTTCGAATCTCACTGGTGCCTCGAGAGTCAAGACTAACGTCATTATAGTTTTTTTTTGTTTTTGAAGTATAATTTAAAATGCTTTTAACGGTGTCACTGCCTGAACAAGACGCTGCGCAGGCGCCGTAGCTTAGTTGGTTAAAGCGCATGTCTAGTAAACAGGAGATCGGGAGTTCGAATCTCACTGGTGCCTCGAGAGTCAAGACTAACGTCTCTCTAGCTTATTGTTTTTGAGTATATTTTAAAATGCTTGTAATGGTGTCACTGCCTGAACAAGACGCTGCGCAGGCGCCGTGGCTTAGTTGGTTAAAGCGCCTGTCTAGTAAACAGGAGATCGTGTGCTCGAATCTCACTGGTGCCTCGGGAGTCAAGACTAACGTCTCTCTAGCTTTTTGTTTTTGAAGTATAATTTAAAATGATTCTAATGGTGTCACTGCCTGAACAAGACGCTGCGCAGGCGCCGTGGCTTAGTTGGTTAAAGCGCCTGTCTAGTAAACAGGAGATCGTGTGCTCGAATCTCACCGTTGCCTCGAGAGTCAAGACTAACGTCTCTTTAGCTTTTTGTTTTTGAAGTATATTTTAAAATGCTTCTAATGGTGTCACTGCCTGAACAAGACGCTGCGCAGGCGCCGTGGCTTAGTTGGTTAAAGCGCCTGTCTAGTAAACAGGAGATCGTGAGCTTGAATCTCACCGGTGCCTCGAGAGTCAAGACTAACGTCTCTCTAGTTTTTTTGTTTTTGAAGTATAATTTAAAATGCTTTTAATCGTGTCACTGCCTGAACAAGCCGCTGCGCAGGCGCCGTGGCTTAGTTGGTTAAAGCGCCTGTCTAGTAAACAGGAGATCGTGTGCTCGAATCTCACTGGTGCCTCGAGAGTCAAGACTAACGTCTCTCTAGTTTTTTTTTTTGAAGTATAATTTAAAATGATTCTAATGGTGTCACTGCGTGAACAAGACGCTGCGCAGGCGCCGTGGCTTAGTTGGTTATAGCGCCTGTCTAGTAAACAGGAGATCGTGAGTTCGAATCTCACTGGTGCCTCGAGAGTCAAGACTAACGTCTCTCTAGCTTTTTGTTTTTGAAGTATAATTTAAAATGATTCTAATGGTGTCACTGCCTGAACAAGGCGCTGCGCAGGCGCCGTGGCTTAGTTGGTTAAAGCGCCTGTCTAGTAAACAGGAGATCGTGTGCTCGAATCTCACTGGTGCCTCGAGAGTCAAGACTAACGTCTCTTTAGCTTTTTGTTTTTGAAGTATATTTTAAAATGCTTTTAATGGTGTCACTGCCTGAACAAAAAGCTGCGCAGGCGCCGAGGCTTAGTTAGTTAAAGCGCCTGTCTAGTAAACAGGAGATCGTGATTTCGAATCTCACCGGTGCCTTGAGAGTAGAGTCTAACGTCTCCCTAGTTTTTTTGTTTTTGAAGTATAATTTAAAATGCTTCTAATGGTTTCACTGCCTGAACAAGACGCTGCGCAGGCGCCGTGGCTTAGTTGGTTAAAGCGCCTGTCTAGTAAACAGGAGATCGTGAGCTTGAATCTCACCGGTGCCTCGAGAGTCAAGACTAACGTCTCTCTAGTTTTTTTGTTTTTGAAGTATAATTTAAAATGCTTTTAATCGTGTCACTGCCTGAACAAGCCGCTGCGCAGGCGCCGTGGCTTAGTTGGTTAAAGCGCCTGTCTAGTAAACAGGAGATCGTGAGTACGAATCTCGCCGGTGCCTCGAGAGTCAAGTCTAACGTCTCCCTAGTTTTTTTGTTTTTGAAGTATAATTTAAAATGATTCTAATGGTGTCACTGCCTGAACAAGGCGCTGCGCAGGCGCCGTGGCTTAGTTGGTTAAAGCGCCTGTCTAGTAAACAGGAGATCGTGTGCTCGAATCTCACCGGTGCCTCGAGAGTCAAGTTTAACGTCTCTTTAGCTTTTTGTTTTTGAAGTATATTTTAAAATGCTTTTAATGGTGTCACTGCCTGAACAAAAAGCTGCGCAGGCGCCGAGGCTTAGTTAGTTAAAGCGCCTGTCTAGTAAACAGGAGATCGTGATTTCGAATCTCACCGGTGCCTTGAGAGTAGAGTCTAACGTCTCCCTAGTTTTTTTGTTTTTGAAGTATAATTTAAAATGCTTCTAATGGTTTCACTGCCTGAACAAGACGCTGCGCAGGCGCCGTGGCTTAGTTGGTTAAAGCGCCTGTCTAGTAAACAGGAGATCGTGAGCTTGAATCTTACCGGTGCCTCGAGAGTCAAGACTAACGTCTCTCTAGTTTTTTTGTTTTTGAAGTATAATTTAAAATGCTTTTAATCGTGTCATTGCCTGAACAAGCCGCTGCGCAGGCGCCGTGGCTTAGTTGGTTAAAGCGTCTGTCTAGTAAACAGGAGATCGTGAGTTCGAATCTCACCGGTGCCTCGAGAGTCAAGTCTAACGTCTCCCTAGTTTTTTTGTTTTTGAAGTATAATTTAAAATGCTTCTAATGGTGTCACTGCCTGAACAAGACGCTGCGCAGGCGCCGTGGCTTAGTTGGTTAAAGCGCCTGTCTAGTAAACCGGAGATCGTGAGCTTGAATCTCACCGGTGCCTCGAGAGTCAAGACTAACGTCATTCTAGTTTTTTCTTGTTTTTGAAGTATAATTTAAAATGCTTTTAATGGTGTCACTGCCTGAACAAGACGCTGCGCAGGCGCCGTAGCTTAGTTGGTTAAAGCGCATGTCTAGTAAACAGGAGATCGGGAGTTCGAATCTCACTGGTGCCTCGAGAGTCAAGACTAACGTCTCTCTAGCTTTTTGTTTTTGAGTATATTTTAAAATGCTTGTAATGGTGTCACTGCCTGAACAAGACGCTGCGCAGGCGCCGTGGCTTAGTTGGTTAAAGCGCCTGTCTAGTAAACAGGAGATCGTGTGCTCGAATCTCACTGGTGCCTCGGGAGTCAAGACTAACGTCTCTCTAGCTTTTTGTTTTTGAAGTATAAATTAAAATGATTCTAATGGTGTCACTGCCTGAACAAGACGCTGCGCAGGCGCCGTGGCTTAGTTGGTTAAAGCGCCTGTCTAGTAAACAGGAGATCGTGTGCTCGAATCTCACCGTTGCCTCGAGAGTCAAGACTAACGTCTCTTTAGCTTTTTGTTTTTGAAGTATATTTTAAAATGCTTCTAATGGTGTCACTGCCTGAACAAGACGCTGCGCAGGCGCCGTGGCTTAGTTGGTTAAAGCGCCTGTCTAGTAAACAGGAGATCGTGAGCTTGAATCTCACCGGTGCCTCGAGAGTCAAGACTAACGTCTCTCTAGTTTTTTTGTTTTTGAAGTATAATTTAAAATGCTTTTAATCGTGTCACTGCCTGAACAAGCCGCTGCGCAGGCGCCGTGGCTTAGTTGGTTAAAGCGCCTGTCTAGTAAACAGGAGATCGTGTGCTCGAATCTCACTGGTGCCTCGAGAGTCAAGACTAACGTCTCTCTAGTTTTTTTTTTGAAGTATAATTTAAAATGCTTCTAATGGTGTCACTGCGTGAACAAGACGCTGTGCAGGCGCCTTGGCTTAGTTGGTTATAGCGCCTGTCTAGTAAACAGGAGATCGTGAGTTCGAATCTCACTGGTGCCTCGAGAGTCAAGACTAACGTCTCTCTAGCTTTTTGTTTTTGAAGTATAATTTAAAATGATTCTAATGGTGTCACTGCCTGAACAAGGCGCTGTGCAGGCGCCGTGGCTTAGTTGGTTAAAGCGCCTGTCTAGTAAACAGGAGATCGTGTGCTCGAATCTCACCGGTGCCTCGAGAGTCAAGACTAACGTCTCTTTAGCTTTTTGTTTTTGAAGTATATTTTAAAATGCTTTTAATGGTGTCACTGCCTGAACAAAAAGCTGCGCAGGCGCCGAGGCTTAGTTAGTTAAAGCGCCTGTCTAGTAAACAGGAGATCGTGATTTCGAATCTCACCGGTGCCTTGAGAGTAGAGTCTAACGTCTCCCTAGTTTTTTTGTTTTTGAAGTATAATTTAAAATGCTTCTAATGGTTTCACTGCCTGAACAAGACGCTGCGCAGGCGCCGTGGCTTAGTTGGTTAAAGCGCCTGTCTAGTAAACAGGAGATCGTGAGCTTGAATCTCACCGGTGCCTCGAGAGTCAAGACTAACGTCTCTCTAGTTTTTTTGTTTTTGAAGTATAATTTAAAATGCTTTTAATCGTGTCACTGCCTGAACAAGCCGCTGCGCAGGCGCCGTGGCTCAGTTGGTTAAAGCGCCTGTCTAGTAAACAGGAGATCGTGAGTTCGAATCTCGCCGGTGCCTCGAGAGTCAAGTCTAACGTCTCCCTAGTTTTTTTGTTTTTGAAGTATAATTTAAAATGCTTCTAATGGTGTCACTGCCTGAACAAGACGCTGCGCAGGCGCCGTGGCTTAGTTGGTTAAAGCGCCTGTCTAGTAAACCGGAGATCGTGGGCTTGAATCTCACCGGTGCCTCGAGAGTCAAGACTAACGTCATTCTAGTTTTTTTGTTTTTGAAGTATAATTTAAAATGCTTTTAATGGTGGCACTGCCTGAACAAGACGCTGCGCAGGCGCCGTGGCTTAGTTGGTTAAAGCGCCTGTCTAGTAAACAGGAGATCGGGAGTTCGAATCTCACTGGTGCCTCGAGAGTCAAGACTAACGTTTCTCTAGCTTTTTGTTTTTGAGTATAATTTAAAATGCTTCTAATGGTGTCACTGCCTGAAAAAGACGCTGCGCAGGCGCCGTGGCTTAGTTGGTTAAAGCGCCTGTCTAGTAAACAGGAGATCGTGTGCTCGAATCTCACTGGTGCCTCGAGAGTCAAGACTAACGTCTCTCTAGCTTTTTGTTTTTGAAGTATAATTTAAAATGATTCTAATGGTGTCGCTGCCTGAACAAGACGCTGCGCAGGCGCCGTGGCTTAGTTGGTTAAAGCGCCTGTCTAGTAAACAGGAGATCGTGTGCTCGAATCTCACCGGTGCCTCGAGAGTCAAGACTAACGTCTCTTTAGCTTTTTGTTTTTGAAGTATATTTTAAAATGCTTCTAATGGTGTCACTGCCTGAACAAGACGCTGCGCAGGCGCCGTGGCTTAGTTGGTTAAAGCGCCTGTCTAGTAAACAGGAGATCGTGAGCTTGAATCTCACCGGTGCCTCGAGAGTCAAGACTAACGTCTCTCTAGCTTTTTTTTTGAAGTATAATTTAAAATGCTTCTAATGGTGTCACTGCCCGAACAAGATGCTGCGCAGGCGCCGTGGCTTAGTTGGTTAAAGCGCCTGTCTAGTAAACAGGAGATCGTGAGTTCGAATCTCACTGGTGCCTCGAGAGTCAAGACTAACATCTCTCTAGTTTTCTGTTTTCGAAGTATATTTTAAAATGCTTCTAATGGTGTCACTGCCTGAACAAGACGCTGCGCAGGCGCCGTGGCTTAGTTGGTTAAAGCGCCTGTCTAGTAAACAGGAGATCGTGAGCTTGAATCTCACCGGTGCCTCGAGAGTCAAGACTAACGTCTCTCTAGTTTTTTTGTTTTTGAAGTATAATTTAAAATGCTTTTAATCGTGTCACTGCCTGAACAAGCCGCTGCGCAGGCGCCGTGGCTTAGTTGGTTAAAGCGCCTGTCTAGTAAACAGGAGATCATGAGTTCGAATCTCACCGGTGCCTCGAGAGTCAAGACTAACGTCTCTCTAGTTGTTTGTTTTTGAAGTATAATTTAAAATGCTTCTAATGGTGTCACTGCGTGAACAAGACGCTGCGCAGGCGCCGTGGCTTAGTTGGTTAAAGCGCCTGTCTAGTAAACAGGAGATCGTTAGTTCGAATCTCACTGGTGCCTCGAGAGTCAAGACTAATGTCTCTCTAGCTTTTTGTTTTTGAAGTATAATTTAAAATGATTCTAATGGTGTCACTGCCTGAACAAGGCGCTGCGCAGGCGCCGTGGCTTAGTTGGTTAAAGCGCCTGTCTAGTAAACAGGAGATCGTGTGCTCGAATCTCACCGGTGCCTCGAGAGTCAAGTTTAACGTCTCTTTAGCTTTTTGTTTTTGAAGTATATTTTAAAATGCTTTTAATGGTGTCACTGCCTGAACAAAAAGCTGCGCAGGCGCCGAGGCTTAGTTAGTGAAAGCGCCAGTCTAGTAAACAGGAGATCGTGATTTCGAATCTCACCGGTGCCTTGAGAGTAGAGTCTAACGTCTCCCTAGTTTTTTTGTTTTTGAAGTATAATTTAAAATGCTTCTAATGGTTTCACTGCCTGAACAAGACGCTGCGCAGGCGCCGTGGCTTAGTTGGTTAAAGCGCCTGTCTAGTAAACAGGAGATCGTGAGCTTGAATCTTACCGGTGCCTCGAGAGTCAAGACTAACGTCTCTCTAGTTTTTTTGTTTTTGAAGTATAATTTAAAATGCTTTTAATCGTGTCATTGCCTGAACAAGCCGCTGCGCAGGCGCCGTGGCTTAGTTGGTTAAAGCGTCTGTCTAGTAAACAGGAGATCGTGAGTTCGAATCTCACCGGTGCCTCGAGAGTCAAGTCTAACGTCTCCCTAGTTTTTTTGTTTTTGAAGTATAATTTAAAATGCTTCTAATGGTGTCACTGCCTGAACAAGACGCTGCGCAGGCGCCGTGGCTTAGTTGGTTAAAGCGCCTGTCTAGTAAACCGGGGATCGTGAGCTTGAATCTCACCGGTGCCTCGAGAGTCAAGACTAACGTCATTATAGTTTTTTTTTGTTTTTGAAGTATAATTTAAAATGCTTTTAATGGTGTCACTGCCTGAACAAGACGCTGCGCAGGCGCCGTAGCTTAGTTGGTTAAAGCGCATGTCTAGTAAACAGGAGATCGGGAGTTCGAATCTCACTGGTGCCTCGAGAGTGAAGACTAACGTCTCTCTAGCTTTTTGTTTTTGAGTATATTTTAAAATGCTTGTAATGGTGTCACTGCCTGAACAAGACGCTGCGCAGGCGCCGTGGCTTAGTTGGTTAAAGCGCCTGTCTAGTAAACAGGAGATCGTGTGCTCGAATCTCACTGGTGCCTCGGGAGTCAAGACTAACGTCTCTCTAGCTTTTTGTTTTTGAAGTATAATTTAAAATGATTCTAATGGTGTCACTGCCTGAACAAGACGCTGCGCAGGCGCCGTGGCTTAGTTGGTTAAAGCGCCTGTCTAGTAAACAGGAGATCGTGTGCTCGAATCTCACCGTTGCCTCGAGAGTCAAGACTAACGTCTCTTTAGCTTTTTGTTTTTGAAGTATATTTTAAAATGCTTCTAATGGTGTCACTGCCTGAACAAGACGCTGCGCAGGCGCCGTGGCTTAGTTGGTTAAAGCGCCTGTCTAGTAAACAGGAGATCGTGAGCTTGAATCTCACCGGTGCCTCGAGAGTCAAGACTAACGTCTCTCTAGTTTTTTTGTTTTTGAAATATAATTTAAAATGCTTTTAATCGTGTCACTGCCTGAACAAGCCGCTGCGCAGGCGCCGTGGCTTAGTTGGTTAAAGCGCCTGTCTAGTAAACAGGAGATCGTGTGCTCGAATCTCACTGGTGCCTCGAGAGTCAAGACTAACGTCTCTCTAGTTTTTTTTTTGAAGTATAATTTAAAATGCTTCTAATGGTGTCACTGCGTGAACAAGACGCTGCGCAGGCGCCGTGGCTTAGTTGGTTATAGCGCCTGTCTAGTAAACAGGAGATCGTGAGTTCGAATCTCACTGGTGCCTCGAGAGTCAAGACTAACGTCTCTCTAGCTTTTTGTTTTTGAAGTATAATTTAAAATGATTCTAATGGTGTCACTGCCTGAACAAGGCGCTGCGCAGGCGCCGTGGCTTAGTTGGTTAAAGCGCCTGTCTAGTAAACAGGAGATCGTGTGCTCGAATCTCACTGGTGCCTCGAGAGTCAAGACTAACGTCTCTTTAGCTTTTTGTTTTTGAAGTATACTTTAAAATGCTTTTAATGGTGTCACTGCCTGAACAAAAAGCTGCGCAGGCGCCGAGGCTTAGTTAGTTAAAGCGCCTGTCTAGTAAACAGGAGATCGTGATTTCGAATCTCACCGGTGCCTTGAGAGTAGAGTCTAACGTCTCCCTAGTTTTTTTGTTTTTGAAGTATAATTTAAAATGCTTCTAATGGTTTCACTGCCTGAACAAGACGCTGCGCAGGCGCCGTGGCTTAGTTGGTTAAAGCGCCTGTCTAGTAAACAGGAGATCGGGAGTTCGAATCTCACTGGTGCCTCGAGAGTCAAGACTAACGTCTCTCTAGCTTTTTGTTTTTGAGTATAATTTAAAATGCTTCTAATGGTGTCACTGCCTGAAAAAGACGCTGCGCAGGCGCCGTGGCTTAGTTGGTTAAAGCGCCTGTCTAGTAAACAGGAGATCGTGTGCTCGAATCTCACTGGTGCCTCGAGAGTCAAGACTAACGTCTCTCTAGCTTTTTGTTTTTGAAGTATAATTTAAAATGATTCTAATGGTGTCGCTGCCTGAACAAGACGCTGCGCAGGCGCCGTGGCTTAGTTGGTTAAAGCGCCTGTCTAGTAAACAGGAGATCGTGTGCTCGAATCTCACCGGTGCCTCGAGAGTCAAGACTAACGTCTCTTTAGCTTTTTGTTTTTGAAGTATATTTTAAAATGCTTCTAATGGTGTCACTGCCTGAACAAGACGCTGCGCAGGCGCCGTGGCTTAGTTGGTTAAAGCGCCTGTCTAGTAAACAGGAGATCGTGAGCTTGAATCTCACCGGTGCCTCGAGAGTCAAGACTAACGTCTCTCTAGCTTTTTTTTTGAAGTATAATTTAAAATGCTTCTAATGGTGTCACTGCCCGAACAAGATGCTGCGCAGGCGCCGTGGCTTAGTTGGTTAAAGCGCCTGTCTAGTAAACAGGAGATCGTGAGTTCGAATCTCACTGGTGCCTCGAGAGTCAAGACTAACATCTCTCTAGTTTTCTGTTTTCGAAGTATATTTTAAAATGCTTCTAATGGTGTCACTGCCTGAACAAGACGCTGCGCAGGCGCCGTGGCTTAGTTGGTTAAAGCGCCTGTCTAGTAAACAGGAGATCGTGAGCTTGAATCTCACCGGTGCCTCGAGAGTCAAGACTAACGTCTCTCTAGTTTTTTTGTTTTTGAAGTATAATTTAAAATGCTTTTAATCGTGTCACTGCCTGAACAAGCCGCTGCGCAGGCGCCGTGGCTTAGTTGGTTAAAGCGCCTGTCTAGTAAACAGGAGATCATGAGTTCGAATCTCACCGGTGCCTCGAGAGTCAAGACTAACGTCTCTCTAGTTTTTTGTTTTTGAAGTATAATTTAAAATGCTTCTAATGGTGTCACTGCGTGAACAAGACGCTGCGCAGGCGCCGTGGCTTAGTTGGTTAAAGCGCCTGTCTAGTAAACAGGAGATCGTTAGTTCGAATCTCACTGGTGCCTCGAGAGTCAAGACTAATGTCTCTCTAGCTTTTTGTTTTTGAAGTATAATTTAAAATGATTCTAATGGTGTCACTGCCTGAACAAGGCGCTGCGCAGGCGCCGTGGCTTAGTTGGTTAAAGCGCCTGTCTAGTAAACAGGAGATCGTGTGCTCGAATCTCACCGGTGCCTCGAGAGTCAAGTTTAACGTCTCTTTAGCTTTTTGTTTTTGAAGTATATTTTAAAATGCTTTTAATGGTGTCACTGCCTGAACAAAAAGCTGCGCAGGCGCCGAGGCTTAGTTAGTTAAAGCGCCAGTCTAGTAAACAGGAGATCGTGATTTCGAATCTCACCGGTGCCTTGAGAGTAGAGTCTAACGTCTCCCTAGTTTTTTTGTTTTTGAAGTATAATTTAAAATGCTTCTAATGGTTTCACTGCCTGAACAAGACGCTGCGCAGGCGCCGTGGCTTAGTTGGTTAAAGCGCCTGTCTAGTAAACAGGAGATCGTGAGCTTGAATCTTACCGGTGCCTCGAGAGTCAAGACTAACGTCTCTCTAGTTTTTTTGTTTTTGAAGTATAATTTAAAATGCTTTTAATCGTGTCATTGCCTGAACAAGCCGCTGCGCAGGCGCCGTGGCTTAGTTGGTTAAAGCGTCTGTCTAGTAAACAGGAGATCGTGAGTTCGAATCTCACCGGTGCCTCGAGAGTCAAGTCTAACGTCTCCCTAGTTTTTTTGTTTTTGAAGTATAATTTAAAATGCTTCTAATGGTGTCACTGCCTGAACAAGACGCTGCGCAGGCGCCGTGGCTTAGTTGGTTAAAGCGCCTGTCTAGTAAACCGGGGATCGTGAGCTTGAATCTCACCGGTGCCTCGAGAGTCAAGACTAACGTCATTATAGTTTTTTTTTGTTTTTGAAGTATAATTTAAAATGCTTTTAATGGTGTCACTGCCTGAACAAGACGCTGCGCAGGCGCCGTAGCTTAGTTGGTTAAAGCGCATGTCTAGTAAACAGGAGATCGGGAGTTCGAATCTCACTGGTGCCTCGAGAGTGAAGACTAACGTCTCTCTAGCTTTTTGTTTTTGAGTATATTTTAAAATGCTTGTAATGGTGTCACTGCCTGAACAAGACGCTGCGCAGGCGCCGTGGCTTAGTTGGTTAAAGCGCCTGTCTAGTAAACAGGAGATCGTGTGCTCGAATCTCACTGGTGCCTCGGGAGTCAAGACTAACGTCTCTCTAGCTTTTTGTTTTTGAAGTATAATTTAAAATGATTCTAATGGTGTCACTGCCTGAACAAGACGCTGCGCAGGCGCCGTGGCTTAGTTGGTTAAAGCGCCTGTCTAGTAAACAGGAGATCGTGTGCTCGAATCTCACCGTTGCCTCGAGAGTCAAGACTAACGTCTCTTTAGCTTTTTGTTTTTGAAGTATATTTTAAAATGCTTCTAATGGTGTCACTGCCTGAACAAGACGCTGCGCAGGCGCCGTGGCTTAGTTGGTTAAAGCGCCTGTCTAGTAAACAGGAGATCGTGAGCTTGAATCTCACCGGTGCCTCGAGAGTCAAGACTAACGTCTCTCTAGTTTTTTTGTTTTTGAAGTATAATTTAAAATGCTTTTAATCGTGTCACTGCCTGAACAAGCCGCTGCGCAGGCGCCGTGGCTTAGTTGGTTAAAGCGCCTGTCTAGTAAACAGGAGATCGTGTGCTCGAATCTCACTGGTGCCTCGAGAGTCAAGACTAACGTCTCTCTAGTTTTTTTTTTGAAGTATAATTTAAAATGCTTCTAATGGTGTCACTGCGTGAACAAGACGCTGCGCAGGCGCCGTGGCTTAGTTGGTTATAGCGCCTGTCTAGTAAACAGGAGATCGTGAGTTCGAATCTCACTGGTGCCTCGAGAGTCAAGACTAACGTCTCTCTAGCTTTTTGTTTTTGAAGTATAATTTAAAATGATTCTAATGGTGTCACTGCCTGAACAAGGCGCTGCGCAGGCGCCGTGGCTTAGTTGGTTAAAGCGCCTGTCTAGTAAACAGGAGATCGTGTGCTCGAATCTCACTGGTGCCTCGAGAGTCAAGACTAACGTCTCTTTAGCTTTTTGTTTTTGAAGTATATTTTAAAATGCTTTTAATGGTGTCACTGCCTGAACAAAAAGCTGCGCAGGCGCCGAGGCTTAGTTAGTTAAAGCGCCTGTCTAGTAAACAGGAGATCGTGATTTCGAATCTCACCGGTGCCTTGAGAGTAGAGTCTAACGTCTCCCTAGTTTTTTTGTTTTTGAAGTATAATTTAAAATGCTTCTAATGGTTTCACTGCCTGAACAAGACGCTGCGCAGGCGCCGTGGCTTAGTTGGTTAAAGCGCCTGTCTAGTAAACAGGAGATCGTGAGCTTGAATCTCACCGGTGCCTCGAGAGTCAAGACTAACGTCTCTCTAGTTTTTTTGTTTTTGAAGTATAATTTAAAATGCTTTTAATCGTGTCACTGCCTGAACAAGCCGCTGCGCAGGCGCCGTGGCTTAGTTGGTTAAAGCGCCTGTCTAGTAAACAGGAGATCGTGAGTTCGAATCTCGCCGGTGCCTCGAGAGTCAAGTCTAATGTCTCCCTAGTTTTTTTGTTTTTGAAGTATAATTTAAAATGATTCTAATGGTGTCACTGCCTGAACAAGGCGCTGCGCAGGCGCCGTGGCTTAGTTGGTTAAAGCGCCTGTCTAGTAAACAGGAGATCGTGTGCTCGAATCTCACCGGTGCCTCGAGAGTCAAGTTTAACGTCTCTTTAGCTTTTTGTTTTTGAAGTATATTTTAAAATGCTTTTAATGGTGTCACTGCCTGAACAAAAAGCTGCGCAGGCGCCGAGGCTTAGTTAGTTAAAGCGCCTGTCTAGTAAACAGGAGATCGTGATTTCGAATCTCACCGGTGCCTTGAGAGTAGAGTCTAACGTCTCCCTAGTTTTTTTGTTTTTGAAGTATAATTTAAAATGCTTCTAATGGTTTCACTGCCTGAACAAGACGCTGCGCAGGCGCCGTAGCTTAGTTGGTTAAAGCGCATGTCTAGTAAACCGGGGATCGTGAGCTTGAATCTCACCGGTGCCTCGAGAGTCAAGACTAACGTCATTATAGTTTTTTTTTGTTTTTGAAGTATAATTTAAAATGCTTTTAATGGTGTCACTGCCTGAACAAGACGCTGCGCAGGCGCCGTGGCTTAGTTGGTTAAAGCGCCTGTCTAGTAAACAGGAGATCGTGAGCTTGAATCTTACCGGTGCCTCGAGAGTCAAGACTAACGTCTCTCTAGTTTTTTTGTTTTTGAAGTATAATTTAAAATGCTTTTAATCGTGTCATTGCCTGAACAAGCCGCTGCGCAGGCGCCGTGGCTTAGTTGGTTAAAGCGTCTGTCTAGTAAACAGGAGATCGTGAGTTCGAATCTCACCGGTGCCTCGAGAGTCAAGTCTAACGTCTCCCTAGTTTTTTTGTTTTTGAAGTATAATTTAAAATGCTTCTAATGGTGTCACTGCCTGAACAAGACGCTGCGCAGGCGCCGTGGCTTAGTTGGTTAAAGCGCCTGTCTAGTAAACCGGAGATCGTGAGCTTGAATCTCACCGGTGCCTCGAGAGTCAAGACTAACGTCATTCTAGTTTTTTTTTGTTTTTGAAGTATAATTTAAAATGCTTTTAATGGTGTCACTGCCTGAACAAGACGCTGCGCAGGCGCCGTAGCTTAGTTGGTTAAAGCGCATGTCTAGTAAACAGGAGATCGGGAGTTCGAATCTCACTGGTGCCTCGAGAGTCAAGACTAACGTCTCTCTAGCTTTTTGTTTTTGAGTATATTTTAAAATGCTTGTAATGGTGTCACTGCCTGAACAAGACGCTGCGCAGGCGCCGTGGCTTAGTTGGTTAAAGCGCCTGTCTAGTAAACAGGAGATCGTGTGCTCGAATCTCACTGGTGCCTCGGGAGTCAAGACTAACGTCTCTCTAGCTTTTTGTTTTTGAAGTATAATTTAAAATGATTCTAATGGTGTCACTGCCTGAACAAGACGCTGCGCAGGCGCCGTGGCTTAGTTGGTTAAAGCGCCTGTCTAGTAAACAGGAGATCGTGTGCTCGAATCTCACCGTTGCCTCGAGAGTCAAGACTAACGTCTCTTTAGCTTTTTGTTTTTGAAGTATACTTTAAAATGCTTCTAATGGTGTCACTGCCTGAACAAGACGCTGCGCAGGCGCCGTGGCTTAGTTGGTTAAAGCGCCTGTCTAGTAAACAGGAGATCGTGAGCTTGAATCTCACCGGTGCCTCGAGAGTCAAGACTAACGTCTCTCTAGTTTTTTTTGTTTTTGAAGTATAATTTAAAATGCTTTTAATCGTGTCACTGCCTGAACAAGCCGCTGCGCAGGCGCCGTGGCTTAGTTGGTTAAAGCGCCTGTCTAGTAAACAGGAGATCGTGTGCTCGAATCTCACTGGTGCCTCGAGAGTCAAGACTAACGTCTCTCTAGTTTTTTTTTTGAAGTATAATTTAAAATGCTTCTAATGGTGTCACTGCGTGAACAAGACGCTGCGCAGGCGCCTTGGCTTAGTTGGTTATAGCGCCTGTCTAGTAAACAGGAGATCGTGAGTTCGAATCTCACTGGTGCCTCGAGAGTCAAGACTAACGTCTCTCTAGCTTTTTGTTTTTGAAGTATAATTTAAAATGATTCTAATGGTGTCACTGCCTGAACAAGGCGCTGTGCAGGCGCCGTGGCTTAGTTGGTTAAAGCGCCTGTCTAGTAAACAGGAGATCGTGTGCTCGAATCTCACCGGTGCCTCGAGAGTCAAGACTAACGTCTCTTTAGCTTTTTGTTTTTGAAGTATATTTTAAAATGCTTTTAATGGTGTCACTGCCTGAACAAAAAGCTGCGCAGGCGCCGAGGCTTAGTTAGTTAAAGCGCCTGTCTAGTAAACAGGAGATCGTGATTTCGAATCTCACCGGTGCCTTGAGAGTAGAGTCTAACGTCTCCCTAGTTTTTTTGTTTTTGAAGTATAATTTAAAATGCTTCTAATGGTTTCACTGCCTGAACAAGACGCTGCGCAGGCGCCGTGGCTTAGTTGGTTAAAGCGCCTGTCTAGTAAACAGGAGATCGTGAGCTTGAATCTCACCGGTGCCTCGAGAGTCAAGACTAACGTCTCTCTAGTTTTTTGTTTTTGAAGTATAATTTAAAATGCTTTTAATCGTGTCACTGCCTGAACAAGCCGCTGCGCAGGCGCCGTGGCTTAGTTGGTTAAAGCGCCTGTCTAGTAAACAGGAGATCGTGAGTTCGAATCTCGCCGGTGCCTCGAGAGTCAAGTCTAACGTCTCCCTAGTTTTTTTGTTTTTGAAGTATAATTTAAAATGATTCTAATGGTGTCACTGCCTGAACAAGGCGCTGCGCAGGCGCCGTGGCTTAGTTGGTTAAAGCGCCTGTCTAGTAAACAGGAGATCGTGTGCTCGAATCTCACCGGTGCCTCGAGAGTCAAGTTTAACGTCTCTTTAGCTTTTTGTTTTTGAAGTATATTTTAAAATGCTTTTAATGGTGTCACTGCCTGAACAAAAAGCTGCGCAGGCGCCGAGGCTTAGTTAGTTAAAGCGCCTGTCTAGTAAACAGGAGATCGTGATTTCGAATCTCACCGGTGCCTTGAGAGTAGAGTCTAACGTCTCCCTAGTTTTTTTGTTTTTGAAGTATAATTTAAAATGCTTCTAATGGTTTCACTGCCTGAACAAGACGCTGCGCAGGCGCCGTGGCTTAGTTGGTTAAAGCGCCTGTCTAGTAAACAGGAGATCGTGAGCTTGAATCTTACCGGTGCCTCGAGAGTCAAGACTAACGTCTCTCTAGTTTTTTTGTTTTTGAAGTATAATTTAAAATGCTTTTAATCGTGTCATTGCCTGAACAAGCCGCTGCGCAGGCGCCGTGGCTTAGTTGGTTAAAGCGTCTGTCTAGTAAACAGGAGATCGTGAGTTCGAATCTCACCGGTGCCTCGAGAGTCAAGTCTAACGTCTCCCTAGTTTTTTTGTTTTTGAAGTATAATTTAAAATGCTTCTAATGGTGTCACTGCCTGAACAAGACGCTGCGCAGGCGCCGTGGCTTAGTTGGTTAAAGCGCCTGTCTAGTAAACCGGAGATCGTGAGCTTGAATCTCACCGGTGCCTCGAGAGTCAAGACTAACGTCATTCTAGTTTTTTTTGTTTTTGAAGTATAATTTAAAATGCTTTTAATGGTGTCACTGCCTGAACAAGACGCTGCGCAGGCGCCGTAGCTTAGTTGGTTAAAGCGCATGTCTAGTAAACAGGAGATCGGGAGTTCGAATCTCACTGGTGCCTCGAGAGTCAAGACTAACGTCTCTCTAGCTTTTTGTTTTTGAGTATATTTTAAAATGCTTGTAATGGTGTCACTGCCTGAACAAGACGCTGCGCAGGCGCCGTGGCTTAGTTGGTTAAAGCGCCTGTCTAGTAAACAGGAGATCGTGTGCTCGAATCTCACTGGTGCCTCGGGAGTCAAGACTAACGTCTCTCTAGCTTTTTGTTTTTGAAGTATAATTTAAAATGATTCTAATGGTGTCACTGCCTGAACAAGACGCTGCGCAGGCGCCGTGGCTTAGTTGGTTAAAGCGCCTGTCTAGTAAACAGGAGATCATGTGCTCGAATCTCACCGTTGCCTCGAGAGTCAAGACTAACGTCTCTTTAGCTTTTTGTTTTTGAAGTATATTTTAAAATGCTTCTAATGGTGTCACTGCCTGAACAAGACGCTGCGCAGGCGCCGTGGCTTAGTTGGTTAAAGCGCCTGTCTAGTAAACAGGAGATCGTGAGCTTGAATCTCACCGGTGCCTCGAGAGTCAAGACTAACGTCTCTCTAGTTTTTTTGTTTTTGAAGTATAATTTAAAATGCTTTTAATCGTGTCACTGCCTGAACAAGCCGCTGCGCAGGCGCCGTGGCTTAGTTGGTTAAAGCGCCTGTCTAGTAAACAGGAGATCGTGTGCTCGAATCTCACTGGTGCCTCGAGAGTCAAGACTAACGTCTCTCTAGTTTTTTTTTGAAGTATAATTTAAAATGCTTCTAATGGTGTCACTGCGTGAACAAGACGCTGCGCAGGCGCCTTGGCTTAGTTGGTTATAGCGCCTGTCTAGTAAACAGGAGATCGTGAGTTCGAATCTCACTGGTGCCTCGAGAGTCAAGACTAACGTCTCTCTAGCTTTTTGTTTTTGAAGTATAATTTAAAATGATTCTAATGGTGTCACTGCCTGAACAAGGCGCTGTGCAGGCGGCGTGGCTTAGTTGGTTAAAGCGCCTGTCTAGTAAACAGGAGATCGTGTGCTCGAATCTCACCGGTGCCTCGAGAGTCAAGACTAACGTCTCTTTAGCTTTTTGTTTTTGAAGTATATTTTAAAATGCTTTTAATGGTGTCACTGCCTGAACAAAAAGCTGCGCAGGCGCCGAGGCTTAGTTAGTTAAAGCGCCTGTCTAGTAAACAGGAGATCGTGATTTCGAATCTCACCGGTGCCTTGAGAGTAGAGTCTAACGTCTCCCTAGTTTTTTTGTTTTTGAAGTATAATTTAAAATGCTTCTAATGGTTTCACTGCCTGAACAAGACGCTGCGCAGGCGCCGTGGCTTAGTTGGTTAAAGCGCCTGTCTAGTAAACAGGAGTTCGTGAGCTTGAATCTCACCGGTGCCTCGAGAGTCAAGACTAACGTCTCTCTAGTTTTTTTGTTTTTGAAGTATAATTTAAAATGCTTTTAATCGTGTCACTGCCTGAACAAGCCGCTGCGCAGGCGCCGTGGCTTAGTTGGTTAAAGCGCCTGTCTAGTAAACAGGAGATCGTGAGTTCGAATCTCGCCGGTGCCTCGAGAGTCAAGTCTAACGTCTCCCTAGTTTTTTGTTTTTGAAGTATAATTTAAAATGCTTCTAATGGTGTCACTGCCTGAACAAGACGCTGCGCAGGCGCCGTGGCTTAGTTGGTTAAAGCGCCTGTCTAGTAAACCGGAGATCGTGGGCTTGAATCTCACCGGTGCCTCGAGAGTCAAGACTAACGTCATTCTAGTTTTTTTGTTTTTGAAGTATAAATTAAAATGCTTTTAATGGTGTCACTGCCTGAACAAGACGCTGCGCAGGCGCCGTGGCTTAGTTGGTTAAAGCGCCTGTCTAGTAAACAGGAGATCGGGAGTTCGAATCTCACTGGTGCCTCGAGAGTCAAGACTAACGTCTCTCTAGCTTTTTGTTTTTGAGTATAATTTAAAATGCTTCTAATGGTGTCACTGCCTGAAAAAGACGCTGCGCAGGCGCCGTGGCTTAGTTGGTTAAAGCGCCTGTCTAGTAAACAGGAGATCGTGTGCTCGAATCTCACTGGTGCCTCGAGAGTCAAGACTAACGTCTCTCTAGCTTTTTGTTTTTGAAGTATAATTTAAAATGATTCTAATGGTGTCGCTGCCTGAACAAGACGCTGCGCAGGCGCCGTGGCTTAGTTGGTTAAAGCGCCTGTCTAGTAAACAGGAGATCGTGTGCTCGAATCTCACCGGTGCCTCGAGAGTCAAGACTAACGTCTCTTTAGCTTTTTGTTTTTGAAGTATATTTTAAAATGCTTCTAATGGTGTCACTGCCTGAACAAGACGCTGCGCAGGCGCCGTGGCTTAGTTGGTTAAAGCGCCTGTCTAGTAAACAGGAGATCGTGAGCTTGAATCTCACCGGTGCCTCGAGAGTCAAGACTAACGTCTCTCTAGCTTTTTTTTTGAAGTATAATTTAAAATGCTTCTAATGGTGTCACTGCCCGAACAAGATGCTGCGCAGGCGCCGTGGCTTAGTTGGTTAAAGCGCCTGTCTAGTAAACAGGAGATCGTGAGTTCGAATCTCACTGGTGCTTCGAGAGTCAAGACTAACATCTCTCTAGTTTTCTGTTTTCGAAGTTTAGTTCGAAATAATTCTGATGGTTTCACTGCCTGAACAAGACGCTGCGCAGGCGCTGTGGCTTAGTTAGTTAAATCGCCTGTCTAGTAAAAGGAAGATCGTGAGTTCGAATCTCACCTGTGCCTCGAGAGTCAAGACAAACGTCTCTCAAGTTTTTTGTTTTCGAAGTTTAGTTCGAATTACTTCTGATGGGGTCACTGACTGAACAAAAAGCTGCGCAGGCGCCGAGGCTTAGTTAGTTAAAGCGCCTGTCTAGTAAACAGGAGATCGTGATTTCGAATCTCACCGGTGCCTTGAGAGTGAAGTCTAACGTCTCCCTAGTTTTTTTGTTTTTGAAGTATAATTTAAAATGCTTCTAATGGTGTCACTGCCTGAACAAGACGCTGCGCAGGCGCCGTGGCTTAGTTGGTTAAAGCACCTGTCTAGTAAACCGCAGATCGTGAGCTTGAATCTCACCGGTGCCTCGAGAGTCAAGACTAACGTCATTCTAGTTTTTTTGTTTTTGAAATATAATTTAAGGGAAGATGCGGGTCGAAAAACTCGACTTTTTTCAAAATTACCGATTTTTTATTTTCGCCTGTTTTGATAATATTAGTACCTCTACTGTTATGAAAAAAAATATTACAGGTCGATACTTAACTGGAAATGCTTTAAAACGTCATCTAAAGAGCACAAGGTGCCTGTTAAAAGGACGAAAGTGCGCAGTCTTCGAGCACCTTGCCGCCGATAATGCGCCGCCGCTAGCCATTGTTGATCGCATGAGTCGAAGAGTCGAGCCTCACTCTTCACATAACAACAGTTTCTCTCACTGATGCAGCGCAAGAAATAATAAAAATTAATCACTGTTCGGTGCGTTTATTCGAGTGCCGCGACTGGCTTATCACATGGTACGAATCGGGGACCGCCATTGGCCGCTGCGCGCCTGTATGTGCTGTGAAACCTATTTGCAGGGTCCATGTCATGTCGAGCAGAGCAGCTGAACAATGCTTTTCTCGTGTAATTATCTCCGTTATGAATGAAAAATGGCATTGCTCGCAAGTGAAAGCCGCTGTGCGGCGAGCTCTGTAGGAATAGGCTACGAGCCGCTGGTCCAATTCGCGGCAGTTGTTGGCTTGCAAAAACCAATGCATCAAAGGCGTTCACACCCGTCAGCCGGAAAGTTCATGATACGGCAATGGATGACACCAGCGCCAATCTTGAGAGGTCGAAAGAGCTCACAGTGAGAGAACTTAGCAGCGACGACATTGCCATTATGTACGACGGTATGTGGCACAAACATGAGTGCAAAATGGCATGACACTGAAATTAGTTTGGATTTCGCAGTCCTGTCGAACTTCATCCTAGCTTGCAGTTGGCCCAAGGCTCTGCGAGATGGAGCGGAAGTTTGGCTAGCGTTTCATGGTCCTGTCTGTGAGCAAAATGTCTGTGAGGAGTCGGCTCGAAAACGCCGAGAGGGACAAACTCACGGTGCTGGCGTATTTTAGTCGCAGTGGCCACTACAAGAAGGATTGTTATTTTTGGTGTGCAAATTTCATCTGATTTAATAATATATTTCATAAATAAAAACTCAATTTTGACTTTAAAACTCGTTTTTCTCAAAACACAAATTTTGCCATTTTTTTCAATGTGCCCCTCCTTTTTCGGGCGCTTTTAGTACTGGGATCTGCATGAAATTTTGCCAAAACTTTTTACAAAGTATGATGAATGCAATTATCTGGTTTAAATTTCAATATTTTATTGTATAATAAAAAAATTGTGTGTATACCTTTACTAGGGCAGGTGAAATATGAACTTTTTACGTCTATTATTTTTCACACCTATTACATATTCTGTATGTGCTTTCTAATTAGTTATTTGCACTCTACACTTTATTTGAAGCATTATAAATTATGAATGGCAAAAAAATACCGAATTTTAGGGATGAAAGAGGGGGGCAAAAGTGTTAAGGTTTTCACTTTGTCATGTTACAGAGCTACGGACGGAATTCGTGAAGCCGCCCCTTCCCCGGATCTTCCATTATCGGACGGAATCTGTGCTGTTGCCCCTTCACCAGACCTGCCAGAAACAGCTTGCTGGGACCTGACCAACATCGTCGAGCGCCACCTGCAGCACCACCAGTGCGCAGCTGCGACATCAACGTCATCTCGTCCGGATAGGATAAGACCCAGCATCGAGCACTATCACTGCAGTGGGCACGGAAGCGCGATGGAAAGAACAGCCAAAGGCTTACGCACCTGTCTTTTCGTCTTGCAGTACGTCGCTGTTTTCGCGGCCGGCGTACCAGTGGCTGGTCTACGGGAAAGCTTCGCGCTCTCGGACGGAATTCGTGAAGCCGCCCCTTCCCCGGATCTTCCATTATCGGACGGAATCTGTGCTGTTGCCCCTTCACCAGACCTGCCAGAAACAGCTTGCTGGGACCTGACCAACATCGTCGAGCGCCACCTGCAGCACCACCAGTGCGCAGCTGCGACATCAACGTCATCTCGTCCGGATAGGATAAGACCCAGCATCGAGCACTATCACTGCAGTGGGCACGGAAGCGCGATGGAAAGAACAGCCAAAGGCTTACGCACCTGTCTTTTCGTCTTGCAGGTTAGTTATCTTTCTAAACTGCCTTGTCGTAGCTTCCGATCTGATGAACCCTTTATTGTTGTGCTTCCGTGCCCACAAGCCGTTCTCTTGCCTTTTTGTTCTTTGCTACTACTTCTTTGTGGGGATGTAGAAAGCAACCCAGGTCCTGACAACTTAGCAGAACTAGTGAAAACGATGAAGGATTTGAACGAACGTACAAAAAGAATGGAATCAGCGCAAACAACAATATTGGACACCGTATCTGTGTTAAAAGAACAACAACAGTCAGTTTCAGAATCAATAAACGAAATAAAGGACAGACTGGCGAAAGTTGAAAACCAAACCTCCGTTATCGAGCACTGGCAGCATGAAATGAAAGAACTACGCACCACTGTTGAGCGCCTTGAAAAAGACACTAGTAATATGCATTCGCGTCTTGATGACGCAGAGGATCGATCGCGGAGAAACAATCTTGTCTTTTATGGAATTCCAGATGCCGCAGATGAAACTTCTTCGGAATCGGAAAAAAAGATCATCAACCTCCTGACTAATACTATCCAAATTGATGTCACAAGTTCTGATATATGCCGCGCTCACAGAATAGGACGCTATGATTCAGCGAAAGCTCGACCACTTATAACGAAATTTGAAACATTTAAAAAGAGAGAGCTGGTTTTTTCAAAACGAGGTTTGCTAAAGAGCACTGACATAGCAATGAGCGAAGATTTTTGTCAAACAACGCGCAACATAAGAAAAAAACTAATAGAATACGGTAAATCAAAGACCACGTCCTTCAAACTTCGGTATAAAACGCTGACATTCGATGGCAAATCTTACGGATACGACGAAGCGAAGAACTGCATTTTCGAAATACACAGAAAAAAACCCACACACGAGCATGAACGTAGCAGAACTCTTCGCTCAGGTCGTAGGTTACCGCCGAGTTAGGGACATCTGAGGGGAGGAGCCATAAACGAGTGCAAGTGTTCAGTCCTTTTTACCAACATTCGTAGTTATTTTCCCAAGAAAGATGAATTCTGTGGTATTATTGATGACTGTAACGCCGACATTATTGCACTGACAGAAACCTGGCTAAGTAGCAAAATAACAAACCCCGAACTCTTTGAGTGTGCAAACCGTTATACTGTTTACCGAAGTGACAGAACTGGTAGGATTGGTGGTGGCGTCTTGCTCGCTGTTAAAGAATCCATAAATTGTTCTCTTGTGCCAATCAACTCGAATTTAGAGCTTATTTGGTGTTGCCTAACAATTAGTTTTAAGAAAATATTATTAGGTGTCTGCTACAGATCCCCATCAAGTGACTCATCTTTTTGTGATGACATTCACGACAGTTTAAATGCGGTTACCATGCGTTTCCCGGGAGTTCAAATTATACTCTTGGGTGATTTTAATTTTCCTGACATCATCTGGTCTCATTCGATCCCTTTTTCTAACCCCTCAACGGCTGAAGCCAATCGGTTCGTTTCAGTTTGCTCTGACTTCGGCTTATCCCAGATAGTCAAACTTCCAACACGTGTAACAAAAAACAAATCATCACTCCTTGATCTGATTCTAACGACATCAACTGATAAAGTTTCTACAGTAACACACATGCCAGGGCTGAGCGATCACGACATCCTGCTCTTCACGATTACAACACCTCATCAAAAGATAAAGCGACAGCGGAAAAAGATTCGAAATTATAAAAAAGCTAATTATGAGGCCATCAACAATGAACTGTGCCTGTTTCTGGCCACTTTTTTACCTAGTTACCTAGAACGCTCCGTCGAAACTAACTGGTTCATTTTAAAAAATAAAATCGGTGAGCTAATAACCAAATATGTCCCTCTTCGGACTGTTTACGCTAACAATAAATCACCATGGTATAGTACATATTTGAATCGATTATCCAATAAGAAAAAACGTTTATTCCGCACAGCTAAACTTCACTCAACACCGTCTCATTGGCTAACATACAAAAACGCTGCAAGCTCATATCTCATAGCACTAAAATCAGCCAAAGTCTCCTTCCTTAAATCCACGCTTCCAAACTTAATACAGGCTAACCCAAAACGCTTTTGGGAGATTATCCGGGGAAATGCTCATAAAAATGGTATATCACTGCTGACAAGTTCTGGGGGCCCTGTACCGGAGCATATGTGTTCTACTCTGCTCAATGAAACTTTCGCTTCGTCATTCTCATCACCTAACCTTCCCGGTCCGATGCCTGAGATCCATCCTACTCAATACCACTCAATGCATCCCATAATCTTCAACTCCACTGGTATCAAAAGCATCATTCAGAAACTAAAATCTAAAGCATCATGCGGGGTAGACGAAATCAATGCAATCTTTTTAAAAAACACTGCTGAATATTGCTCAATCATACTAGAACATATTTACTCGCAATCTTACAACTCGGGTACCTTACCGTTTGACTGGAAAACTGGCAGAGTCATCCCTATTTACAAATCAGGACCATCCCATGACCCACAAAATTATAGACCGATTTCTCTTACATCAGTGCCTTGCAAAATTATGGAGCATATAATTTACACACATCTGGTTAATTTTCTCGAACATAACAACTTCTTCACAGCTTCGCAGCATGGATTTCGCAAAAACTTTTCCTGTGACACTCAGCTCATAGCCTTCACTCATTTTCTCCACTCTAATCTAGATGGCGGTTTTTTAACAGATTGTATATTTCTCGACTTCTCTAAAGCATTCGACAAAGTGAACCATGCACTGCTACTTCATAAACTAAGCGTTCTAAACATCGACACAGCTGTAATTAATTGGATTCGCGCCTTTCTAACATCACGTGTTCAGTTTGTAGCCGCTAACGACGTTAACTCCTCACTGATTCCTGTTGATTCTGGTGTCCCGCAAGGGTCTGTGCTTGGTCCCTTACTATTCCTAATCTATATTAATGATTTGCCTACTAATGTCTCTTCGAAAATATGCCTGTTTGCAGATGACTGCGTCTTGTATAGAAAGGTGACGGATGCCGCAGACATTTCACTAATTCAGGAAGATCTTAATAACATAACTAAATGGTGTCAATTATGGCGTATGGAATTAAACGTTAGAAAATGCAAAAGTATGAGGATTTCCAGTGCTGAAGTGACTTCCCCTACTTACACACTTAATAACATCCCACTAGAATGCGTAACATCGTACAAATACTTGGGTGTCCATATTACCAATAACCTTTCATGGAAAACTCATATTGATTACATAGCCACCAAGGCCACTAGCACATTAGGATATTTTCGCCGGAAGTTTCCTCAAGCGCCATCTTCATTAAAACTACTACTGTACACAACTTTCATTCGTCCGAAGCTTGAGTATGCATCGTCAGTATGGGACACCGGATATCAGAACCACATAAAATTACTAGAAAAAATACAAAATCGCTCAGTCCGCTTCATTTTAAACAATTACCAAAGAACTGCGAGTGTTACTAACATGAAAGACATTCTACACCTTCCATTGCTATCACATCGCCGAAAACTATCTCGACTCTATCTTTTCCATAAAATCTACTACCACAATTCATATTTACATTCTATGCTTCTTCAGCCACCGCCGTACATTTCATCCCGCATCGACCATCGCCAAAAGGTAAACATTCCACACAGCAACACCGTCGGCTTTTCACACTCATTTCTCCCCACAACGACCAGAGACTGGAACAATCTGCCTGCATCACTCACAAGCATAACTAACACCAATAATTTCAAAATCGCACTTCAAAGTTTCATTTCGAGTTAACATCGTTCAGTGTTTGTTTTCATACCTTTAATTTTTTTTTTTTTTTTTTTTTTTATGCTTCTCGTATTCTAGTTTTGCGAGTGGCTACTTTTTGTACATTATTTTTTTTTTTTCATTATATCTCTTTTGGCAGTGCATCCAATGATAAAATCTTGTAATTCTTCCAGGACAGTCCAGTGTTTTGATTGCTGTGTTATTCATTTTGGTTCATTGGCCTTTGTTCTTGTAACTGATATTTGTTTAAAGCGTCATCGTGATAATTCATTTCTGTATTTTTAAAACTATAACCAAGTTTTTATTTAAGTTATTATTACGTGTTAACTTTCTTCTTTGCCCCTCCCCTCTTCAATGTACGTTTGTACCCTGAGGGTATTTGAAATAAATAAATAAATAAATAAAAGTGTGTAACTTGCAAGAAAACTAATTATATATTTGAAATCGGCATAAAAAGTTCCACAAACAGCTCAAGTGTCATTGCTCTAGGGTGAATAATAAAGAAAAAGTGTCTTCGAGTAGCATCTCCCCTTAAAATGCTTTTAATGGTGTCACTGCCTGAACAAGACGCTGCGCAGGCGCCGTGGCTTAGTTGGTTAAAGCGCCTGTCTAGTAAACAGGAGATTGTGTGCTCGAATCTCACTGGTGCCTCGAGAGTCAAGACTAACGTCTCTCTAGTTTTTTGTTTTTGAAGTATAATTTAAAATGCTTCTAATGGTGTCACTGCGTGAACAAGACGCTGCGCAGGCGCCGTGGCTTAGTTGGTTAAAGCGCCTGTCTAGTAAACAGGAGATCGTGAGTTCGAATCTCACTGGTGCCTCGAGAGTCAAGACTAACGTCTCTCTAGCTTTTTGTTTTTGATGTATAATTTAAAATGATTCTAATGGTGTCACTGCCTGAACAAGGCGCTGCGCAGGCGCCATGGCTTAGTTGGTTAAAGCGCCTGTCTAGTAAACAGGAGATCGTGTGCTCGAATCTCACCGGTGCCTCGAGAGTCAAGACTAACGTCTCTTTAGCTTTTTGTTTTTGAAGTACATTTTAAAATGCTTCTAATGGTGTCACTGCCTGAACAAGACGCTGCGCAGGCGCCGTGGCTTAGTTGGTTAGAGCGCCTGTCTAGTAAACAGGAGATCGTGAGCTTGAATCTCACCGGTGCCTCGAGAGTCAAGACTAACGTCTATCTAGCTTTTTGTTTTTGAAGTATAATTTAAAATGCTTCTAATGGTGTCACTGCCCGAACAAGACGCTGCGCAGGCGCCGTGGCTTAGTTTGTTAAAGCGCCTATCTAGTAAACAGGAGATCGTGAGCTTGAATCTCACCGGTGCCTCGAGGGTCAAGACTAACGTCTCTCTAGTTTTTTCGTTTTTGAAGTATAATTTAAAATGCTTTTAATCGTGTCACTGCCTGAACAAGCCGCTGCGCAGGCGCCGTGGCTTAGTTGGTTAAAGCGCCTATCTAGTAAACAGGAGATCATGAGTTCGAATCTCACCGGTGCCTCGAGAGTCAAGACTAACGTCTCTCTAGCTTTTTGTTTTCGAAGTAAAATTTAAAATGCTTATAATGGCGTCACTGCCTGAACAAAAAGCTGCGCAGGCGCCGAGGCTTAGTTAGTTAAAGCGCCTGTCTAGTAAACAGGAGATCGTGAGTTCGAATCTCACTGGTGCCTTGAGAGTCAAGTCTAACGTCTCCCTAGTTTTTTTGTTTTTGAAGTATAATTTAAAATGCTTCTAATGGTGTCACTGCCTGAACAAGACGCTGCGCAGGCGCCGTGGCTTAGTTGGTTAAAGCGCCTGTCTAGTAAACCGGAGATCGTGAGCTTGAATCTCACCGGTGCCTCGAGAGTCAAGACTAACGTCATTCTAGTTTTTTTGTTTTTGAAATATAATTTAAAATGCTTTTAATGGTGTCACTGCCTGAACAAGACGCTGCGCAGGCGCCGTGGCTTAGTTGGTTAAAGCGCCTGTCTAGTAAACAGGAGATCGGGAGTTCGAATCTCACTGGTGACTCGAGAGTCAAGACTAACGTCTCTCTAGCTTTTTGTTTTTGAGTATAATTTAAAATGCTTCTAATGGTGTCACTGCCTGAACAAGACGCTGCGCAGGCGCCGTGGCTTAGTTGGTTAAAGCGCCTGTCTAGTAAACAGGAGATCGGGAGTTCGAATCTCACTGGTGCCTCGAGAGTCAAGACTAACGTCTGTCTAGCTTTTTGTTTTTGAGTATAAGTTAAAATGCTTCTAATGGTGTCACTGCCTGAACAAGACGCTGCGCAGGCGCCGTGGCTTAGTTGGTTAAAGCGCCTGTCTAGTAAACAGGAGATCGTGTGCTCGAATCTCACTGGTGCCTCGAGAGTCAAGACTAACGTCTCTCTAGCTTTTAGTTTTTGAAGTATATTTTAAAATGCTTCTAATGGTGTCACAGCCTGAACGAGACGCTGCGCAGGCGCCGTGGCTTAGTTGGTTAGAGCGCCTGTCTAGTAAACAGGAGATCGTGAGCTTGAATCTCACCGGTGCCTCGAGAGTCAAGACTAACGTCTATCTAGCTTTTTGTTTTTGAAGTATAATTTAAAATGCTTCTAATGGTGTCACTGCCCGAACAAGATGCTGCGCAGGCGCCGTGGCTTAGTTGGTTAAAGCGCCTGTCTAGTAAACAGGAGATCGTGTGCTCGAATCTCACTGGTGCCTCGAGAGTCAAGACTTACGTCTCTCTAGCTTTTTGTTTTTGAAGTATAATTTAAAATGATTCTAATGGTGTCACTGCCTGAACAAGATGCTGCGCAGGCGCCGTGGCTTAGTTGGTTAAAGCGCCTGTCTAGGAAACAGGAGATCGTGAGTTCGAATCTCACTGGTGCCTCGAAAGTCAAGACAAACGTCTCTCTAGTTTTTTGTTTTCGAAGTTTAGTTCGAAATACTTCCAATGGTGTCACTGCCTGAACAAGACGCTGCGCAGGCGCCGAGGCTTAGTTAGTTAAAGCGCCTGTCTAGTAAACAGGAGATCGTGAGTTCGAATCTCACCGGTGCCTCGAGAGTCAAGTCTAATGTCTCCCTAGTTTTTTTGTTTTTGAAGTATAATTTATAATGCTTCTAATGGTGTCACTGCCTGAACAAGACGCAGCGCAGGCGCCGTGGCTTGGTTGGTTAAAGCGCCTGTCTAGTAAACCGGAGATCGTGAGCTTGAATCTCACCGGTGCCTCGAGAGTCAAGACTAACGTCATTCTAGTTTTTTTGTTTTTGAAGTATAATTTAAAATGCTTTTAATGGTGTCACTCCCTGAACAAGACGCTGCGCAGGCGCCGTGGCTTAGTTGGTTAAAGCGCCTGTCTAGTAAACAGGAGATCGGGAGTTCGAATCTCACTGGTGCCTCGAGAGTCAAGACTAACGTCTCTCTAGCTTTTTGTTTTTGAGTATAATTTAAAATGCTTCTAATGGTGTCACTGCCTGAACAAGACGCTGCGCAGGCGCCGTGGCTTAGTTGGTTAAAGCGCCTGTCTAGTAAACAGGAGATCGTGAGTTCGAATCTCACCGGTGCCTCGAGAGTCAAGTCTAATGTCTCCCTAGTTTTTTTGTTTTTGAAGTATAATTTATAATGCTTCTAATGGTGTCACTGCCTGAACAAGACGCAGCGCAGGCGCCGTGGCTTGGTTGGTTAAAGCGCCTGTCTAGTAAACCGGAGATCGTGAGCTTGAATCTCACCGGTGCCTCGAGAGTCAAGACTAACGTCATTCTAGTTTTTTCGTTTTTGAAGTATAATTTAAAATGCTTTTAATGGTGTCACTCCCTGAACAAGACGCTGCGCAGGCGCCGTGGCTTAGTTGGTTAAAGCGCCTGTCTGGTAAACAGGAGATCGGGAGTTCGAATCTCACTGGTGCCTCGAGAGTCAAGACTAAGGTCTCTCTAGCTTTTTGTTTTTGAGTATAATTTAAAATGCTTCTAATGGTGTCACTGCCTGAACAAGACGCTGCGCAGGCGCCGTGGCTTAGTTGGTTAAAGCGCCTGTCTAGTAAACAGGAGATCGTGTGCTCGAATCTCACTGGTGCCTCGAGAGTCAAGACTAACGTCTCTCTAGCTTTTTGTTTTTGAAGTATAATTTAAAATGCTTTTAATGGTGTCACTCCCTGAACAAGACGCTGCGCAGGCGCCGTGGCTTAGTTGGTTAAAGCGCCTGTCTAGTAAACAGGAGATCGGGAGTTCGAATTTCACTGGTGCCTCGAGAGTCAAGACTAACGTCTCTCTAGCTTTTTGTTTTTGAGTATAATTTAAAATGCTTCTAATGGTGTCACTGCCTGAACAAGACGCTGCGCAGGCGCCGTGGCTTAGTTGGTTAAAGCGCCTGTCTAGTAAACAGGAGATCATGTGCTCGAATCTCACTGGTGCCTCGAGAGTCAAGACTAACGTCTCTCTAGCTTTTTGTTTTTGAAGTATAATTTAAAATGATTCTAATGGTGTCACTGCCTGAACAAGATGCTGCGCAGGCGCCGTGGCTTAGTTGGTTAAAGCGCCTGTCTAGGAAACAGGAGATCGTGAGTTCGAATCTCACTGGTGCCTCGAGAGTCAAGACTAACATCTCTCTAGTTTTCTGTTTTCGAAGTTTAGTTCGAAATAATTCTGATGGTTTCACTGCCTAAACAAGACGCTGCGCAGGCGCTGTGGCTTAGTTAGTTAAATCGCCTGTCTAGTAAAAGGAAGATCGTGAGTTCGAATCTCACCTGTGCCTCGAGAGTCAAGACAAACGTCTCTCAAGTTTTTTGTTTTCGAAGTTTAGTTCGAATTACTTCTGATGGGGTCACTGACTGAACAAGTCGCTGCGCAGGCGCCGTGGCTTAGTTAGTTAAAGCGCCTGTCTAGTAAACAGGAGATCGTGAGTTCAAATCTCACCGTTGCCTCGAGAGTCAAGGCAAACGGCTCTCTTGTCTTTTGTTTTCGAAGTTTAGTTCGAAATACTTCTGATGGTGTCACTGCCTGAACAAAACGCTGCGCGGGCGCCGTGGCTTAGTTGGTTAAAGCGCCTGTCTAGTAAACAGGAGATCATGAGTTCGAATCTCACTGGTGCCTCGAGAGTCAAGACAAACGTCTCTCTAGTTTTTTGTTTTCGAAGTTTAGTTCGAAATACTTCCAATGGTGTCACTGCCTGAACAAGACGCTGCGCAGGCGCCGTGGCTTATTTGGTTAAAGCGCCTGTCTAGTAAACAGGAGATCATGAGTTCGAATCTCACCGGTGCCTCTAGAGTCAAGAGAAACGTCTCTCTAGTTTTTTGTTTTTGAAGTATAATTTAAAATGCTTCTAATGGTGTCACTGCCCGAACAAGATGCTGCGCAGGCGCCGTGGCTTAGTTGGTTAAAGCGCCTGTCTAGTAAACAGGAGATCGTGTGCTCGAATCTCACTGGTGCCTCGAGAGTCAAGACTAACGTCTCTCTAGCTTTTTGTTTTTGAAGTATAATTTAAAATGCTTTTAATGGTGTCACTCCCTGAACAAGACGCTGCGCAGGCGCCGTGGCTTAGTTGGTTAAAGCGCCTGTCTAGTAAACAGGAGATCGGGAGTTGGAATCTCACTGGTGCCTCGAGAGTCAAGACTAACGTCTCTCTAGCTTTTTGTTTTTGAGTATAACTTAAAATGCTTCTAATGGTGTCACTGCCTGAACAAGACGCTGCGCAGGCGCCGTGGCTTAGTTGGTTAGAGCGCCTGTCTAGTAAACCGGAGATCGTGAGCTTGAATCTCACCGGTGCCTCGAGAGTCAAGACTAACGTCATTCTAGTTCTTTTGTTTTTGAAGTATAATTTAAAATGCTTTTAATGGTGTCACTCCCTGAACAAGACGCTGCGCAGGCGCCGTGGCTTAGTTGGTTAAAGCGCCTGTCTAGTAAACAGGAGATCGGGAGTTCGAATCTCACTGGTGCCTCGAGAGTCAAGACTAACGTCTCTCTAGCTTTTTGTTTTTGAGTATAATTTAAAATGCTTCTAATGGTATCACTGCCTGAACAAGACGCTGCGCAGGCGCCGTGGCTTAGTTGGTTAAAGCGCCTGTCTAGTAAACAGGAGATCGTGAGTTCGAATCTCACCGGTGCCTCGAGAGTCAAGTCTAATGTCTCCCTAGTTTGTTTGTTTTTGAAGTATAATTTATAATGCTTCTAATGGTGTCACTGCCTGAACAAGACGCAGCGCAGGCGCCGTGGCTTGGTTGGTTAAAGCGCCTGTCTAGTAAACCGGAGATCGTGAGCTTGAATCTCACCGGTGCCTCGAGAGTCAAGACTAACGTCATTCTAGTTTTTTTGTTTTTGAAGTATAATTTAAAATGCTTTTAATGGTGTCACTCCCTGAACAAGACGCTGGGCAGGCGCCGTGGCTTAGTTGGTTAAAGCGCCTGTCTAGTAAACAGGAGATCGGGAGTTCGAATCTCACTGGTGCCTCGAGAGTCAAGACTAAGGTCTCTCTAGCTTTTTGTTTTTGAGTATAATTTAAAATGCTTCTAATGGTGTCACTGCCTGAACAAGACGCTGCGCAGGCGCCGTGGCTTAGTTGGTTAAAGCGCCTGTCTAGTAAACAGGAGATCGTGTGCTCGAATCTCACTGGTGCCTCGAGAGTCAAGACTAACGTCTCTCTAGCTTTTTGTTTTTGAAGTATAATTTAAAATGCTTTTAATGGTGTCACTCCCTGAACAAGACGCTGCGCAGGCGCCGTGGCTTAGTTGGTTAAAGCGCCTGTCTAGTAAACAGGAGATCATGTGCTCGAATCTCACTGGTGCCTCGAGAGTCAAGACTAACGTCTCTCTAGCTTTTTGTTTTTGAAGTATAATTTAAAATGATTCTAATGGTGTCACTGCCTGAACAAGATGCTGCGCAGGCGCCGTGGCTTAGTTGGTTAAAGCGCCTGTCTAGGAAACAGGAGATCGTGAGTTCGAATCTCACTGGTGCCTCGAGAGTCAAGACTAACATCTCTCTAGTTTTCTGTTTTCGAAGTTTAGTTCGAAATAATTCTGATGGTTTCACTGCCTAAACAAGACGCTGCGCAGGCGCTGTGGCTTAGTTAGTTAAATCGCCTGTCTAGTAAAAGGAAGATCGTGAGTTCGAATCTCACCTGTGCCTCGAGAGTCAAGACAAACGTCTCTCAAGTTTTTTGTTTTCGAAGTTTAGTTCGAATTACTTCTGATGGGGTCACTGACTGAACAAGTCGCTGCGCAGGCGCCGTGGCTTAGTTAGTTAAAGCGCCTGTCTAGTAAACAGGAGATCGTGAGTTCAAATCTCACCGGTGCCTCGAGAGTCAAGGCAAACGGCTCTCTTGTCTTTTGTTTTCGAAGTTTAGTTCGAAATACTTCTGATGGTGTCACTGCCTGAACAAAACGCTGCGCGGGCGCCGTGGCTTAGTTGGTTAAAGCGCCTGTCTAGTAAACAGGAGATCATGAGTTCGAATCTCACTGGTGCCTCGAGAGTCAAGACAAACGTCTCTCTAGTTTTTTGTTTTCGAAGTTTAGTTCGAAATACTTCCAATGGTGTCACTGCCTGAACAAGACGCTGCGCAGGCGCCGTGGCTTATTTGGTTAAAGCGCCTGTCTAGTAAACAGGAGATCATGAGTTCGAATCTCACCGGTGCCTCTAGAGTCAAGAGAAACGTCTCTCTAGTTTTTTGTTTTTGAAGTATAATTTAAAATGCTTCTAATGGTGTCACTGCCCGAACAAGATGCTGCGCAGGCGCCGTGGCTTAGTTGGTTGAAGCGCCTGTCTAGTAAACAGGAGATCATGAGTTCGAATCTCACCGGTGCCTCGAGAGTCAAGACTAACGTCTCTCTAGCTTTTTGTTTTCGAAGTAAAATTTAAAATGCTTTTAATGGTGTCACTGCCTGAACAAAAAGCTGCGCAGGCGCCGAGGCTTAGTTAGTTAAAGCGCCTGTCTAGTAAACAGGAGATCGTGAGTTCGAATCTCACCGGTGCCTCGAGAGTCAAGTCTAATGTCTCCCTAGTTTTTTTGTTTTTGAAGTATAATTTATAATGCTTTTAATGGTGTCACTGCCTGAACAAGACGCAGCGCAGGCGCGGTGGCTTGGTCGGTTAAAGCGCCTGTCTAGTAAACCGGAGATCGTGAGCTTGAATCTCACCGGTGCCTCGAGAGTCAAGACTAACGTCATTCTAGTTTTTTTGTTTTTGAAGTATAATTTAAAATGCTTTTAATGGTGTCACTCCCTGAACAAGACGCTGCGCAGGCGCCGTGGCTTAGTTGGTTAAAGCCCCTGTCTAGTAAACAGGAGATCGGGAGTTCGAATCTCACTGGTGCCTCGAGAGTCAAGACTAACGTCTCTCTAGCTTTTTGTTTTTGAGTATAATTTAAAATGCTTCTAATGGTGTCACTGCCTGAACAAGACGCTGCGCAGGCGCCGTGGCTTAGTTGGTTAAAGCGCCTGTCTAGTAAACAGGAGATCGTGTGCTCGAATCTCACTGGTGCCTCGAGAGTCAAGACTAACGTCTCTCTAGCTTTTTGTTTTTGAAGTATAATTTATTAAATGCTTTTAATGGTGTCACTCCCTGAACAAGACGCTGCGCAGGCGCCGTGGCTTAGTTGGTTAAAGCGCCTGTCTAGTAAACAGGAGATCGGGAGTTCGAATCTCACTGGTGCCTCGAGAGTCAAGACTAACGTCTCTCTAGCTTTTTGTTTTTGAGTATAACTTAAAATGCTTCTAATGGTGTCACTGCCTGAACAAGACGCTGCGCAGGCGCCGTGGCTTAGTTGGTTAGAGCGCCTGTCTAGTAAACCGGAGATCGTGAGCTTGAATCTCACCGGTGCCTCGAGAGTCAAGACTAACGTCATTCTAGTTCTTTTGTTTTTGAAGTATAATTTAAAATGCTTTTAATGGTGTCACTCCCTGAACAAGACGCTGCGCAGGCGCCGTGGCTTAGTTGGTTAAAGCGCCTGTCTAGTAAACAGGAGATCGGGAGTTCGAATCTCACTGGTGCCTCGAGAGTCAAGACTAACGTCTCTCTAGCTTTTTGTTTTTGAGTATAATTTAAAATGCTTCTAATGGTGTCACTGCCTGAACAAGACGCTGCGCAGGCGCCGTGGCTTAGTTGGTTAAAGCGCCTGTCTAGTAAACAGGAGATCGTGAGTTCGAATCTCACCGGTGCCTCGAGAGTCAAGTCTAATGTCTCCCTAGTTTGTTTGTTTTTGAAGTATAATTTATAATGCTTCTAATGGTGTCACTGCCTGAACAAGACGCAGCGCAGGCGCCGTGGCTTGGTTGGTTAAAGCGCCTGTCTAGTAAACCGGAGATCGTGAGCTTGAATCTCACCGGTGCCTCGAGAGTCAAGACTAACGTCATTCTAGTTTTTTTGTTTTTGAAGTATAATTTAAAATGCTTTTAATGGTGTCACTCCCTGAACAAGACGCTGCGCAGGCGCCGTGGCTTAGTTGGTTAAAGCGCCTGTCTAGTAAACAGGAGATCGGGAGTTCGAATCTCACTGGTGCCTCGAGAGTCAAGACTAAGGTCTCTCTAGCTTTTTGTTTTTGAGTATAATTTAAAATGCTTCTAATGGTGTCACTGCCTGAACAAGACGCTGCGCAGGCGCCGTGGCTTAGTTGGTTAAAGCGCCTGTCTAGTAAACAGGAGATCGTGTGCTCGAATCTCACTGGTGCCTCGAGAGTCAAGACTAACGTCTCTCTAGCTTTTTGTTTTTGAAGTATAATTTAAAATGCTTTTAATGGTGTCACTCCCTGAACAAGACGCTGCGCAGGCGCCGTGGCTTAGTTGGTTAAAGCGCCTGTCTAGTAAACAGGAGATCGGGAGTTCGAATTTCACTGGTGCCTCGAGAGTCAAGACTAACGTCTCTCTAGCTTTTTGTTTTTGAGTATAATTTAAAATGCTTCTAATGGTGTCACTGCCTGAACAAGACGCTGCGCAGGCGCCGTGGCTTAGTTGGTTAAAGCGCCTGTCTAGTAAACAGGAGATCATGTGCTCGAATCTCACTGGTGCCTCGAGAGTCAAGACTAACGTCTCTCTAGCTTTTTGTTTTTGAAGTATAATTTAAAATGATTCTAATGGTGTCACTGCCTGAACAAGATGCTGCGCAGGCGCCGTGGCTTAGTTGGTTAAAGCGCCTGTCTAGGAAACAGGAGATCGTGAGTTCGAATCTCACTGGTGCCTCGAGGGTCAAGACTAACATCTCTCTAGTTTTCTGTTTTCGAAGTTTAGTTCGAAATAATTCTGATGGTTTCACTGCCTAAACAAGACGCTGCGCAGGCGCTGTGGCTTAGTTAGTTAAATCGCCTGTCTAGTAAAAGGAAGATCGTGAGTTCGAATCTCTCCTGTGCCTCGAGAGTCAAGACAAACGTCTCTCAAGTTTTTTGTTTTCGAAGTTTAGTTCGAATTACTTCTGATGGGGTCACTGACTGAACAAGTCGCTGCGCAGGCGCCGTGGCTTAGTTAGTTAAAGCGCCTGTCTAGTAAACAGGAGATCGTGAGTTCAAATCTCACCGGTGCCTCGAGAGTCAAGGCAAACGGCTCTCTAGTTTTTTGTTTTCGAAGTTTAGTTCGAAATACTTCTGATGGTGTCACTGCCTGAACAAAACGCTGCGCGGGCGCCGTGGCTTAGTTGGTTAAAGCGCCTGTCTAGTAAACAGGAGATCATGAGTTCGAATCTCACTGGTGCCTCGAGAGTCAAGACAAACGTCTCTCTAGTTTTTTGTTTTCGAAGTTTAGTTCGAAATACTTCCAATGGTGTCACTGCCTGAACAAGACGCTGCGCAGGCGCCGTGGCTTATTTGGTTAAAGCGCCTGTCTAGTAAACAGGAGATCATGAGTTCGAATCTCACCGGTGCCTCTAGAGTCAAGAGAAACGTCTCTCTAGTTTTTTGTTTTTGGAGTATATTTTAAAATGCTTCTAATGGTGTCACTGCCCGAACAAGATGCTGCGCAGGCGCCGTGGCTTAGTTGGTTGAAGCGCCTGTCTAGTAAACAGGAGATCATGAGTTCGAATCTCACCGGTGCCTCGAGAGTCAAGACTAACGTCTCTCTAGCTTTTTGTTTTCGAAGTAAAATTTAAAATGCTTTTAATGGTGTCACTGCCTGAACAAAAAGCTGCGCAGGCGCCGAGGCTTAGTTAGTTAAAGCGCCTGTCTAGTAAACAGGAGATCGTGAGTTCGAATCTCACCGGTGCCTCGAGAGTCAAGTCTAATGTCTCCCTAGTTTTTTTGTTTTTGAAGTATAATTTATAATGCTTTTAATGGTGTCACTGCCTGAACAAGACGCAGCGCAGGCGCCGTGGCTTGGTTGGTTAAAGCGCCTGTCTAGTAAACCGGAGATCGTGAGCTTGAATCTCACCGGTGCCTCGAGAGTCAAGACTAACGTCATTCTAGTTTTTTTGTTTTTGAAGTATATTTTAAAATGCTTTTAATGGTGTCACTCCCTGAACAAGACGCTGCGCAGGCGCCGTGGCTTAGTTGGTTAAAGCGCCTGTCTAGTAAACAGGAGATCGGGAGTTCGAATCTCACTGGTGCCTCGAGAGTCAAGACTAACGTCTCTCTAGCTTTTTGTTTTTGAGTATAATTTAAAATGCTTCTAATGGTGTCACTGCCTGAACAAGACGCTGCGCAGGCGCCGTGGCTTAGTTGGTTAAAGCGCCTGTCTAGTAAACAGGAGATCGTGTGCTCGAATCTCACTGGTGCCTCGAGAGTCAAGACTAACGTCTCTCTAGCTTTTTGTTTTTGAAGTATAATTTAAAATGCTTTCAATGGTGTCACTCCCTGAACAAGACGCTGCGCAGGCGCCGTGGCTTAGTTGGTTAAAGCGCCTGTCTAGTAAACAGGAGATCTGGAGTTCGAATCTCACTGGTGCCTCGAGAGTCAAGACTAACGTCTCTCTAGCTTTTTGTTTTTGAGTATAACTTAAAATGCTTCTAATGGTGTCACTGCCTGAACAAGACGCTGCGCAGGCGCCGTGGCTTAGTTGGTTAGAGCGCCTGTCTAGTAAACAGGAGATCGTGTGCTCGAATCTCACTGGTGCCTCGAGAGTCAAGACTAACGTCTCTCTAGCTTTTTGTTTTTGAAGTATAATTTAAAATGATTCTAATGGTGTCACTGCCTGAACAAGATGCTGCGCAGGCGCCGTGGCTTAGTTGGTTAAAGCGCCTGTCTAGGAAACAGGAGATCTTGAGTTCGAATCTCACTGGTGCCTCGAAAGTCAAGACAAACGTCTCTCTAGTTTTTTGTTTTCGAAGTTTAGTTCGAAATACTTCCAATGGTGTCACTGCCTGAACAAGACGCTGCGCAGGCGCCGAGGCTTAGTTAGTTAAAGCGCCTGTCTAGTAAACAGGAGATCGTGAGTTCGAATCTCACCGGTGCCTCGAGAGTCAAGTCTAATGTCTCCCTAGCTTTTTGTTTTTGAAGTATAATTTATAATGCTTCTAATGGTGTCACTGCCTGAACAAGACGCAGCGCAGGCGCCGTGGCTTGGTTGGTTAAAGCGCCTGTCTAGTAAACCGGAGATCGTGAGCTTGAATCTCACCGGTGCCTCGAGAGTCAAGACTAACGTCATTCTAGTTTTTTTGTTTTTGAAGTATAATTTAAAATGCTTTTAATGGTGTCACTCCCTGAACAAGACGCTGCGCAGGCGCCGTGGCTTAGTTGGTTAAAGCGCCTGTCTAGTAAACAGGAGATCGGGAGTTCGAATCTCACTGGTGCCTCGAGAGTCAAGACTAACGTCTCTCTAGCTTTTTGTTTTTGAGTATAATTTAAAATGCTTCTAATGGTGTCACTGCCTGAACAAGACGCTGCGCAGGCGCCGTGGCTTAGTTGGTTAAAGCGCCTGTCTAGTAAACAGGAGATCGTGTGCTCGAATCTCACTGGTGCCTCGAGAGTCAAGACTTACGTCTCTCTAGCTTTTTGTTTTTGAGTATAATTTAAAATGCTTCTAATGGTGTCACTGCCTGAACAAGACGCTGCGCAGGCGCTGTGGCTTAGTTGGTTAAAGCGCCTGTCTAGTAAACAGGAGATCATGTGCTCGAATCTCACTGGTGCCTCGAGAGTCAAGACTAACGTCTCTCTAGCATTTTGTTTTTGAAGTATAATTTAAAATGATTCTAATGGTGTCACTGCCTGAACAAGATGCTGCGCAGGCGCCGTGGCTTAGTTGGTTAAAGCGCCTGTCTAGGAAACAGGAGATCGTGAGTTCGAATCTCACTGGTGCCTCGAGAGTCAAGACTAACATCTCTCTAGTTTTCTGTTTTCGAAGTTTAGTTCGAAATAATTCTGATGGTTTCACTGCCTAAACAAGACGCTGCGCAGGCGCTGTGGCTTAGTTAGTTAAATCGCCTGTCTAGTAAAAGGAAGATCGTGAGTTCGAATCTCACCTGTGCCTCGAGAGTCAAGACAAACGTCTCTCAAGTTTTTTTGTTTTCGAAGTTTAGTTCGAATTACTTCTGATGGGGTCACTGACTGAACAAGTCGCTGCGCAGGCGCCGTGGCTTAGTTAGTTAAAGCGACTGTCTAGTAAACAGGAGATCGTGAGTTCAAATCTCACCGGTGCCTCGAGAGTCAAGGCAAACGGCTCTCTAGTTTTTTGTTTTCGAAGTTTAGTTCGAAATACTTCTGATGGTGTCACTGCCTGAACAAAACGCTGCGCGGGCGCCGTGGCTTAGTTGGTTAAATCGCCTGTCTAGTAAACAGGAGATCATGAGTTCGAATCTCACTGGTGCCTCGAGAGTCAAGACAAACGTCTCTCTAGTTTTTTTGTTTTCGAAGTTTAGTTCGAAATACTTCCAATGGTGTCACTGCCTGAACAAGACGCTGCGCAGGCGCCGTGGCTTATTTGGTTAAAGCGCCTGTCTAGTAAACAGGAGATCATGAGTTCGAATCTCACCGGTGCCTCTAGAGTCAATAGAAACGTCTCTCTAGTTTTTTGTTTTCGAAGTTTAGTTCGGAATACTTCTGATGGCGTCACTGCCTGAACAAGACGCTGTGCAGGCGCCGTGGCTTAGTTGGTTAAAGCGCCTGTCTAGTAAACAGGAGATTCTGAGTTCGAATCTCATCGGTGCCTCGAGAGTCAAGACAAATGTCTCTCTACTTTTTTGTTTTCGAAGTTTAGTTCGAAATACTTCTGATGGTGTCACTGCCTGAACAAGACGCTGCGTAGGCGCCGTGGCTTAGTTGGTTAAAGCGCCTGTCTACTAAACAGGAGATTATGAGTTTGAATCTCACCGGTGCCTCGAGAGTCAAGACAAACGTCTCTCTAGTTTTTTGTTTTCGAAGTTTAGTTCGAAATACTTCTGACGGTGTCACTGCCTGAACAAGACGCTGTGCAGGCGCTTTGGCTTAGTTAGTTAAAGCGCCTGTCTAGTAAACAGGAGTTCGTGAGTTCGAATCTCACCGGTGCCTCAGGAGTCAAGACTAACGTCTCTCTAGTTTTTTGTTTTCGAACATTCATGACTTCTTTGCGCAAACACGTACACGTACACGAACACAAGGAAAAGAGGCAAACAACACGGGCGCCCGTGTTGTTTGCCTCTTTTCCTTGTGTCCGTGTACGTGTTTGCGCAAAGAAGTCATGATCGAGTACGAACTCGCCCAACTTTCAGTACTTTTGTTTTCGAAGTTTAGTTCGAAATACTTCTGATGGTGTCACTGCCTGAACAAAACGCTGCGCACGCACCATGGCTCAGTTAGTTAAAGCGCCTGCCTAGTATACAGGAGATCGTGAGTTCGAATTTCACCGGTGCCTCGAGATTCAAGACAAACCTCTCTCTAGTTTTTTTGTTTTCGAAGTTTAGTTCGAAATACTTCTGATGGTGTCACTGCCTGAACAAGACGCTGCACAAGCGCGGTGGCTTAGTTGGTTGAAATGCCTGTCTAGTAAAAGGAAGATCGTGAGTTCGAATCTCACCTGTGCCTCGAGAGTCAAGACAAACGTCTCTGAAGATTTTTGTTTTCGAAGTTTAGTTAAAAATACTTCTGATTGTGTCACTGACTGAACAAGGCGCTGCGCAGGCGCCATGGCTTAGTTAGTTAAAGCGCCTGTCTAGTAAACAGGAGATCGTGAGTTCGAATCTCACCGGTGCCTCTAGAGTCAAGAGAAACGGCTCTCTAGTTTTTTGTTTTCGAAGTTTAGTTCGAAATACTTCTGATAGTGTCACTGCCTGAACGAGACGCTGCGCAGGCGCCGTGGCTTAGTTGGTTAAAACGCCTGTCTAGTAAACAGGAGATCGTGAGTTCGAATCTCACCTGTGCCTCGAGAGTCAAGACAAACAGCTCTCTAGTTTTTTGTTTTCGAAGTTTAGTTCTAAATACTTGTGATGCTGTCACTGCCTGAACAAGACGCTGCGCAGGCGCCGTGGCTTAGTTGGTTAAAGCGCCTGTCTAGCAAACAGGAACTCGTGAGTTCGAATCTCACCGGTGCCTCGAGAGTCAAGACTAACGTGTCTCTCATGTTTTTTTTCGAAGTATTGTTCGAAATACTTCCAATGGTGTCACTGCCTGAACAAGACGCTGCGCAGGCGCCGTGGCTTATTTGGTTAAAGCGCCTGTCTAGTAAACCGGTGATCGTGAGTTCGAATCTCACCGGTGCCTCGAGAGTCAAGACAAACGTCTCTCTAGTTTTTTGTTTTCGAAGTTTAGTTCGAAATACTTCTGATGGTGTCACTGCCTGAACAAGACACTGCGCAGGTGCCATGGCTTTGTTGGTTAAAGCGCCTGTCTAGTAAACAGGAGATCATGAGTTCGAATCTCACAGGTGCCTCGAGAGTCAAGACAAACGTCTCTCTAGTTTTTTGTTTTCGAAGTTTAGTTCGAAATACTTCTGATGGCGTCACTGCCTGAACAAGACGCTGCGCAGGCGCCGCGGCTTAGTTGGTTAAAGCGCCTGTCTAGTAAACAGGAGATCGTGAGTTCGAATCTCACCGGTGCCTCGAAAGTCAAGACAAACTTCTCTCTACTTTTTGTTTTCGACGTTTAGTTCGAAATACGTCTGATGGTGTCACTGCCTGAACAAGACGCTGCGCAGGCGCCGTGGCTTAGTTAGTTAAATCGCCTGTCTAGTAAAAGGAAGATCGTGAGTTCGAATCTCACCTGTGCCTCGAGAGTCAAGACAAACGTCTCTCAAGTTTTTTGTTTTCGAAGTTTAGTTCGAAAAACTTCTGATGGGGTCACTGACTGAACAAGTCGCTGCGCAGGCGCCGTGGCTTAGTTAGTTAAAGCGCCTGTCTAGTAAACAGGAGATCGTGAGTTCAAATCTCACCGGTGCCTCGAGAGTCAAGGCAAACGGCTCTCTAGTTTTTTGTTTTCGAAGTTTAGTTCGAAATACTTCTGATGGTGTCACTGCCTGAACAAAACGCTGCGCGGGCGCCGTGGCTTAGTTGGTTAAAGCGCCTGTCTAGTAAACAGGAGATCATGAGTTCGAATCTCACTGGTGCCTCGAGAGTCAAGACAAACGTCTCTCTAGTTTTTTGTTTTCGAAGTTTAGTTCGAAATACTTCTGATGGTGTCACTGCCTGAACAAGACACTGCGCAGGTGCCATGGCTTTGTTGGTTAAAGCGCCTGTCTAGTAAACAGGAGATCATGAGTTCGAATCTCACAGGTGCCTCGAGAGTCAAGACAAACGTCTCTCTAGTTTTTTGTTTTCGAAGTTTAGTTCGAAATACTTCTGATGGCGTCACTGCCTGAACAAGACGCTGAGCAGGCGCCGCGGCTTAGTTGGTTAAAGCGCCTGTCTAGTAAACAGGAGATCGTGAGTTCGAATCTCACCGGTGCCTCGAAAGTCAAGACAAACGTCTCTCTACTTTTTGTTTTCGACGTTTAGTTCGAAATACGTCTGATGGTGTCACTGCCTGAACAAGACGCTGCGCAGGCGCCGTGGCTTAGTTAGTTAAATCGCCTGTCTAGTAAAAGGAAGATCGTGAGTTCGAATCTCACCTGTGCCTCGAGAGTCAAGACAAACGTCTCTCAAGTTTTTTGTTTTCGAAGTTTAGTTCGAATTACTTCTGATGGGGTCACTGACTGAACAAGTCGCTGCGCAGGCGCCGTGGCTTAGTTGGTTAAAGCGCCTGTCTAGTAAACAGGAGATCGGGAGTTCGAATCTCACTGGTGCCTCGAGAGTCAAGACTAACGTCTCTCTAGCTTTTTGTTTTTGAGTATAATTTAAAATGCTTCTAATGGTGTCACTGCCTGAACAAGACGCTGCGCAGGCGCCGTGGCTTAGTTGGTTAAAGCGCCTGTCTAGTAAACAGGAGATCGTGTGCTCGAATCTCACTGGTGCCTCGAGAGTCAAGACTTACGTCTCTCTAGCTTTTTGTTTTTGAGTATAATTTAAAATGCTTCTAATGGTGTCACTGCCTGAACAAGACGCTGCGCAGGCGCTGTGGCTTAGTTGGTTAAAGCGCCTGTCTAGTAAACAGGAGATCATGTGCTCGAATCTCACTGGTGCCTCGAGAGTCAAGACTAACGTCTCTCTAGCATTTTGTTTTTGAAGTATAATTTAAAATGATTCTAATGGTGTCACTGCCTGAACAAGATGCTGCGCAGGCGCCGTGGCTTAGTTGGTTAAAGCGCCTGTCTAGGAAACAGGAGATCGTGAGTTCGAATCTCACTGGTGCCTCGAGAGTCAAGACTAACATCTCTCTAGTTTTCTGTTTTCGAAGTTTAGTTCGAAATAATTCTGATGGTTTCACTGCCTAAACAAGACGCTGCGCAGGCGCTGTGGCTTAGTTAGTTAAATCGCCTGTCTAGTAAAAGGAAGATCGTGAGTTCGAATCTCACCTGTGCCTCGAGAGTCAAGACAAACGTCTCTCAAGTTTTTTTGTTTTCGAAGTTTAGTTCGAATTACTTCTGATGGGGTCACTGACTGAACAAGTCGCTGCGCAGGCGCCGTGGCTTAGTTAGTTAAAGCGACTGTCTAGTAAACAGGAGATCGTGAGTTCAAATCTCACCGGTGCCTCGAGAGTCAAGGCAAACGGCTCTCTAGTTTTTTGTTTTCGAAGTTTAGTTCGAAATACTTCTGATGGTGTCACTGCCTGAACAAAACGCTGCGCGGGCGCCGTGGCTTAGTTGGTTAAATCGCCTGTCTAGTAAACAGGAGATCATGAGTTCGAATCTCACTGGTGCCTCGAGAGTCAAGACAAACGTCTCTCTAGTTTTTTTGTTTTCGAAGTTTAGTTCGAAATACTTCCAATGGTGTCACTGCCTGAACAAGACACTGCGCAGGCGCCGTGGCTTATTTGGTTAAAGCGCCTGTCTAGTAAACAGGAGATCATGAGTTCGAATCTCACCGGTGCCTCTAGAGTCAATAGAAACGTCTCTCTAGTTTTTTGTTTTCGAAGTTTAGTTCGGAATACTTCTGATGGCGTCACTGCCTGAACAAGACGCTGTGCAGGCGCCGTGGCTTAGTTGGTTAAAGCGCCTGTCTAGTAAACAGGAGATTCTGAGTTCGAATCTCATCGGTGCCTCGAGAGTCAAGACAAATGTCTCTCTACTTTTTTGTTTTCGAAGTTTAGTTCGAAATACTTCTGATGGTGTCACTGCCTGAACAAGACGCTGCGTAGGCGCCGTGGCTTAGTTGGTTAAAGCGCCTGTCTACTAAACAGGAGATTATGAGTTTGAATCTCACCGGTGCCTCGAGAGTCAAGACAAACGTCTCTCTAGTTTTTTGTTTTCGAAGTTTAGTTCGAAATACTTCTGACGGTGTCACTGCCTGAACAAGACGCTGTGCAGGCGCTTTGGCTTAGTTAGTTAAAGCGCCTGTCTAGTAAACAGGAGTTCGTGAGTTCGAATCTCACCGGTGCCTCAGGAGTCAAGACTAACGTCTCTCTAGTTTTTTGTTTTCGAACATTCATGACTTCTTTGCGCAAACACGTACACGTACACGAACACAAGGAAAAGAGGCAAACAACACGGGCGCCCGTGTTGTTTGCCTCTTTTCCTTGTGTCCGTGTACGTGTTTGCGCAAAGAAGTCATGATCGAGTACGAACTCGCCCAACTTTCAGTACTTTTGTTTTCGAAGTTTAGTTCGAAATACTTCTGATGGTGTCACTGCCTGAACAAAACGCTGCGCACGCACCATGGCTCAGTTAGTTAAAGCGCCTGCCTAGTATACAGGAGATCGTGAGTTCGAATTTCACCGGTGCCTCGAGATTCAAGACAAACCTCTCTCTAGTTTTTTTGTTTTCGAAGTTTAGTTCGAAATACTTCTGATGGTGTCACTGCCTGAACAAGACGCTGCACAAGCGCGGTGGCTTAGTTGGTTGAAATGCCTGTCTAGTAAAAGGAAGATCGTGAGTTCGAATCTCACCTGTGCCTCGAGAGTCAAGACAAACGTCTCTGAAGATTTTTGTTTTCGAAGTTTAGTTAAAAATACTTCTGATTGTGTCACTGACTGAACAAGGCGCTGCGCAGGCGCCATGGCTTAGTTAGTTAAAGCGCCTGTCTAGTAAACAGGAGATCGTGAGTTCGAATCTCACCGGTGCCTCTAGAGTCAAGAGAAACGGCTCTCTAGTTTTTTGTTTTCGAAGTTTAGTTCGAAATACTTCTGATAGTGTCACTGCCTGAACGAGACGCTGCGCAGGCGCCGTGGCTTAGTTGGTTAAAACGCCTGTCTAGTAAACAGGAGATCGTGAGTTCGAATCTCACCTGTGCCTCGAGAGTCAAGACAAACAGCTCTCTAGTTTTTTGTTTTCGAAGTTTAGTTCTAAATACTTGTGATGCTGTCACTGCCTGAACAAGACGCTGCGCAGGCGCCGTGGCTTAGTTGGTTAAAGCGCCTGTCTAGCAAACAGGAACTCGTGAGTTCGAATCTCACCGGTGCCTCGAGAGTCAAGACTAACGTGTCTCTCATGTTTTTTTTCGAAGTATTGTTCGAAATACTTCCAATGGTGTCACTGCCTGAACAAGACGCTGCGCAGGCGCCGTGGCTTATTTGGTTAAAGCGCCTGTCTAGTAAACCGGTGATCGTGAGTTCGAATCTCACCGGTGCCTCGAGAGTCAAGACAAACGTCTCTCTAGTTTTTTGTTTTCGAAGTTTAGTTCGAAATACTTCTGATGGTGTCACTGCCTGAACAAGACACTGCGCAGGTGCCATGGCTTTGTTGGTTAAAGCGCCTGTCTAGTAAACAGGAGATCATGAGTTCGAATCTCACAGGTGCCTCGAGAGTCAAGACAAACGTCTCTCTAGTTTTTTGTTTTCGAAGTTTAGTTCGAAATACTTCTGATGGCGTCACTGCCTGAACAAGACGCTGCGCAGGCGCCGCGGCTTAGTTGGTTAAAGCGCCTGTCTAGTAAACAGGAGATCGTGAGTTCGAATCTCACCGGTGCCTCGAAAGTCAAGACAAACTTCTCTCTACTTTTTGTTTTCGACGTTTAGTTCGAAATACGTCTGATGGTGTCACTGCCTGAACAAGACGCTGCGCAGGCGCCGTGGCTTAGTTAGTTAAATCGCCTGTCTAGTAAAAGGAAGATCGTGAGTTCGAATCTCACCTGTGCCTCGAGAGTCAAGACAAACGTCTCTCAAGTTTTTTGTTTTCGAAGTTTAGTTCGAAAAACTTCTGATGGGGTCACTGACTGAACAAGTCGCTGCGCAGGCGCCGTGGCTTAGTTAGTTAAAGCGCCTGTCTAGTAAACAGGAGATCGTGAGTTCAAATCTCACCGGTGCCTCGAGAGTCAAGGCAAACGGCTCTCTAGTTTTTTGTTTTCGAAGTTTAGTTCGAAATACTTCTGATGGTGTCACTGCCTGAACAAAACGCTGCGCGGGCGCCGTGGCTTAGTTGGTTAAAGCGCCTGTCTAGTAAACAGGAGATCATGAGTTCGAATCTCACTGGTGCCTCGAGAGTCAAGACAAACGTCTCTCTAGTTTTTTGTTTTCGAAGTTTAGTTCGAAATACTTCTGATGGTGTCACTGCCTGAACAAGACACTGCGCAGGTGCCATGGCTTTGTTGGTTAAAGCGCCTGTCTAGTAAACAGGAGATCATGAGTTCGAATCTCACAGGTGCCTCGAGAGTCAAGACAAACGTCTCTCTAGTTTTTTGTTTTCGAAGTTTAGTTCGAAATACTTCTGATGGCGTCACTGCCTGAACAAGACGCTGAGCAGGCGCCGCGGCTTAGTTGGTTAAAGCGCCTGTCTAGTAAACAGGAGATCGTGAGTTCGAATCTCACCGGTGCCTCGAAAGTCAAGACAAACGTCTCTCTACTTTTTGTTTTCGACGTTTAGTTCGAAATACGTCTGATGGTGTCACTGCCTGAACAAGACGCTGCGCAGGCGCCGTGGCTTAGTTAGTTAAATCGCCTGTCTAGTAAAAGGAAGATCGTGAGTTCGAATCTCACCTGTGCCTCGAGAGTCAAGACAAACGTCTCTCAAGTTTTTTGTTTTCGAAGTTTAGTTCGAATTACTTCTGATGGGGTCACTGACTGAACAAGTCGCTGCGCAGGCGCCGTGGCTTAGTTAGTTAAAGCGCCTGTCTAGTAAACAGGAGATCGTGAGTTCAAATCTCAGCGGTGCCTCTAGAGTCAAGAGAAACGTCTCTCTAGTTTTTTGTTTTTGAAGTATAATTTAAAATGCTTCTAATGGTGTCACTGCCCGAACAAGATGCTGCGCAGGCGCCGTGGCTTAGTTGGTTGAAGCGCCTGTCTAGTAAACAGGAGATCATGAGTTCGAATCTCACCGGTGCCTCGAGAGTCAAGACTAACGTCTCTCTAGCTTTTTGTTTTCGAAGTAAAATTTAAAATGCTTTTAATGGTGTCACTGCCTGAACAAAAAGCTGCGCAAGCGCCGAGGCTTAGTTAGTTAAAGCGCCTGTCTAGTAAACAGGAGATCGTGAGTTCGAATCTCACCGGTGCCTCGAGAGTCAAGTCTAATGTCTCCCTAGTTTTTTTGTTTTTGAAGTATAATTTATAATGCTTTTAATGGTGTCACTGCCTGAAGAAGACGCAGCGCAGGCGCCGTGGCTTGGTTGGTTAAAGCGCCTGTCTAGTAAACCGGAGATCGTGAGCTTGAATCTCACCGGTGCCTCGAGAGTCAAGACTAACGTCATTCTAGTTTTTTTGTTTTTGAAGTATATTTTAAAATGCTTTTAATGGTGTCACTCCCTGAACAAGACGCTGCGCAGGCGCCGTGGCTTAGTTGGTTAAAGCGCCTGTCTAGTAAACAGGAGATCGGGAGTTCGAATCTCACTGGTGCCTCGAGAGTCAAGACTAACGTCTCTCTAGCTTTTTGTTTTTGAGTATAATTTAAAATGCTTCTAATGGTGTCACTGCCTGAACAAAACGCTGCGCAGGCGCCGTGGCTTAGTTGGTTAAAGCGCCTGTCTAGTAAACAGGAGATCGTGTGCTCGAATCTCACTGGTGCCTCGAGAGTCAAGACTAACGTCTCTCTAGCTTTTTGTTTTTGAAGTATAATTTAAAATGCTTTTAATGGTGTCACTCCCTGAACAAGACGCTGCGCAGGCGCCGTGGCTTAGTTGGTTAAAGCGCCTGTCTAGTAAACAGGAGATCGGGAGTTCGAATCTCACTGGTGCCTCGAGAGTCAAGACTAACGTCTCTCTAGCTTTTTGTTTTTGAGTATAACTTAAAATGCTTCTAATGGTGTCACTGCCTGAACAAGACGCTGCGCAGGCGCCGTGGCTTAGTTGGTTAGAGCGCCTGTCTAGTAAACAGGAGATCGTGTGCTCGAATCTCACTGGTGCCTCGAGAGTCAAGACTAACGTCTCTCTAGCTTTTTGTTTTCGAAGTTTAGTTCGAAATACTTCCAATGGTGTCACTGCCTGAACAAGACGCTGCGCAGGCGCCGAGGCTTAGTTAGTTAAAGCGCCTGTCTAGTAAACAGGAGATCGTGAGTTCGAATCTCACCGGTGCCTCGAGAGTCAAGTCTAATGTCTCCCTAGCTTTTTGTTTTTGAAGTATAATTTATAATGCTTCTAATGATGTCACTGCCTGAACAAGACGCAGCGCAGGCGCCGTGGCTTGGTTGGTTAAAGCGCCTGTCTAGTAAACCGGAGATCGTGAGCTTGAATCTCACCGGTGCCTCGAGAGTCAAGACTAACGTCATTCTAGTTTTTTTGTTTTTGAAGTATAATTTAAAATGCTTTTAATGGTGTCACTCCCTGAACAAGACGCTGCGCAGGCGCCGTGGCTTAGTTGGTTAAAGCGCCTGTCTAGTAAACAGGAGATCGGGAGTTCGAATCTCACTGGTGCCTCGAGAGTCAAGACTAACGTCTCTCTAGCTTTTTGTTTTTGAGTATAATTTAAAATGCTTCTAATGGTGTCACTGCCTGAACAAGACGCTGCGCAGGCGCCGTGGCTTAGTTGGTTAAAGCGCCTGTCTAGTAAACAGGAGATCGTGAGTTCGAATCTCACCGGTGCCTCGAGAGTCAAGTCTAATGTCTCCCTAGTTTTTTTGTTTTTGAAGTATAATTTATAATGCTTCTAATGGTGTCACTGCCTGAACAAGACGCAGCGCAGGCGCCGTGGCTTGGTTGGTTAAAGCGCCTGTCTAGTAAACCGGAGATCGTGAGCTTGAATCTCACCGGTGCCTCGAGAGTCAATACTAACGTCATTCTAGTTTTTTTGTTTTTGAAGTATAATTTAAAATGCTTTTAATGGTGTCACTCCCTGAACAAGACGCTGCGCAGGCGCCGTGGCTTAGTTGGTTAAAGCGCCTGTCTAGTAAACAGGAGATCGGGAGTTCGAATCTCAATGGTGCCTCGAGAGTCAAGACTAACGTCTCTCTAGCTTTTTGTTTTTGAGTATAATTTAAAATGCTTTTAATGGTGTCACTGCCTGAACAAGACGCTGCGCAGGCGCCGTGGCTTAGTTGGTTAAAGCGCCTGTCTAGTAAACAGGAGATCGTGTGCTCGAATCTCACTGGTGCCTCGAGAGTCAACACTAACGTCTCTCTAGCTTTTTGTTTTTGAGTATAATTTAAAATGCTTCTAATGGTGTCACTGCCTGAACAAGACGCTGTGCAGGCGCTGTGGCTTAGTTGGTTAAAGCGCCTGTCTAGTAAACAGGAGATCATGTGCTCGAATCTCACTGGTGCCTCGAGAGTCAAGACTAACGTCTCTCTAGCTTTTTGTTTTTGAAGTATAATTTAAAATGATTCTAATGGTGTCACTGCCTGAACAAGATGCTGCGCAGGCGCCGTGGCTTAGTTGGTTAAAGCGCCTGTCTAGGAAACAGGAGATCGTGAGTTCGAATCTCACTGGTGCCTCGAGAGTCAAGACTAACATCTCTCTAGTTTTCTGTTTTCGAAGTTTAGTTCGAAATAATTCTGATGGTTTCACTGCCTAAACAAGACGCTGCACAGGCGCTGTGGCTTAGTTAGTTAAATCGCCTGTCTAGTAAAAGGAAGATCGTGAGTTCGAATCTCACCTGTGCCTCGAGAGTCAAGACAAACGTCTCTCAAGTTTTTTGTTTTCGAAGTTTAGTTCGAATTACTTCTGATGGGGTCACTGACTGAACAAGTCGCTGCGCAGGCGCCGTGGCTTAGTTAGTTAAAGCGCCTGTCTAGTAAACAGGAGATCGTGAGTTCAAATCTCACCGGTGCCTCGAGAGTCAAGGCAAACGGCTCTCTAGTTTTTTGTTTTCGAAGTTTAGTTCGAAATACTTCTGATGGTGTCACTGCCTGAACAAAACGCTGCGCGGGCGCCGTGGCTTAGTTGGTTAAAGCGCCTGTCTAGTAAACAGGAGATCATGAGTTCGAATCTCACTGGTGCCTCGAGAGTCAAGACAAACGTCTCTCTAGTTTTTTGTTTTCGAAGTTTAGTTCGAAATACTTCCAATGGTGTCACTGCCTGAACAAGACGCTGCGCAGGCGCCGTGGCTTATTTGGTTAAAGCGCCTGTCTAGTAAACAGGAGATCATGAGTTCGAATCTCACCGGTGCCTCTAGAGTCAAGAGAAACGTCTCTCTAGTTTTTTGTTTTCGAAGTTTAGTTCGGAATACTTCTGATGGCGTCACTGCCTGAACAAGACGCTGTGCAGGCGCCGTGGCTTAGTTGGTTAAAGCGCCTGTCAAGTAAACAGGAGATTCTGAGTTCGAATCTCATCGGTGCCTCAAGAGTCAAGACAAATGTCTCTCTACTTTTTTGTTTTCGAAGTTTAGTTCGAAATACTTCTGATGGTGTCACTGCCTGAACAAGACGCTGCGTAGGCGCCGTGGCTTAGTTGGTTAAAGCGCCAGTCTACTAAACAGGAGATTATGAGTTTGAATCTCACCGGTGCCTCGAGAGTCAAGACAAACGTCTCTCTAGTTTTTTGTTTTCGAAGTTTAGTTCGAAATACTTCTGACGGTGTCACTGCCTGAACAAGACGCTGCGCAGGCGCTTTGGCTTAGTTAGTTAAAGCGCCTGTCTAGTAAACAGGAGTTCGTGAGTTCGAATCTCACCGGTGCCTCGGGAGTCAAGACTAACGTCTCTCTAGTTTTTTGTTTTCGAACATTCATGACTTCTTTGCGCAAACACGTACACGTACACGAACACAAGGAAAAGAGGCAAACAACACGGGCGCCCGTGTTGTTTGCCTCTTTTTTTTGTGTCCGTGTACGTGTTTGCGCAAAGAAGTCATGATCGAGTACGAACTCGCCCAACTTTCAGTACTTTTGTTTTCAAAGTTTAGTTCGAAATACTTCTGATGGTGTCACTGCCTGAACAAAACGCTGCGCACGCACCATGGCTCAGTTAGTTAAAGCGCCTGCCTAGTATACAGGAGATCGTGAGTTCGAATTTCACCGGTGCCTCGAGATTCAAGTCAAACCTCTCTCTAGTTTTTTTGTTTTCGAAGTTTAGTTCGAAATACTTCTGATGGTGTCACTGCCTGAACAAGACGCTGCACAAGCGCGGTGGCTTAGTTGGTTGAAATGCCTGTCTAGTAAAAGGAAGATCGTGAGTTCGAATCTCACCTGTGCCTCGAGAGTCAAGACAAACGTCTCTGAAGTTTTTTGTTTTCGAAGTTTAGTTAAAAATACTTCTGATTGTGTCACTGACTGAACAAGGCGCTGCGCAGGCGCCATGGCTTAGTTAGTTAAAGCGCCTGTCTAGTAAACAGGAGATCGTGAGTTCGAATCTCACCGGTGCCTCTAGAGTCAAGAGAAACGGCTCTCTAGTTTTTTGTTTTCGAAGTTTAGTTCGAAATACTTCTGATAGTGTCACTGCCTGAACAAGACGCTGCGCAGGCGCCGTGGCTTAGTTGGTTAAAGCGCCTGTCTAGTAAACAGGAGATCGTGAGTTCGAATCTCACCTGTGCCTCGAGAGTCAAGACAAACAGCTCTCTAGTTTTTTTGTTTTCGAAGTTTAGTTCTAAATACTTGTGATGCTGTCACTGCCTGAACAAGACGCTGCGCAGGCGCCGTGGCTTAGTTGGTTAAAGCGCCTGTCTAGCAAACAGGAACTCGTGAGTTCGAATCTCACCGGTGCCTCGAGAGTCAAGACTAACGTGTCTCTCATGTTTTTTTTTCGAAGTATTGTTCGAAATACTTCCAATGGTGTCACTGCCTGAACAAGACGCTGCGCAGGCGCCGTGGCTTATTTGGTTAAAGCGCCTGTCTAGTAAACCGGTGATCGTGAGTTCGAATCTCACCGGTGCCTCGAGAGTCAAGACAAACGTCTCTCTAGTTTTTTGTTTTCGAAGTTTAGTTCGAAATACTTCTGATGGTGTCACTGCCTGAACAAGACACTGCGCAGGTGCCATGGCTTTGTTGGTTAAAGCGCCTGTCTAGTAAACAGGAGATCATGAGTTCGAATCTCACAGGTGCCTCGAGAGTCAAGACAAACGTCTCTCTAGTTTTTTGTTTTCGAAGTTTAGTTCGAAATTCTTCTGATGGCGTCACTGCCTGAACAAGACGCTGCGCAGGCGCCGCGGCTTAGTTGGTTAAAGCGCCTGTCTAGTAAACAGGAGATCGTGAGTTCGAATCTCATCGGTGCCTCGAAAGTCAAGACAAACGTCTCTCTACTTTTTGTTTTCGACGTTTAGTTCGAAATACGTCTGATGGTGTCACTGCCTGAACAAGACGCTGCGCAGGCGCCGTGGCTTAGTTAGTTAAATCGCCAGTCTAGTAAAAGGAAGATCGTGAGTTCGAATCTCACCTGTGCCTCGAGAGTCAAGACAAACGTCTCTCAAGTTTTTTGTTTTCGAAGTTTAGTTCGAATTACTTCTGATGGGGTCACTGACTGAACAAGTCGCTGCGCAGGCGCCGTGGCTTAGTTAAAGCGCCTGTCTAGTAAACAGGAGATCGTGAGTTCAAATCTCACCGGTGCCTCGAGAGTCAAGGCAAACGGCTCTCTATTTTTTTGTTTTCGAAGTTTAGTTCGAAATACTTCTGATGGTGTCACTGCCTGAACAAAACGCTGCGCGGGCGCCGTGGCTTAGTTGGTTAAAGCGCCTGTCTAGTAAACAGGAGATCATGAGTTCGAATCTCACTGGTGCCTCGAGAGTCAAGACAAACGTCTCTCTAGTTTTTTGTTTTCGAAGTTTAGTTCGAAATACTTCCAATGGTGTCACTGCCTGAACAAGACGCTGCGCAGGCGCCGTGGCTTATTTGGTTAAAGCGCCTGTCTAGTAAACAGGAGATCATGAGTTCGAATCTCACCGGTGCCTCTAGAGTCAAGAGAAACGTCTCTCTAGTTTTTTGTTTTTGAAGTATAATTTAAAATGCTTCTAATGGTGTCACTGCCCGAACAAGATGCTGCGCAGGCGCCGTGGCTTAGTTGGTTGAAGCGCCTGTCTAGTAAACAGGAGATCATGAGTTCGAATCTCACCGGTGCCTCGAGAGTCAAGACTAACGTCTCTCTAGCTTTTTGTTTTCGAAGTAAAATTTAAAATGCTTTTAATGGTGTCACTGCCTGAACAAAAAGCTGCGCAGGCGCCGAGGCTTAGTTAGTTAAAGCGCCTGTCTAGTAAACAGGAGATCGTGAGTTCGAATCTCACCGGTGCCTCGAGAGTCAAGTCTAATGTCTCCCTAGTTTTTTTGTTTTTGAAGTATAATTTATAATGCTTTTAATGGTGTCACTGCCTGAACAAGACGCAGCGCAGGCGCCGTGGCTTGGTTGGTTAAAGCGCCTGTCTAGTAAACCGGAGATCGTGAGCTTGAATCTCACCGGTGCCTCGAGAGTCAAGACTAACGTCATTCTAGTTTTTTTGTTTTTGAAGTATATTTTAAAATGCTTTTAATGGTGTCACTCCCTGAACAAGACGCTGCGCAGGCGCCGTGGCTTAGTTGGTTAAAGCGCCTGTCTAGTAAACAGGAGATCGGGAGTTCGAATCTCACTGGTGCCTCGAGAGTCAAGACTAACGTCTCTCTAGCTTTTTGTTTTTGAGTATAATTTAAAATGCTTCTAATGGTGTCACTGCCTGAACAAGACGCTGCGCAGGCGCCGTGGCTTAGTTGGTTAAAGCGCCTGTCTAGTAAACAGGAGATCGTGTGCTCGAATCTCACTGGTGCCTCGAGAGTCAAGACTAACGTCTCTCTAGCTTTTTGTTTTTGAAGTATAATTTAAAATGCTTTTAATGGTGTCACTCCCTGAACAAGACGCTGCGCAGGCGCCGTGGCTTAGTTGGTTAAAGCGCCTGTCTAGTAAACAGGAGATCGGGAGTTCGAATCTCACTGGTGCCTCGAGAGTCAAGACTAACGTCTCTCTAGCTTTTTGTTTTTGAGTATAACTTAAAATGCTTCTAATGGTGTCACTGCCTGAACAAGACGCTGCGCAGGCGCCGTGGCTTAGTTGGTTAGAGCGCCTGTCTAGTAAACAGGAGATCGTGTGCTCGAATCTCACTGGTGCCTCGAGAGTCAAGACTAACGTCTCTCTAGCTTTTTGTTTTTGAAGTATAATTTAAAATGATTCTAATGGTGTCACTGCCTGAACAAGATGCTGCGCAGGCGCCGTGGCTTAGTTGGTTAAAGCGCCTGTCTAGGAAACAGGAGATCGTGTGCTCGAATCTCACTGGTGCCTCGAGAGTCAAGACTAACGTCTCTCTAGCTTTTTGTTTTTGAAGTATAATTTAAAATGCTTTTAATGGTGTCACTCCCTGAACAAGACGCTGCGCAGGCGCCGTGGCTTAGTTGGTTAAAGCGCCTGTCTAGGAAACAGGAGATCGTGAGTTCGAATCTCACCGGTGCCTCGAGAGTCAAGTCTAATGTCTCCCTAGCTTTTTGTTTTTGAAGTATAATTTATAATGCTTCTAATGGTGTCACTGCCTGAACAAGACGCAGCGCAGGCGCCGTGGCTTTGTTGGTTAAAGCGCCTGTCTAGTAAACCGGAGATCGTGAGCTTGAATCTCACCGGTGCCTCGAGAGTCAAGACTAACGTCATTCTAGTTTTTTTGTTTTTGAAGTATAATTTAAAATGCTTTTAATGGTGTCACTCCCTGAACAAGACGCTGCGCAGGCGCCGTGGCTTAGTTGGTTAAAGCGCCTGTCTAGTAAACAGGAGATCGGGAGTTCGAATCTCACTGGTGCCTCGAGAGTCAAGACTAACGTCTCTCTAGCTTTTTGTTTTTGAGTATAATTTAAAATGCTTCTAATGGTGTCACTGCCTGAACAAGACGCTGCGCAGGCGCCGTGGCTTAGTTGGTTAAAGCGCCTGTCTAGTAAACAGGAGATCGTGAGTTCGAATCTCACCGGTGCCTCGAGAGTCAAGTCTAATGTCTCCCTAGTTTTTTTGTTTTTGAAGTATAATTTATAATGCTTCTAATGGTGTCACTGCCTGAACAAGACGCAGCGCAGGCGCCGTGGCTTGGTTGGTTAAAGCGCCTGTCTAGTAAACCGGAGATCGTGAGCTTGAATCTCACCGGTGCCTCGAGAGTCAATACTAACGTCATTCTAGTTTTTTTGTTTTTGAAGTATAATTTAAAATGCTTTTAATGGTGTCACTCCCTGAACAAGACGCTGCGCAGGCGCCGTGGCTTAGTTGGTTAAAGCGCCTGTCTAGTAAACAGGAGATCGGGAGTTCGAATCTCACTGGTGCCTCGAGAGTCAAGACTAACGTCTCTCTAGCTTTTTCTTTTTGAGTATAATTTAAAATGCTTCTAATGGTGTCACTGCCTGAACAAGACGCTGCGCAGGCGCCGTGGCTTAGTTGGTTAAAGCGCCTGTCTAGTAAACAGGAGATCGTGTGCTCGAATCTCACTGGTGCCTCGAGAGTCAAGACTAACGTCTCTCTAGCTTTTTGTTTTTGAGTATAATTTAAAATGCTTCTAATGGTGTCACTGCCTGAACAAGACGCTGCGCAGGCGCTGTGGCTTAGTTGGTTAAAGCGCCTGTCTAGTAAACAGGAGATCATGTGCTCGAATCTCACTGGTGCCTCGAGAGTCAAGACTAACGTCTCTCTAGCTTTTTGTTTTTGAAGTATAATTTAAAATGATTCTAATGGTGTCACTGCCTGAACAAGATGCTGCGCAGGCGCCGTGGCTTAGTTGGTTAAAGCGCCTGTCTAGGAAACAGGAGATCGTGAGTTCGAATCTCACTGGTGCCTCGAGAGTCAAGACTAACATCTCTCTAGTTTTCTGTTTTCGAAGTTTAGTTCGAAATAATTCTGATGGTTTCACTGCCTAAACAAGACGCTGCGCAGGCGCTGTGGCTTAGTTAGTTAAATCGCCTGTCTAGTAAAAGGAAGATCGTGAGTTCGAATCTCACCTGTGCCTCGAGAGTCAAGACAAACGTCTCTCAAGTTTTTTGTTTTCGAAGTTTAGTTCGAATTACTTCTGATGGGGTCACTGACTGAACAAGTCGCTGCGCAGGCGCCGTGGCTTAGTTAGTTAAAGCGCCTGTCTAGTAAACAGGAGATCGTGAGTTCAAATCTCACCGGTGCCTCGAGAGTCAAGGCAAACGGCTCTCTAGTTTTTTGTTTTCGAAGTTTAGTTCGAAATACTTCTGATGGTGTCACTGCCTGAACAAAACGCTGCGCGGGCGCCGTGGCTTAGTTGGTTAAAGCGCCTGTCTAGTAAACAGGAGATCATGAGTTCGAATCTCACAGGTGCCTCGAGAGTCAAGACAAACGTCTCTCTAGTTTTTTGTTTTCGAAGTTTAGTTCGAAATACTTCTGATGGCGTCACTGCCTGAACAAGACGCTGCGCAGGCGCCGCGGCTTAGTTGGTTAAAGCGCCTGTCTAGTAAACAGGAGATCGTGAGTTCGAATCTCATCGGTGCCTCGAAAGTCAAGACAAACGTCTCTCTACTTTTTGTTTTCGACGTTTAGTTCGAAATACGTCTGATGGTGTCACTGCCTGAACAAGACGCTGCGCAGGCGCCGTGGCTTAGTTAGTTAAATCGCCAGTCTAGTAAAAGGAAGATCGTGAGTTCGAATCTCACCTGTGCCTCGAGAGTCAAGACAAACGTCTCTCAAGTTTTTTGTTTTCGAAGTTTAGTTCGAATTACTTCTGATGGGGTCACTGACTGAACAAGTCGCTGCGCAGGCGCCGTGGCTTAGTTAAAGCGCCTGTCTAGTAAACAGGAGATCGTGAGTTCAAATCTCACCGGTGCCTCGAGAGTCAAGGCAAACGGCTCTCTATTTTTTTGTTTTCGAAGTTTAGTTCGAAATACTTCTGATGGTGTCACTGCCTGAACAAAACGCTGCGCGGGCGCCGTGGCTTAGTTGATTAAAGCGCCTGTCTAGTAAACAGGAGATCATGAGTTCGAATCTCACTGGTGCCTCGAGAGTCAAGACAAACGTCTCTCTAGTTTTTTGTTTTCGAAGTTTAGTTCGAAATACTTCCAATGGTGTCACTGCCTGAACAAGACGCTGCGCAGGCGCCGTGGCTTATTTGGTTAAAGCGCCTGTCTAGTAAACAGGAGATCATGAGTTCGAATCTCACCGGTGCCTCTAGAGTCAAGAGAAACGTCTCTCTAGTTTTTTGTTTTTGAAGTATAATTTAAAATGCTTCTAATGGTGTCACTGCCCGAACAAGATGCTGCGCAGGCGCCGTGGCTTAGTTGGTTGAAGCGCCTGTCTAGTAAACAGGAGATCATGAGTTCGAATCTCACCGGTGCCTCGAGAGTCAAGACTAACGTCTCTCTAGCTTTTTGTTTTCGAAGTAAAATTTAAAATGCTTTTAATGGTGTCACTGCCTGAACAAAAAGCTGCGCAGGCGCCGAGGCTTAGTTAGTTAAAGCGCCTGTCTAGTAAACAGGAGATCGTGAGTTCGAATCTCACCGGTGCCTCGAGAGTCAAGTCTAATGTCTCCCTAGTTTTTTTGTTTTTGAAGTATAATTTATAATGCTTTTAATGGTGTCACTGCCTGAACAAGACGCAGCGCAGGCGCCGTGGCTTGGTTGGTTAAAGCGCCTGTCTAGTAAACCGGAGATCGTGAGCTTGAATCTCACCGGTGCCTCGAGAGTCAAGACTAACGTCATTCTAGTTTTTTTGTTTTTGAAGTATATTTTAAAATGCTTTTAATGGTGTCACTCCCTGAACAAGACGCTGCGCAGGCGCCGTGGCTTAGTTGGTTAAAGCGCCTGTCTAGTAAACAGGAGATCGGGAGTTCGAATCTCACTGGTTCTTCGAGAGTCAAGACTAACGTCTCTCTAGCTTTTTGTTTTTGAGTATAATTTAAAATGCTTCTAATGGTGTCACTGCCTGAACAAGACGCTGCGCAGGCGCCGTGGCTTAGTTGGTTAAAGCGCCTGTCTAGTAAACAGGAGATCGTGTGCTCGAATCTCACTGGTGCCTCGAGAGTCAAGACTAACGTCTCTCTAGCTTTTTGTTTTTGAAGTATAATTTAAAATGCTTTTAATGGTGTCACTCCCTGAACAAGACGCTGCGCAGGCGCCGTGGCTTAGTTGGTTAAAGCGCCTGTCTAGTAAACAGGAGATCGGGAGTTCGAATCTCACTGGTGCCTCGAGAGTCAAGACTAACGTCTCTCTAGCTTTTTGTTTTTGAGTATAACTTAAAATGCTTCTAATGGTGTCACTGCCTGAACAAGACGCTGCGCAGGCGCCGTGGCTTAGTTGGTTAGAGCGCCTGTCTAGTAAACAGGAGATCGTGTGCTCGAATCTCACTGGTGCCTCGAGAGTCAAGACTAACGTCTCTCTAGCTTTTTGTTTTTGAAGTATAATTTAAAATGATTCTAATGGTGTCACTGCCTGAACAAGATGCTGCGCAGGCGCCGTGGCTTAGTTGGTTAAAGCGCCTGTCTAGGAAACAGGAGATCGTGTGCTCGAATCTCACTGGTGCCTCGAGAGTCAAGACTAACGTCTCTCTAGCTTTTTGTTTTTGAAGTATAATTTAAAATGCTTTTAATGGTGTCACTCCCTGAACAAGACGCTGCGCAGGCGCCGTGGCTTAGTTGGTTAAAGCGCCTGTCTAGGAAACAGGAGATCGTGAGTTCGAATCTCACCGGTGCCTCGAGAGTCAAGTCTAATGTCTCCCTAGCTTTTTGTTTTTGAAGTATAATTTATAATGCTTCTAATGGTGTCACTGCCTGAACAAGACGCAGCGCAGGCGCCGTGGCTTTGTTGGTTAAAGCGCCTGTCTAGTAAACCGGAGATCGTGAGCTTGAATCTCACCGGTGCCTCGAGAGTCAAGACTAACGTCATTCTAGTTTTTTTGTTTTTGAAGTATAATTTAAAATGCTTTTAATGGTGTCACTCCCTGAACAAGACGCTGCGCAGGCGCCGTGGCTTAGTTGGTTAAAGCGCCTGTCTAGTAAACAGGAGATCGGGAGTTCGAATCTCACTGGTGCCTCGAGAGTCAAGACTAACGTCTCTCTAGCTTTTTGTTTTTGAGTATAATTTAAAATGCTTCTAATGGTGTCACTGCCTGAACAAGACGCTGCGCAGGCGCCGTGGCTTAGTTGGTTAAAGCGCCTGTCTAGTAAACAGGAGATCGTGAGTTCGAATCTCACCGGTGCCTCGAGAGTCAAGTCTAATGTCTCCCTAGTTTTTTTGTTTTTGAAGTATAATTTATAATGCTTCTAATGGTGTCACTGCCTGAACAAGACGCAGCGCAGGCGCCGTGGCTTGGTTGGTTAAAGCGCCTGTCTAGTAAACCGGAGATCGTGAGCTTGAATCTCACCGGTGCCTCGAGAGTCAATACTAACGTCATTCTAGTTTTTTTGTTTTTGAAGTATAATTTAAAATGCTTTTAATGGTGTCACTCCCTGAACAAGACGCTGCGCAGGCGCCGTGGCTTAGTTGGTTAAAGCGCCTGTCTAGTAAACAGGAGATCGGGAGTTCGAATCTCACTGGTGCCTCGAGAGTCAAGACTAACGTCTCTCTAGCTTTTTCTTTTTGAGTATAATTTAAAATGCTTCTAATGGTGTCACTGCCTGAACAAGACGCTGCGCAGGCGCCGTGGCTTAGTTGGTTAAAGCGCCTGTCTAGTAAACAGGAGATCGTGTGCTCGAATCTCACTGGTGCCTCGAGAGTCAAGACTAACGTCTCTCTAGCTTTTTGTTTTTGAGTATAATTTAAAATGCTTCTAATGGTGTCACTGCCTGAACAAGACGCTGCGCAGGCGCTGTGGCTTAGTTGGTTAAAGCGCCTGTCTAGTAAACAGGAGATCATGTGCTCGAATCTCACTGGTGCCTCGAGAGTCAAGACTAACGTCTCTCTAGCTTTTTGTTTTTGAAGTATAATTTAAAATGATTCTAATGGTGTCACTGCCTGAACAAGATGCTGCGCAGGCGCCGTGGCTTAGTTGGTTAAAGCGCCTGTCTAGGAAACAGGAGATCGTGAGTTCGAATCTCACTGGTGCCTCGAGAGTCAAGACTAACATCTCTCTAGTTTTCTGTTTTCGAAGTTTAGTTCGAAATAATTCTGATGGTTTCACTGCCTAAACAAGACGCTGCGCAGGCGCTGTGGCTTAGTTAGTTAAATCGCCTGTCTAGTAAAAGGAAGATCGTGAGTTCGAATCTCACCTGTGCCTCGAGAGTCAAGACAAACGTCTCTCAAGTTTTTTGTTTTCGAAGTTTAGTTCGAATTACTTCTGATGGGGTCACTGACTGAACAAGTCGCTGCGCAGGCGCCGTGGCTTAGTTAGTTAAAGCGCCTGTCTAGTAAACAGGAGATCGTGAGTTCAAATCTCACCGGTGCCTCGAGAGTCAAGGCAAACGGCTCTCTAGTTTTTTGTTTTCGAAGTTTAGTTCGAAATACTTCTGATGGTGTCACTGCCTGAACAAAACGCTGCGCGGGCGCCGTGGCTTAGTTGGTTAAAGCGCCTGTCTAGTAAACAGGAGATCATGAGTTCGAATCTCACTGGTGCCTCGAGAGTCAAGACAAACGTCTCTCTAGTTTTTTGTTTTCGAAGTTTAGTTCGAAATACTTCCAATGGTGTCACTGCCTGAACAAGATGCTGCGCAGGCGCCGTGGCTTATTTGGTTAAAGCGCCTGTCTAGTAAACAGGAGATCATGAGTTCGAATCTCACCGGTGCCTCTAGAGTCAAGAGAAACGTCTCTCTAGTTTTTTGTTTTCGAAGTTTAGTTCGGAATACTTCTGATGGCGTCACTGCCTGAACAAGACGCTGTGCAGGCGCCGTGGCTTAGTTGGTTAAAGCGCCTGTCTACTAAACAGGAGATTATGAGTTTGAATCTCACCGGTGCCTCGAGAGTCAAGACAAACGTCTCTCTAGTTTTTTGTTTTCGAAGTTTAGTTCGAAATACTTCTGACGGTGTCACTGCCTGAACAAGACGCTGCGCAGGCGCTTTGGCTTAGTTAGTTAAAGCGCCTGTCTAGTAAACAGGAGTTCGTGAGTTCGAATCTCACCGGTGCCTCGGGAGTCAAGACTAACGACTCTCTAGTTTTTTGTTTTCGAACATTCATGACTTCTTTGCGCAAACACGTACACGTACACGAACACAAGGAAAAGAGGCAAACAACACGGGCGCCCGTGTTGTTTGCTTCTTTTCCTTGTGTCCGTGTACGTGTTTGCGCAAAGAAGTCATGATCGAGTACGAACTCGCCCAACTTTCAGTACTTTTGTTTTCGAAGTTTAGTTCGAAATACTTCTGATGGTGTCACTGCCTGAACAAAACGCTGCGCACGCACCATGGCTCAGTTAGTTAAAGCGCCTGCCTAGTATACAGGAGATCGTGAGTTCGAATTTCACCGGTGCCTCGAGATTCAAGACAAACCTCTCTCTAGTTTTTTTGTTTTCGAAGTTTAGTTCGAAATACTTCTGATGGTGTCACTGCCTGAACAAGACGCTGCACAAGCGCGGTGGCTTAGTTGGTTGAAATGCCTGTCTAGTAAAAGGAAGATCGTGAGTTCGAATCTCACCTGTGCCTCGAGAGTCAAGACAAACGTCTCTGAAGTTTTTTGTTTTCGAAGTTTTGTTAAAAATACTTCTGATTGTGTCACTGACTGAACAAGGCGCTGCGCAGGCGCCATGGCTTAGTTAGTTAAAGCGCCTGTCTAGTAAACAGGAGATCGTGAGTTCGAATCTCACCGGTGCCTCTAGAGTCAAGAGAAACGGCTCTCTAGTTTTTTGTTTTCGAAGTTTAGTTCGAAATACTTCTGATAGTGTCACTGCCTGAACAAGACGCTGCACAGGCGCCGTGGCTTAGTTGGTTAAAGCGCCTGTCTAGTAAACAGGAGATCGTGAGTTCGAATCTCACCTGTGCCTCGAGAGTCAAGACAAACAGCTCTCTAGTTTTTTGTTTTCGAAGTTTAGTTCTAAGTACTTGTGATGCTGTCACTGCCTGAACAAGACGCTGCGCAGGCGCCGTGGCTTAGTTGGTTAAAGCGCCTGTCTAGCAAACAGGAACTCGTGAGTTCGAATCTCACCGGTGCCTCGAGAGTCAAGACTAACGTGTCTCTCATGTTTTTTTTTCGAAGTATTGTTCGAAATACTTCCAATGGTGTCACTGCCTGAACAAGACGCTGCGCAGGCGCCGTGGCTTATTTGGTTAAAGCGCCTGTCTAGTAAACCGGTGATCGTGAGTTCGAATCTCACCGGTGCCTCGAGAGTCAAGACAAACGTCTCTCTAGTTTTTTGTTTTCGAAGTTTAGTTCGAAATACTTCTGATGGTGTCACTGCCTGAACAAGACACTGCGCAGGTGCCATGGCTTTGTTGGTTAAAGCGCCTGTCTAGTAAACAGGAGATCATGAGTTCGAATCTCACAGGTGCCTCGAGAGTCAAGACAAACGTCTCTCTAGTTTTTTGTTTTCGAAGTTTAGTTCGAAATACTTCTGATGGCGTCACTGCCTGAACAAGACGCTGCGCAGGCGCCGCGGCTTAGTTGGTTAAAGCGCCTGTCTAGTAAACAGGAGATCGTGAGTTCGAATCTCACCGGTGCCTCGAAAGTCAAGACAAACGTCTCTCTACTTTTTGTTTTCGACGTTTAGTTCGAAATACGTCTGATGGTGTCACTGCCTGAACAAGACGCTGCGCAGGCGCCGTAGATTAGTTGGTTAAAGCGCCTGTCTAGTAAACAGGAGATCGTGAGTTCGAATCTCACCTGTGCCTCGAGAGTCAAGACAAACAGCTCTCTAGTTTTTTGTTTTTGAAGTTTAGTTCGAAATACTTCTGATGCTGTCACTGCCTGAACTAGACGCTGCACAAGCGCCGTGGCTTAGATGGTTAAAGCGCCTGTCTAGTAAACAGCAGATCGTGAGTTCGAATCTCACCGGTGCCTCGAGAGTCAAGAGAAACGTCTCTCTAGTTTTTTTTGTTTTCGAAGTTTAGTTCGAAATACTTCTGATGGCGTCACTGCAAGAACAAGACGCTGCGCAGGCGCCGTGGCTTAGTTGGTTAAAGCGCCTGTCTAGTAAACAGGAGATCGTGAGTTCGAATCTCACCGGTGCCTCGAAAGTCAAGACAAACGTCTCTCTAGTTTTTTGTTTTCGAAGTTTAGTTCGAAATACTTCTGATGGTGTCACTGCCTGAACAAGACGCTGCGCAGGCGTCGTGGCTTAGTTAGTTAAAGCGCCTGTCTAGTAAACAGGAGATCGTGAGTTCGAATCTCACCGGTGCCTCGGGAGTCAAGACTAACGTCTCTCTAGATTTGTTTTCGAAGATTCATGACTTCTTTGCGCAAACACGTACCCGGACACAAGGAAAAGAGGCAAACAACACGGGCGCCCGTGTTGTTTGCCTCTTTTTCTTGTGTCCGTGTACGTGTTTGCGCAAAGAAGTCATGATCGACTACGAACTCGCCCAACTTTCAGTACTTTTGTTTTCGAAGTTTGGTTCGAAATACTTTTGATGGTGTCACTGCCTGAACAAAACGCTGCGTAGGCGCCGTGGCTTAGTTAGTTAAAGCGCCTGTCTAGTAAACAGGAAATCGTGAGTTCGAATCTCACCGGTGCCTCGAGAGTCAAGACAAACCTCTCTCTAATTTTTTTGTTTTCGAAGTTTAGTTCGAATTACTTCTGATGCTGTCACTGCCTGAACTTGACGCTGCACAAGCGCCGTGGCTTAGATGGTTAAAGCGCCTGTCTAGTAAACAGCAGATCGTGAGTTCGAATCTCACCGGTGCCTCGAGAGTCAAGAGAAACGTCTCTCTAGTTTTTTTGTTTTCGAAGTTCAGTTCGAAATACTTCTGATGGTGTCACTGCCTGAACAAGACGCTGCGCAGGCGCCGTGGCTTAGTTAGTTAAAGCGCCTGTCTAGTAAACCAGAGATCGTGAGTTCGAATCTCACCAGTGCCTCGAGAGTCAAGACAAACGTCTCTCTAGTTCTTTGTTTTCGAAGTTTACTTCGAAATACTTCTGATGGTGTCACTGCCTGAACAAGACGCTGCGCAGGTGCCGTGGCTTAGTTGGTTAAAGCGCATGTCTAGTAAACAGGTGATCATGAGCTCGAATCTCACCGGTGCCACGAGAGTCAAGACAAACGTCTCTCAATTTTTTTGTTTTCGAAGTTTAGTTCGAAATACTTCTGATGGTGTCACTGCCTGAACAAGACGCTGCGCAGGCGCCGTGGCTTAGTTGGTTAAAGCGCCTGTCTAGTAAACAGGAGATCGTGAGTTCGAATCTCACCTGTGCCTCGAGAGTCAAGACAAACAGCTCTCTAGTTTTTTGTTTTCGAAGTTTAGTTCTAAATACTTGTGATGCTGTCACTGCCTGAACAAGACGCTGCGCAGGCGCCGTGGCTTATTTGGTTAAAGCGCCTGTCTAGTAAACTGGAGATCGTGAGTTCGAATCTCACCGGTGCCTCGAGAGTCAAGACAAACGTCTCTCTAGTTTTTTGTTTTCGAAGTTTAGTTCGAAATACTTCTGATGGTGTCACTGCCTGAACAAGACGCTGCGCAGGCGCCGTGGCTTAGTTGGTTAAAGCGCCTGTCTAGTAAACAGGAGATCATGAGTTCGAATCTCACAGGTGCCTCGAGAGTCAAGACAAACGCCTCTCTAGTTTTTTGTTTTCGAAGTTTAGTTCGAAATACTTCTGATGCTGTCACTGCCTGAACTAGACGCTGCACAAGCGCCGTGGCTTAGATGGTTAAAGCGCCTGTCTAGTAAACAGCAGATCTTGAGTTCGAATCTCACCGGTGCCTCGAGAGTCAAGAGAAACGTCTCTCTAGTTTTTTTGTTTTCGAAGTTCAGTTCGAAATACTTCTGATGGTGTCACTGCCTGAACAAGACGCTGCGCAGGCGCCGTGGCTTAGTTAGTTAAAGCGCCTGTCTAGTAAACAGGAGATCGTGATTTCGAATCTCACCGGTGCCTTGAGAGTAGAGTCTAACGTCTCCCTAGTTTTTTTGTTTTTGAAGTATAATTTAAAATGCTTCAATGGTTTCACTGCCTGAACAAGACGCTGCGCAGGCGCCGTGGCTTAGTTGGTTAAAGCGCCTGTCTAGTAAACAGGAGATCGTGAGCTTGAATCTCACCGGTGCCTCGAGAGTCAAGACTAACGTCTCTCTAGTTTTTTTGTTTTTGAAGTATAATTTTAAATGCTTTTAATCGTGTCATTGCCTGAACAAGCCGCTGCGCAGGCGCCGTGGCTTAGTTGGTTAAAGCGTCTGTCTAGTAAACAGGAGATCGTGAGTTCGAATCTCACCGGTGCCTCGAGAGTCAAGTCTAACGTCTCCCTAGTTTTTTTGTTTTTGAAGTATAATTTAAAATGCTTCTAATGGTGTCACTGCCTGAACAAGACGCTGCGCAGGCGCCGTGGCTTAGTTGGTTAAAGCGCCTGTCTAGTAAACCGGAGATCGTGAGCTTGAATCTCACCGGTGCCTCGAGAGTCAAGACTAACGTCATTCTAGTTTTTTTGTTTTTGAAGTATAATTTAAAATGCTTTTAATGGTGTCACTGCCTGAACAAGACGCTGCGCAGGCGCCGTGGCTTAGTTGGTTAAAGCGCATGTCTAGTAAACAGGAGATCGGGAGTTCGAATCTCACCGGTGCCTCGAGAGTCAAGACAAACGTCTCTCTAGTTTTTTGTTTTCGAAGTTTAGTTCGAAATACTTCTGATGGTGTCACTGCCTGAACAAGACGCTGCGCAGGCGCCGTGGCTTAGTTGGTTAAAGCGCCTGTCTAGTAAACAGGAGATCATGAGTTCGAATCTCACAGGTGCCTCGGGAGTCAAGACAAACGCCTCTCTAGTTTTTTGTTTTCGAAGTTTAGTTCGAAATACTTCTGATGCTGTCACTGCCTGAACTAGACGCTGCACAAGCGCCGTGGCTTAGATGGTTAAAGCGCCTGTCTAGTAAACAGCAGATCGTGAGTTCGAATCTCACCGGTGCCTCGAGAGTCAAGAGAAACGTCTCTCTAGTTTTTTTGTTTTCGAAGTTCAGTTCGAAATACTTCTGATGGTGTCACTGCCTGAACAAGACGCTGCGCAGGCGCCGTGGCTTAGTTAGTTAAAGCGCCTGTCTAGCAAACAGGAGATCGTGATTTCGAATCTCACCGGTGCCTTGAGAGTAGAGTCTAACGTCTCCCTAGTTTTTTTGTTTTTGAAGTATAATTTAAAATGCTTCTAATGGTTTCACTGCCTGAACAAGACGCTGCGCAGGCGCCGTGGCTTAGTTGGTTAAAGCGCCTGTCTAGTAAACAGGAGATCGTGAGCTTGAATCTCACCGGTGCCTCGAGAGTCAAGACTAACGTCTCTCTAGTTTTTTTGTTTTTGAAGTATAATTTAAAATGCTTTTAATCGTGTCATTGCCTGAACAAGCCGCTGCGCAGGCGCCGTGGCTTAGTTGGTTAAAGCGTCTGTCTAGTAAACAGGAGATCGTGAGTTCGAATCTCACCGGTGCCTCGAGAGTCAAGTCTAACGTCTCCCTAGTTTTTTTGTTTTTGAAGTATAATTTAAAATGCTTCTAATGGTGTCACTGCCTGAACAAGACGCTGCGCAGGCGCCGTGGCTTAGTTGGTTAAAGCGCCTGTCTAGTAAACCGGAGATCGTGAGCTTGAATCTCACCGGTGCCTCGAGAGTCAAGACTAACGTCTCTCTAGTTTTTTTGTTTTTGAAGTACAATTTAAAATGCTTTTAATCGTGTCACTGCCTGAACAAGCCGCTGCGCAGGCGCCGTGGCTTAGTTGGTTAAAGCGCCTGTCTAGTAAACAGGAGATCGTGTGCTCGAATCTCACTGGTGCCTCGAGAGTCAAGACTAACGTCTCTCTAGTTTTTTGTTTTTTAAGTATAATTTAAAATGCTTCTAATGGTGTCACTGCGTGAACAAGACGCTGCGCAGGCGCCGTGGCTTAGTTGGTTAAAGCGCCTGTCTAGTAAACAGGAGATCGTGAGTTCGAATCTCACTGGTGCCTCGAGAGTCAAGACTAACGTCTCTCTAGCTTTTTGTTTTTGAAGTATAATTTAAAATGATTCTAATGGTGTCACTGCCTGAACAAGGCGCTGCGCAGGCGCCGTGGCTTAGCTGGTTAAAGCGCCTGTCTAGTAAACAGGAGATCGTGTGCTCGAATCTCACCGGTGCCTCGAGAGTCAAGACTAACGTCTCATTAGCTTTTTGTTTTTGAAGTATAATTTAAAATGCTTCTAATGGTTTCACTGCCTGAACAAGACACTGCGCAGGCGCCGTGGCTTAGTTGGTTAAAGCGCCTGTCTAGTAAACAGGAGATCGTGAGCTTGAATCTCACCGGTGCCTCGAGAGTCAAGACTAACGTCTCTCTAGTTTTTTTGTTTTTGAAGTATAATTTAAAATGCTTTTAATCGTGTCACTGCTTGAACAAGCCGCTGCGCAGGCGCCGTGGCTTAGTTGGTTAAAGCGCCTGTCTAGTAAACCGGAGATCGTGAGCTTGAATCTCACCGGTGCCTCGAGAGTCAAGACTAACGTCTCTTTAGCTTTTTGTTTTTGAAGTATATTTTAAAATGCTTTTAATGGTGTCACTGCCTGAACAAGACGCTGCGCAGGCGCCGTGGCTTAGTTGGTTAAAGCGCCTGTCTAGTAAACAGGAGATCGGGAGTTCGAATCTCACTGGTGCCTCGAGAGTCAAGACTAACGTCTCTCTAGCTTTTTGTTTTTGAGTATAATTTAAAATGCTTCTTATGGTGTCACTGCCTGAACAAGACGCTGCGCAGGCGCCGTGGCTTAGTTGGTTAAAGCGCCTGTCTAGTAAACAGGAGATCGTGTGCTCGAATCTCACTGGTGCCTCGAGAGTCAAGACTAACGTCTCTCTAGCTTTTTGTTTTTGAAGTATAATTTAAAATGATTCTAATGGTGTCGCTGCCTGAACAAGACGCTGCGCAGGCGCCGTGGCTTAGTTGGTTAAAGCGCCTGTCTAGTAAACAGGAGATCGTGTGCTCGAATCTCACCGGTGCCTCGAGAGTCAAGACTAACGTCTCTTTAGCTTTTTGTTTTTGAAGTATATTTTAAAATGCTTCTAATGGTGTCACTGCCTGAACAAGACGCTGCGCAGGCGCCGTGGCTTAGTTGGTTAAAGCGCCTGTCTAGTAAACAGGAGATCGTGAGCTTGAATCTCACCGGTGCCTCGAGAGTCAAGACTAACGTCTCTCTAGCTTTTTGTTTTTGAAGTATAATTTAAAATGCTTCTAATGGTGTCACTGCCCGAACAAGTTGCTGCGCAGGCGCCGTGGCTTAGTTGGTTAAAGCGCCTGTCTAGTAAACAGGAGATCGTGAGTTCGAATCTCACTGGTGCCTCGAGAGTCAAGACTAACATCTCTCTAGTTTTCTGTTTTCGAAGTTTAGTTCGAAATAATTCTGATGGTTTCACTGCCTGAACAAGACGCTGCGCAGGCGCTGTGGCTTAGTTAGTTAAATCGCCTGTCTAGTAAAAGGAAGATCGTGAGTTCGAATCTCACCTGTGCCTCGAGAGTCAAGACAAACGTCTCTCAAGTTTTTTGTTTTCGAAGTTTAGTTCGAATTACTTCTGATGGGGTCACTGACTGAACAAAAAGCTGCGCAGGCGCCGAGGCTTAGTTAGTTAAAGCGCCTGTCTAGTAAACAGGAGATCGTGATTTCGAATCTCACCGGTGCCTTGAGAGTCAAGTCTAACGTCTCCCTAGTTTTTTTGTTTTTGAAGTATAATTTAAAATGCTTCTAATGGTGTCACTGCCTGAACAAGACGCTGCGCAGGCGCCGTGGCTTAGTTGGTTAAAGCGCCTGTCTAGTAAACCGGAGATCGTGAGCTTGAATCTCACCGGTGCCTCGAGAGTCAAGACTAACGTCATTCTAGTTTTTTTGTTTTTGAAATATAATTTAAGGGGAGATGCGGGTCGAAAAACTCGACTTTTTTCAAGATTACCGATTTTTTATTTTCGCCTGTTTTGACAATATTAGTACCTCTACTGTTATGAAAAAAAATATTACAGGTCGAGACTTAACTGGAAATGCTTTAAAACTTCATCTAAAGAGCACAAGGTGCCTGTTAAAAGGACGAAAGTGTGCAGTCTTCGAGCACCTTGCCGCCGATGATGCGCCGCCGCTAGCCATTGTTGATCGCATGAGTCGAAGAGTCGAGCCTCACTCTTCACATAACAACAGTTTCTCTCACTGATGCAGCGCAAGAAATAATAAAAATTAATCACTGTTCTGTGCGTTTATTCGAGTGCCGCGACTGGCTTATCACAGGGTACGAATCGGGGACCGCCATTGGCCGCTGCGCGCCTGTATGTGCTGTGAAACCTATTTGCAGGGTCCATGTCATGTCGAGCAGAGCATCTGAACAATGCTTTTCTCGTGTAATTATCTCCGTTATGAATGAAAAATGACATTGCTCGCAAGTGAAAGCCGCTGTGCGGCGAGCTCTGTAGGAATAGGCTACGAGCCGCTGGTCCAATTTGCGGCAGTTGTTGGCTTGCAAAAACCAATGCATCAAAGTCGTTCACACCCGTCAGCCGGAAAGTTCATGATACGGCAATGGATGACACCAGCGCCAATCTTGAGAGGTCGAAAGAGCTCACAGTGAGAGAACTTAGCAGCGACGACATTGCCATTATGTACGACGGTATGTGGCACAAACATGAGTGCAAAATGGCATGACACTGAAATTAGTTTGGATTTCGCAGTCCTGTCGAACTTCATCCTAGCTTGTAGTTGGCACAAGGCTCTGCGAGATGGAGCGGAAGTTTGGCTAGCGTTTCATGGTCCTGTCTGTGAGCAAAATGTCTGTGAGGAGTCGGCTCGAAAACGCCGAGAGGGACAAACTCACGGTGCTGGCGTATTTTAGTCGCAGTGGCCACTACAAGAAGAATTGTTATTTTTGGTGTGCAAATTTCATCTGATTTAATAATATCTTTCATAAATAAAAACTCAATTTTAACTTTAAAACTCGTTTTTCTCAAAACACAAATTTTGCCATTTTTTTCAATGTGCCCCTCCTTTTTCGGGCGCTTTTAGTACTGGGATCTGCATGAAATTTTGCCAAAATTTTTACAAAGTATGATGAATCAATTATCTGGTTTAAATTTCAATATTTATTGTATAATAAAAAAATTGTGTGTATACCTTTACTATGGCAGGTGAAATATGGACTTTTTACGTCTATTATTTTTCACACCTATTACATATTTTGTATGTGCTTTCTAATTAGTTATTTGCACTCTACACTTTATTTGAAGCATTATAAATTATGAATGGCAAAAAAATACCGAATTTTAGGGATGAAAGAGGGGGGCAAAAGTGTTAAGGTTTTCACTTTGTCATGTTACAGAGCTAAAAGTGTGTAACTTGCAAGAAAACTAATTATATATTTGAAATCGGCATAAAAAGTTCCACAAACAGCTCAAGTTTCATTGCTCTAGGGTGAATAATAAAGAAAAAGTGTCTTCGAGTAGCATCTCCCCTTAAAATGCTTTTAATGGTGTCACTGCCTGAACAAGACGCTGCGCAGGCGCCGTGGCTTAGTTGGTTAAAGCGCCTGTCTAGTAAACAGGAGATCGTGTGCTCGAATCTCACTGGTGCCTCGAGAGTCAAGACTAACGTCTCTCTAGTTTTTTGTTTTTGAAGTATAATTTAAAATGCTTCTAATGGTGTCACTGCGTGAACAAGACGCTGCGCAGGCGCCGTGGCTTAGTTGGTTAAAGCGCCTGTCTAGTAAACAGGAGATCGTGAGTTCGAATCTCACTGGTGCCTCGAGAGTCAAGACTAACGTCTCTCTAGCTTTTTGTTTTTGATGTATAATTTAAAATGATTCTAATGGTGTCACTGCCTGAACAAGGCGCTGCGCAGGCGCCGTGGCTTAGTTGGTTAAAGCGCCTGTCTAGTAAACAGGAGATCGTGTGCTCGAATCTCACCGGTGCCTCGAGAGTCAAGACTAACGTCTCTTTAGCTTTTTGTTTTTGAAGTATATTTTAAAATGCTTCTAATGGTGTCACTGCCTGAACAAGACGCTGCGCAGGCGCCGTGGCTTAGTTGGTTAAAGCGCCTGTCTAGTAAACCGGAGATCGTGAGCTTGAATCTCACCGGTGCCTCGAGAGTCAAGACTAACGTCTCTTTAGCTTTTTGTTTTTGAAGTATATTTTAAAATGCTTTTAATGGTGTCACTGCCTGAACAAGACGCTGCGCAGGCGCCGTGGCTTAGTTGGTTAAAGCGCCTGTCTAGTAAACAGGAGATCGGGAGTTCGAATCTCACTGGTGCCTCGAGAGTCAAGACTAACGTCTCTCTAGCTTTTTGTTTTTGAGTATAATTTAAAATGCTTCTAATGGTGTCACTGCCTGAACAAGACGCTGCGCAGGCGCCGTGGCTTAGTTGGTTAAAGCGCCTGTCTAGTAAACAGGAGATCGTGTGCTCGAATCTCACTGGTGCCTCGAGAGTCAAGACTAACGTCTCTCTAGCTTTTTGTTTTTGAAGTATAATTTAAAATGATTCTAATGGTGTCGCTGCCTGAACAAGACGCTGCGCAGGCGCCGTGGCTTAGTTGGTTAAAGCGCCTGTCTAGTAAACAGGAGATCGTGTGCTCGAATCTCACCGGTGCCTCGAGAGTCAAGACTAACGTCTCTTTAGCTTTTTGTTTTTGAAGTATATTTTAAAATGCTTCTAATGGTGTCACTGCCTGAACAAGACGCTGCGCAGGCGCCGTGGCTTAGTTGGTTAAAGCGCCTGTCTAGTAAACAGGAGATCGTGAGCTTGAATCTCACCGGTGCCTCGAGAGTCAAGACTAACGTCTCTCTAGCTTTTTGTTTTTGAAGTATAATTTAAAATGCTTCTAATGGTGTCACTGCCCGAACAAGATGCTGCGCAGGCGCCGTGGCTTAGTTGGTTAAAGCGCCTGTCTAGTAAACAGGAGATCGTGAGTTCGAATCTCACTGGTGCCTCGAGAGTCAAGACTAACATCTCTCTAGTTTTCTGTTTTCGAAGTTTAGTTCGAAATAATTCTGATGGTTTCACTGCCTGAACAAGACGCTGCGCAGGCGCTGTGGCTTAGTTAGTTAAATCGCCTGTCTAGTAAAAGGAAGATCGTGAGTTCGAATCTCACCTGTGCCTCGAGAGTCAAGACAAACGTCTCTCAAGTTTTTTTGTTTTCGAAGTTTAGTTCGAATTACTTCTGATGGGGTCACTGACTGAACAAAAAGCTGCGCAGGCGCCGAAGCTTAGTTAGTTAAAGCGCCTGTCTAGTAAACAGGAGATCGTGATTTCGAATCTCACCGGTGCCTTGAGAGTCAAGACTAACGTCTCCCTAGTTTTTTTGTTTTTGAAGTATAATTTAAAATGCTTCTAATGGTGTCACTGCCTGAACAAGACGCTGCGCAGGCGCCGTGGCTTAGTTGGTTAAAGCGCCTGTCTAGTAAACCGGAGATCGTGAGCTTGAATCTCACCGGTGCCTCGAGAGTCAAGACTAACGTCATTCTAGTTTTTTTGTTTTTGAAATATAATTTAAGGGGAGATGCGGGTCGAAAAACTCGACTTTTTTCAAAATTACCGATTTTTTATTTTCGCCTGTTTTGATAATATTAGTACCTCTACTGTTATGAAAAAAAATATTACAGGTCGAGACTTAACTGGAAATGCTTTAAAACTTCATCTAAAGAGCACAAGGTGCCTGTTAAAAGGACGAAAGTGTGCAGTCTTCGAGCACCTTGCCGCCGATGATGCGCCGCCGCTAGCCATTGTTGATCGCATGAGTCGAAGAGTCGAGCCTCACTCTTCACATAACAACAGTTTCTCTCACTGATGCAGCGCAAGAAATAATAAAAATTAATCACTGTTCTGTGCGTTTATTCGAGTGCCGCGACTGGCTTATCACAGGGTACGAATCGGGGACCGCCATTGGCCGCTGCGCGCCTGTATGTGCTGTGAAACCTATTTGCAGGGTCCATGTCATGTCGAGCAGAGCATCTGAACAATGCTTTTCTCGTGTAATTATCTCCGTTATGAATGAAAAATGGCATTGCTCGCAAGTGAAAGCCGCTGTGCGGCGAGCTCTGCAGGAATAGGCTACGAGCCGCTGGTCCAATTTGCGGCAGTTGTTGGCTTGCAAAAACCAATGCATCAAAGTCGTTCACACCCGTCAGCCGGAAAGTTCATGATACGGCAATGGATGACACCAGCGCCAATCTTGAGAGGTCGAAAGAGCTCACAGTGAGAGAACTTAGCAGCGACGACATTGCCATTATGTACGACGGTATGTGGCACAAACATGAGTGCAAAATGGCATGACACTGAAATTAGTTTGGATTTCGCAGTCCTGTCAAACTTCATCCTAGCTTGCAGTTGGCACAAGGCTCTGCGAGATGGAGCGGAAGTTTGGCTAGCGTTTCATGGTCCTGTCTGTGAGCAAAATGTCTGTGAGGAGTCGGCTCGAAAACGCCGAGAGGAACAAACTCACGGTGCTGGCGTATTTTAGTCGCAGTGGCCACTACAAGAAGGATTGTTATTTTTGGTGTGCAAATTTCATCTGATTTAATAATATCTTTCATAAATAAAAACTCAATTTTAACTTTAAAACTCGTTTTTCTCAAAACACAAATTTTGCCATTTTTTTCAATGAGCCCCTCCTTTTTCGGGCGCTTTTAGTACTGGGATCTGCATGAAATTTTGCCAAAAATTTTACAAAGTATGATGAATGCAATTATCTGGTTTAAATTTCAATATTTTATTGTATAATAAAAAAATTGTGTGTATACCTTTACTATGGCAGGTGAAATATGGACTTTTTACGTCTAATATTTTTCACACCTATTACATATTTTGTATGTGCTTTCTAATTAGTTATTTGCACTCTACACTTTATTTGAAGCATTATAAATTATGAATGGCAAAAAATACCGAATTTTAGGGATGAAAGAGGGGGGCAAAAGTGTTAAGGTTTTCACTTTGTCATGTTACAGAGCTAAAAGTGTGTAACTTGCAAGAAAACTAATTATATATTTGAAATCGGCATAAAAAGTTCCACAAACAGCTCAAGTTTCATTGCTCTAGGGTGAATAATAAAGAAAAAGTGTCTTCGAGTAGCATCTCCCCTTAAAATGCTTTTAATGGTGTCACTGCCTGAACAAGACGCTGCGCAGGCGCCGTGGCTTAGTTGGTTAAAGCGCCTGTCTAGTAAACAGGAGATCGTGTGCTCGAATCTCACTGGTGCCTCGAGAGTCAAGACTAACGTCTCTCTAGTTTTTTGTTTTTAAAGTATAATTTAAAATGCTTCTAATGGTGTCACTGCGTGAACAAGACGCTGCGCAGGCGCCGTGGCTTAGTTGGTTAAAGCGCCTGTCTAGTAAACAGGAGATCGTGAGTTCGAATCTCACTGGTGCCTCGAGAGTCAAGACTAACGTCTCTCTAGCTTTTTGTTTTTGATGTATAATTCAAAATGATTCTAATGGTGTCACTGCCTGAACAAGGCGCTGCGCAGGCGCCGTGGCTTAGTTGGTTAAAGCGCCTGTCTAGTAAACAGGAGATCGTGTGCTCGAATCTCACCGGTGCCTCGAGAGTCAAGACTAACGTCTCTCTAGCTTTTTGTTTTTGAAGTATAATTTAAAATGATTCTAATGGTGTCGCTGCCTGAACAAGACGCTGTGCAGGCGCCGTGGCTTAGTTGGTTAAAGCGCCTGTCTAGTAAACAGGAGATCGTGTGCTCGAATCTCACCGGTGCCTCGAGAGTCAAGACTAACGTCTCTTTAGCTTTTTGTTTTTGAAGTATATTTTAAAATGCTTCTAATGGTGTCACTGCCTGAACAAGACGCTGCGCAGGCGCCGTGGCTTAGTTGGTTAAAGCGCCTGTCTAGTAAACAGGAGATCGTGAGCTTGAATCTCACCGGTGCCTCGAGAGTCAAGACTAACGTCTCTCTAGCTTTTTGTTTTTGAAGTATAATTTAAAATGCTTCTAATGGTGTCACTGCCCGAACAAGATGCTGCGCAGGCGCCGTGGCTTAGTTGGTTAAAGCGCCTGTCTAGTAAACAGGAGATCGTGAGTTCGAATCTCACTGGTGCCTCGAGAGTCAAGACTAACATCTCTCTAGTTTTCTGTTTTCGAAGTTTAGTTCGAAATAATTCTGATGGTTTCACTGCCTGAACAAGACGCTGCGCAGGCGCTGTGGCTTAGTTAGTTAAATCGCCTGTCTAGTAAAAGGAAGATCGTGAGTTCGAATCTCACCTGTGCCTCGAGAGTCAAGACAAACGTCTCTCAAGTTTTTTTGTTTTCGAAGTTTAGTTCGAATTACTTCTGATGGGGTCACTGACTGAACAAAAAGCTGCGCAGGCGCCGAAGCTTAGTTAGTTAAAGCGCCTGTCTAGTAAACAGGAGATCGTGATTTCGAATCTCACCGGTGCCTTGAGAGTCAAGTCTAACGTCTCCCTAGTTTTTTTGTTTTTGAAGTATAATTTAAAATGCTTCTAATGGTGTCACTGCCTGAACAAGACGCTGCGCAGGCGCCGTGGCTTAGTTGGTTAAAGCGCCTGTCTAGTAAACCGGAGATCGTGAGCTTGAATCTCACCGGTGCCTCGAGAGTCAAGACTAACGTCATTCTAGTTTTTTTGTTTTTGAAATATAATTTAAGGGGAGATGCGGGTCGAAAAACTCGACTTTTTTCAAAATTACCGATTTTTTATTTTCGCCTGTTTTGATAATATTAGTACCTCTACTGTTATGAAAAAAAATATTACAGGTCGAGACTTAACTGGAAATGCTTTAAAACTTCATCTAAAGAGCACAAGGTGCCTGTTAAAAGGACGAAAGTGTGCAGTCTTCGAGCACCTTGCCGCCGATGATGCGCCGCCGCTAGCCATTGTTGATCGCATGAGTCGAAGAGTCGAGCCTCACTCTTCACATAACAACAGTTTCTCTCACTGATGCAGCGCAAGAAATAATAAAAATTAATCACTGTTCTGTGCGTTTATTCGAGTGCCGCGACTGGCTTATCACAGGGTACGAATCGGGGACCGCCATTGGCCGCTGCGCGCCTGTATGTGCTGTGAAACCTATTTGCAGGGTCCATGTCATGTCGAGCAGAGCATCTGAACAATGCTTTTCTCGTGTAATTATCTCCGTTATGAATGAAAAATGGCATTGCTCGCAAGTGAAAGCCGCTGTGCGGCGAGCTCTGTAGGAATAGGCTACGAGCCGCTGGTCCAATTTGCGGCAGTTGTTGGCTTGCAAAAACCAATGCATCAAAGTCGTTCACACCCGTCAGCCGGAAAGTTCATGATACGGCAATGGATGACACCAGCGCCAATCTTGAGAGGTCGAAAGAGCTCACAGTGAGAGAACTTAGCAGCGACGACATTGCCATTATGTACGACGGTATGTGGCACAAACATGAGTGCAAAATGGCATGACACTGAAATTAGTTTGGATTTCGCAGTCCTGTCGAACTTCATCCTAGCTTGCAGTTGGCACAAGGCTCTGCGAGATGGAGCGGAAGTTTGGCTAGCGTTTCATGGTCCTGTCTGTGAGCAAAATGTCTGTGAGGAGTCGGCTCGAAAACGCCGAGAGGAACAAACTCACGGTGCTGGCGTATTTTAGTCGCAGTGGCCACTACAAGAAGGATTGTTATTTTTGGTGTGCAAATTTCATCTGATTTAATAATATCTTTCATAAATAAAAACTCAATTTTAACTTTAAAACTCGTTTTTCTCAAAACACAAATTTTGCCATTTTTTTCAATGAGCCCCTCCTTTTTCGGGCGCTTTTAGTACTGGGATCTGCAAGAAATTTTCCCAAAATTTTTACAAAGTATGATGAATGCAATTATCTGGTTTAAATTTCAATATTTTATTGTATAATAAAAAAATTGTGTGTATACCTTTACTATGGCAGGTGAAATATGGACTTTTTACGTCTATTATTTTTCACACCTATTACATATTTTGTATGTGCTTTCTAATTAGTTATTTGCACTCTACACTTTATTTGAAGCATTATAAATTATGAATGGCAAAAAAATACCGAATTTTAGGGATGAAAGAGGGGGGCAAAAGTGTTAAGGTTTTCACTTTGTCATGTTACAGAGCTAAAAGTGTGTAACTTGCAAGAAAACTAATTATATATTTGAAATCGGCATAAAAAGTTCCACAAACAGCTCAAGTTTCATTGCTCTAGGGTGAATAATAAAGAAAAAGTGTCTTCGAGTAGCATCTCCCCTTAAAATGCTTTTAATGGTGTCACTGCCTGAACAAGACGCTGCGCAGGCGCCGTGGCTTAGTTGGTTAAAGCGCCTGTCTAGTAAACAGGAGATCGTGTGCTCGAATCTCACTGGTGCCTCGAGAGTCAAGACTAACGTCTCTCTAGTTTTTTGTTTTTGAAGTATAATTTAAAATGCTTCTAATGGTGTCACTGCGTCAACAAGACGCTGCGCAGGCGCCGTGGCTTAGTTGGTTAAAGCGCCTGTCTAGTAAACAGGAGATCGTGAGTTCGAATCTCACTGGTGCCTCGAGAGTCAAGACTAACGTCTCTCTAGCTTTTTGTTTTTGATGTATAATTTAAAATGATTCTAATGGTGTCACTGCCTGAACAAGGCGCTGCGCAGGCGCCGTGGCTTAGTTGGTTAAAGCGCCTGTCTAGTAAACAGGAGATCGTGTGCTCGAATCTCACCGGTGCCTCGAGAGTCAAGACTAACGTCTCTTTAGCTTTTTGTTTTTGAAGTATATTTTAAAATGCTTCTAATGGTGTCACTGCCTGAACAAGACGCTGCGCAGGCGCCGTGGCTTAGTTGGTTAAAGCGCCTGTCTAGTAAACCGGAGATCGTGAGCTTGAATCTCACCGGTGCCTCGAGAGTCAAGACTAACGTCTCTTTAGCTTTTTGTTTTTGAAGTATATTTTAAAATGCTTTTAATGGTGTCACTGCCTGAACAAGACGCTGCGCAGGCGCCGTGGCTTAGTTGGTTAAAGCGCCTGTCTAGTAAACAGGAGATCGGGAGTTCGAATCTCACTGGTGCCTCGAGAGTCAAGACTAACGTCTCTCTAGCTTTTTGTTTTTGAGTATAATTTAAAATGCTTCTAATGGTGTCACTGCCTGAACAAGACGCTGCGCAGGCGCCGTGGCTTAGTTGGTTAAAGCGCCTGTCTAGTAAACAGGAGATCGTGTGCTCGAATCTCACTGGTGCCTCGAGAGTCAAGACTAACGTCTCTCTAGCTTTTTGTTTTTGAAGTATAATTTAAAATGATTCTAATGGTGTCGCTGCCTGAACAAGACGCTGCGCAGGCGCCGTGGCTTAGTTGGTTAAAGCGCCTGTCTAGTAAACAGGAGATCGTGTGCTCGAATCTCACCGGTGCCTCGAGAGTCAAGACTAACGTCTCTTTAGCTTTTTGTTTTTGAAGTATATTTTAAAATGCTTCTAATGGTGTCACTGCCTGAACAAGACGCTGCGCAGGCGCCGTGGCTTAGTTGGTTAAAGCGCCTGTCTAGTAAACAGGAGATCGTGAGCTTGAATCTCACCGGTGCCTCGAGAGTCAAGACTAACGTCTCTCTAGCTTTTTGTTTTTGAAGTATAATTTAAAATGCTTCTAATGGTGTCACTGCCCGAACAAGATGCTGCGCAGGCGCCGTGGCTTAGTTGGTTAAAGCGCCTGTCTAGTAAACAGGAAATCGTGAGTTCGAATCTCACTGGTGCCTCGAGAGTCAAGACTAACATCTCTCTAGTTTTCTGTTTTCGAAGTTTAGTTCGAAATAATTCTGATGGTTTCACTGCCTGAACAAGACGCTGCGCAGGCGCTGTGGCTTAGTTAGTTAAATCGCCTGTCTAGTAAAAGGAAGATCGTGAGTTCGAATCTCACCTGTGCCTCGAGAGTCAAGACAAACGTTTCTCAAGTTTTTTTGTTTTCGAAGTTTAGTTCGAATTACTTCTGATGGGGTCACTGACTGAACAAAAAGCTGCGCAGGCGCCGAAGCTTAGTTAGTTAAAGCGCCTGTCTAGTAAACAGGAGATCGTGATTTCGAATCTCACCGGTGCCTTGAGAGTCAAGTCTAACGTCTCCCTAGTTTTTTTGTTTTTGAAGTATAATTTAAAATGCTTCTAATGGTGTCACTGCCTGAACAAGACGCTGCGCAGGCGCCGTGGCTTAGTTGGTTAAAGCGCCTGTCTAGTAAACCGGAGATCGTGAGCTTGAATCTCACCGGTGCCTCGAGAGTCAAGACTAACGTCATTCTAGTTTTTTTGTTTTTGAAATATAATTTAAGGGGAGATGCGGGTCGAAAAACTCGACTTTTTTCAAAATTACCGATTTTTTATTTTCGCCTGTTTTGATAATATTAGTACCTCTACTGTTATGAAAAAAAATATTACAGGTCGAGACTTAACTGGAAATGCTTTAAAACTTCATCTAAAGAGCACAAGGTGCCTGTTAAAAGGACGAAAGTGTGCAGTCTTCGAGCACCTTGCCGCCGATGATGCGCCGCCGCTAGCCATTGTTGATCGCATGAGTCGAAGAGTCGAGCCTCACTCTTCACATAACAACAGTTTCTCTCACTGATGCAGCGCAAGAAATAATAAAAATTAATCACTGTTCTGTGCGTTTATTCGAGTGCCGCGACTGGCTTATCACAGGGTACGAATCGGGGACCGCCATTGGCCGCTGCGCGCCTGTATGTGCTGTGAAACCTATTTGCAGGGTCCATGTCATGTCGAGCAGAGCATCTGAACAATGCTTTTCTCGTGTAATTATCTCCGTTATGAATGAAAAATGGCATTGCTCGCAAGTGAAAGCCGCTGTGCGGCGAGCTCTGCAGGAATAGGCTACGAGCCGCTGGTCCAATTTGCGGCAGTTGTTGGCTTGCAAAAACCAATGCATCAAAGTCGTTCACACCCGTCAGCCGGAAAGTTCATGATACGGCAATGGATGACACCAGCGCCAATCTTGAGAGGTCGAAAGAGCTCACAGTGAGAGAACTTAGCAGCGACGACATTGCCATTATGTACGACGGTATGTGGCACAAACATGAGTGCAAAATGGCATGACACTGAAATTAGTTTGGATTTCGCAGTCCTGTCAAACTTCATCCTAGCTTGCAGTTGGCACAAGGCTCTGCGAGATGGAGCGGAAGTTTGGCTAGCGTTTCATGGTCCTGTCTGTGAGCAAAATGTCTGTGAGGAGTCGGCTCGAAAACGCCGAGAGGAACAAACTCACGGTGCTGGCGTATTTTAGTCGCAGTGGCCACTACAAGAAGGATTGTTATTTTTGGTGTGCAAATTTCATCTGATTTAATAATATCTTTCATAAATAAAAACTCAATTTTAACTTTAAAACTCGTTTTTCTCAAAACACAAATTTTGCCATTTTTTTCAATGAGCCCCTCCTTTTTCGGGCGCTTTTAAAACTGGGATCTGCATGAAATTTTGCCAAAATTTTTACAAAGTATGATGAATGCAATTATCTGGTTTAAATTTCAATATTTTATTGTATAATAAAAAAATTGTGTGTATACCTTTACTATGGCAGGTGAAATATGGACTTTTTACGTCTAATATTTTTCACACCTATTACATATTTTGTATGTGCTTTCTAATTAGTTATTTGCACTCTACACTTTATTTGAAGCATTATAAATTATGAATGGCAAAAAAATACCGAATTTTAGGGATGAAAGAGGGGGGCAAAAGTGTTAAGGTTTTCACTTTGTCATGTTACAGAGCTAAAAGTGTGTAACTTGCAAGAAAACTAATTATATATTTGAAATCGGCATAAAAAGTTCCACAAACAGCTCAAGTTTCATTGCTCTAGGGTGAATAATAAAGAAAAAGTGTCTTCGAGTAGCATCTCCCCTTAAAATGCTTTTAATGGTGTCACTGCCTGAACAAGACGCTGCGCAGGCGCCGTGGCTTAGTTGGTTAAAGCGCCTGTCTAGTAAACAGGAGATCGTGTGCTCGAATCTCACTGGTGCCTCGAGAGTCAAGACTAACGTCTCTCTAGTTTTTTGTTTTTAAAGTATAATTTAAAATGCTTCTAATGGTGTCACTGCGTGAACAAGACGCTGCGCAGGCGCCGTGGCTTAGTTGGTTAAAGCGCCTGTCTAGTAAACAGGAGATCGTGAGTTCGAATCTCACTGGTGCCTCGAGAGTCAAGACTAACGTCTCTCTAGCTTTTTGTTTTTGATGTATAATTCAAAATGATTCTAATGGTGTCACTGCCTGAACAAGGCGCTGCGCAGGCGCCGTGGCTTAGTTGGTTAAAGCGCCTGTCTAGTAAACAGGAGATCGTGTGCTCGAATCTCACCGGTGCCTCGAGAGTCAAGACTAACGTCTCTCTAGCTTTTTGTTTTTGAAGTATAATTTAAAATGATTCTAATGGTGTCGCTGCCTGAACAAGACGCTGTGCAGGCGCCGTGGCTTAGTTGGTTAAAGCGCCTGTCTAGTAAACAGGAGATCGTGTGCTCGAATCTCACCGGTGCCTCGAGAGTCAAGACTAACGTCTCTTTAGCTTTTTGTTTTTGAAGTATATTTTAAAATGCTTCTAATGGTGTCACTGCCTGAACAAGACGCTGCGCAGGCGCCGTGGCTTAGTTGGTTAAAGCGCCTGTCTAGTAAACAGGAGATCGTGAGCTTGAATCTCACCGGTGCCTCGAGAGTCAAGACTAACGTCTCTCTAGCTTTTTGTTTTTGAAGTATAATTTAAAATGCTTCTAATGGTGTCACTGCCCGAACAAGATGCTGCGCAGGCGCCGTGGCTTAGTTGGTTAAAGCGCCTGTCTAGTAAACAGGAGATCGTGAGTTCGAATCTCACTGGTGCCTCGAGAGTCAAGACTAACATCTCTCTAGTTTTCTGTTTTCGAAGTTTAGTTCGAAATAATTCTGATGGTTTCACTGCCTGAACAAGACGCTGCGCAGGCGCTGTGGCTTAGTTAGTTAAATCGCCTGTCTAGTAAAAGGAAGATCGTGAGTTCGAATCTCACCTGTGCCTCGAGAGTCAAGACAAACGTCTCTCAAGTTTTTTTGTTTTCGAAGTTTAGTTCGAATTACTTCTGATGGGGTCACTGACTGAACAAAAAGCTGCGCAGGCGCCGAAGCTTAGTTAGTTAAAGCGCCTGTCTAGTAAACAGGAGATCGTGATTTCGAATCTCACCGGTGCCTTGAGAGTCAAGTCTAACGTCTCCCTAGTTTTTTTTTGTTTTTGAAGTATAATTTAAAATGCTTCTAATGGTGTCACTGCCTGAACAAGACGCTGCGCAGGCGCCGTGGCTTAGTTGGTTAAAGCGCCTGTCTAGTAAACCGGAGATCGTGAGCTTGAATCTCACCGGTGCCTCGAGAGTCAAGACTAACGTCATTCTAGTTTTTTTGTTTTTGAAATATAATTTAAGGGGAGATGCGGGTCGAAAAACTCGACTTTTTTCAAAATTACCGATTTTTTATTTTCGCCTGTTTTGATAATATTAGTACCTCTACTGTTATGAAAAAAAATATTACAGGTCGAGACTTAACTGGAAATGCTTTAAAACTTCATCTAAAGAGCACAAGGTGCCTGTTAAAAGGACGAAAGTGTGCAGTCTTCGAGCACCTTGCCGCCGATGATGCGCCGCCGCTAGCCATTGTTGATCGCATGAGTCGAAGAGTCGAGCCTCACTCTTCACATAACAACAGTTTCTCTCACTGATGCAGCGCAAGAAATAATAAAAATTAATCACTGTTCTGTGCGTTTATTCGAGTGCCGCGACTGGCTTATCACAGGGTACGAATCGGGGACCGCCATTGGCCGCTGCGCGCCTGTATGTGCTGTGAAACCTATTTGCAGGGTCCATGTCATGTCGAGCAGAGCATCTGAACAATGCTTTTCTCGTGTAATTATCTCCGTTATGAATGAAAAATGGCATTGCTCGCAAGTGAAAGCCGCTGTGCGGCGAGCTCTGTAGGAATAGGCTACGAGCCGCTGGTCCAATTTGCGGCAGTTGTTGGCTTGCAAAAACCAATGCATCAAAGTCGTTCACACCCGTCAGCCGGAAAGTTCATGATACGGCAATGGATGACACCAGCGCCAATCTTGAGAGGTCGAAAGAGCTCACAGTGAGAGAACTTAGCAGCGACGACATTGCCATTATGTACGACGGTATGTGGCACAAACATGAGTGCAAAATGGCATGACACTGAAATTAGTTTGGATTTCGCAGTCCTGTCGAACTTCATCCTAGCTTGCAGTTGGCACAAGGCTCTGCGAGATGGAGCGGAAGTTTGGCTAGCGTTTCATGGTCCTGTCTGTGAGCAAAATGTCTGTGAGGAGTCGGCTCGAAAACGCCGAGAGGAACAAACTCACGGTGCTGGCGTATTTTAGTCGCAGTGGCCACTACAAGAAGGATTGTTATTTTTGGTGTGCAAATTTCATCTGATTTAATAATATCTTTCATAAATAAAAACTCAATTTTAACTTTAAAACTCGTTTTTCTCAAAACACAAATTTTGCCATTTTTTTCAATGAGCCCCTCCTTTTTCGGGCGCTTTTAGTACTGGGATCTGCATGAAATTTTGCCAAAATTTTTACAAAGTATGATGAATGCAATTATCTGGTTTAAATTTCAATATTTTATTGTATAATAAAAAAATTGTGTGTATACCTTTACTATGGCAGGTGAAATATGGACTTTTTACGTCTATTATTTTTCACACCTATTACATATTTTGTATGTGCTTTCTAATTAGTTATTTGCACTCTACACTTTATTTGAAGCATTATAAATTATGAATGGCAAAAAAATACCGAATTTTAGGGATGAAAGAGGGGGGCAAAAGTGTTAAGGTTTTCACTTTGTCATGTTACAGAGCTAAAAGTGTGTAACTTGCAAGAAAACTAATTATATATTTGAAATCGGCATAAAAAGTTCCACAAACAGCTCAAGTTTCATTGCTCTAGGGTGAATAATAAAGAAAAAGTGTCTTCGAGTAGCATCTCCCCTTAAAATGCTTTTAATGGTGTCACTGCCTGAACAAGACGCTGCGCAGGCGCCGTGGCTTAGTTGGTTAAAGCGCCTGTCTAGTAAACAGGAGATCGTGTGCTCGAATCTCACTGGTGCCTCGAGAGACAAGACTAACGTCTCTCTAGTTTTTTGTTTTTGAAGTATAATTTAAAATGCTTCTAATGGTGTCACTGCGTGAACAAGACGCTGCGCAGGCGCCGTGGCTTAGTTGGTTAAAGCGCCTGTCTAGTAAACAGGAGATCGTGAGTTCGAATCTCACTGGTGCCTCGAGAGTCAAGACTAACGTCTCTCTAGCTTTTTGTTTTTGATGTATAATTTAAAATGATTCTAATGGTGTCACTGCCTGAACAAGGCGCTGCGCAGGCGCCGTGGCTTAGTTGGTTAAAGCGCCTGTCTAGTAAACAGGAGATCGTGTGCTCGAATCTCACCGGTGCCTCGAGAGTCAAGACTAACGTCTCTTTAGCTTTTTGTTTTTGAAGTATATTTTAAAATGCTTCTAATGGTGTCACTGCCTGAACAAGACGCTGCGCAGGCGCCGTGGCTTAGTTGGTTAAAGCGCCTGTCTAGTAAACCGGAGATCGTGAGCTTGAATCTCACCGGTGCCTCGAGAGTCAAGACTAACGTCTCTTTAGCTTTTTGTTTTTGAAGTATATTTTAAAATGCTTTTAATGGTGTCACTGCCTGAACAAGACGCTGCGCAGGCGCCGTGGCTTAGTTGGTTAAAGCGCCTGTCTAGTAAACAGGAGATCGGGAGTTCGAATCTCACTGGTGCCTCGAGAGTCAAGACTAACGTCTCTCTAGCTTTTTGTTTTTGAGTATAATTTAAAATGCTTCTAATGGTGTCACTGCCTGAACAAGACGCTGCGCAGGCGCCGTGGCTTAGTTGGTTAAAGCGCCTGTCTAGTAAACAGGAGATCGTGTGCTCGAATCTCACTGGTGCCTCGAGAGTCAAGACTAACGTCTCTCTAGCTTTTTGTTTTTGAAGTATAATTTAAAATGATTCTAATGGTGTCGCTGCCTGAACAAGACGCTGCGCAGGCGCCGTGGCTTAGTTGGTTAAAGCGCCTGTCTAGTAAACAGCAGATCGTGTGCTCGAATCTCACCGGTGCCTCGAGAGTCAAGACTAACGTCTCTTTAGCTTTTTGTTTTTGAAGTATATTTTAAAATGCTTCTAATGGTGTCACTGCCTGAACAAGACGCTGCGCAGTCGCCGTGGCTTAGTTGGTTAAAGCGCCTGTCTAGTAAACAGGAGATCGTGAGCTTGAATCTCACCGGTGCCTCGAGAGTCAAGACTAACGTCTCTCTAGCTTTTTGTTTTTGAAGTATAATTAAAAATGCTTCTAATGGTGTCACTGCCCGAACAAGATGCTGCGCAGGCGCCGTGGCTTAGTTGGTTAAAGCGCCTGTCTAGTAAACAGGAGATCGTGAGTTCGAATCTCACTGGTGCCTCGAGAGTCAAGACTAACATCTCTCTAGTTTTCTGTTTTCGAAGTTTAGTTCGAAATAATTCTGATGGGGTCACTGACTGAACAAAAAGCTGCGCAGGCGCCGAGGCTTAGTTAGTTAAAGCGCCTGTCTAGTAAACAGGAGATCGTGATTTCGAATCTCACCGGTGCCTTGAGAGTCAAGTCTAACGTCTCCCTAGTTTTTTTGTTTTTGAAGTATAATTTTAAATGCTTCTAATGGTGTCACTGCCTGAACAAGACGCTGCGCAGGAGCCGTGGCTTAGTTGGTTAAAGCGCCTGTCTAGTAAACCGGAGATCGTGAGCTTGAATCTCACCGGTGCCTCGAGAGTCAAGACTAACGTCATTCTAGTTTTTTTGTTTTTGAAATATAATTTAAGGGGAGATGCTGGTCGAAAAACTCGACTTTTTTCAAAATTACCGATTTTTTATTTTCGCCTGTTTTGATAATATTAGTACCTCTACTGTTATGAAAAAAAATATTACAGGTCGAGACTTAACTGGAAATGCTTTAAAACTTCATCTAAAGAGCACAAGGTGCCTGTTAAAAGGACGAAAGTGTGCAGTCTTCGAGCACCTTGCCGCCGATGATGCGCCGCCGCTAGCCATTGTTGATCGCATGAGTCGAAGAGTCGAGCCTCACTCTTCACATAACAACAGTTTCTCTCACTGATGCAGCGCAAGAAATAATAAAAATTAATCACTGTTCTGTGCGTTTATTCGAGTGCCGCGACTGGCTTATCACAGGGTACGAATCGGGGACCGCCATTGGCCGCTGCGCGCCTGTATGTGCTGTGAAACCTATTTGCAGGGTCCATGTCATGTCGAGCAGAGCATCTGAACAATGCTTTTCTCGTGTAATTATCTCCGTTATGAATGAAAAATGGCATTGCTCGCAAGTGAAAGCCGCTGTGCGGCGAGCTCTGTAGGAATAGGCTACGAGCCGCTGGTCCAATTTGCGGCAGTTGTTGGCTTGCAAAAACCAATGCATCAAAGTCGTTCACACCCGTCAGCCGGAAAGTTCATGATACGGCAATGGATGACACCAGCGCCAATCTTGAGAGGTCGAAAGAGCTCACAGTGAGAGAACTTAGCAGCGACGACATTGCCATTATGTACGACGGTATGTGGCACAAACATGAGTGCAAAATGGCATGACACTGAAATTAGTTTGGATTTCGCAGTCCTGTCGAACTTCATCCTAGCTTGCAGTTGGCACAAGGCTCTGCGAGATGGAGCGGAAGTTTGGCTAGCGTTTCATGGTCCTGTCTGTGAGCAAAATGTCTGTGAGGAGTCGGCTCGAAAACGCCGAGAGGGACAAACTCACGGTGCTGGCGTATTTTAGTCGCAGTGGCCACTACAAGAAGGATTGTTATTTTTGGTGTGCAAATTTCATCTGATTTAATAATATCTTTCATAAATAAAAACTCAATTTTAACTTTAAAACTCGTTTTTCTCAAAACACAAATTTTGCCATTTTTTTCAATGTGCCCCTCCTTTTTCGGGTGCTTTTAGTACTGGGATCTGCATGAAATTTTGCCAAAATTTTTACAAAGTATGATGAATGCAATTATCTGGTTTAAATTTCAATATTTTATTGTATAATAAAAAAATTGTGTGTATACCTTTACTATGGCAGGTGAAATATGGACTTTTTACGTCTATTATTTTTCACACCTATTACATATTTTGTATGTGCTTTCTAATTAGTTATTTGCACTCTACACTTTATTTGAAGCATTATAAATTATGAATGGCAAAAAATACCGAATTTTAGGGATGAAAGAGGGGGGCAAAAGTGTTAAGGTTTTCACTTTGTCATGTTACAGAGCTAAAAGTGTGTAACTTGCAAGAAAACTAATTATATATTTGAAATCGGCATAAAAAGTTCCACAAACAGCTCAAGTTTCATTGCTCTAGGGTGAATAATAAAGAAAAAGTGTCTTCGAGTAGCATCTCCCCTTAAAATGCTTTTAATGGTGTCACTGCCTGAACAAGACGCTGCGCAGGCGCCGTGGCTTAGTTGGTTAAAGCGCCTGTCTAGTAAACAGGAGATCGTGTGCTCGAATCTCACTGGTGCCTCGAGAGTCAAGACTAACGTCTCTCTAGTTTTTTGTTTTTGAAGTATAATTTAAAATGCTTCTAATGGTGTCACTGCGTGAACAAGACGCTGCGCAGGCGCCGTGGCTTAGTTGGTTAAAGCGCCTGTCTAGTAAACAGGAGATCGTGAGTTCGAATCTCACTGGTGACTCGAGAGTCAAGACTAACGTCTCTCTAGCTTTTTGTTTTTGATGTATAATTTAAAATGATTCTAATGGTGTCACTGCCTGAACAAGGCGCTGCGCAGGCGCCGTGGCTTAGTTGGTTAAAGCGCCTGTCTAGTAAACAGGAGATCGTGTGCTCGAATCTCACCGGTGCCTCGAGAGTCAAGACTAACGTCTCTTTAGCTTTTTGTTTTTGAAGTATATTTTAAAATGCTTCTAATGGTGTCACTGCCTGAACAAGACGCTGCGCAGGCGCCGTGGCTTAGTTGGTTAAAGCGCCTGTCTAGTAAACCGGAGATCGTGAGCTTGAATCTCACCGGTGCCTCGAGAGTCAAGACTAACGTCTCTTTAGCTTTTTGTTTTTGAAGTATATTTTAAAATGCTTTTAATGGTGTCACTGCCTGAACAAGACGCTGCGCAGGCGCCGTGGCTTAGTTGGTTAAAGCGCCTGTCTAGTAAACAGGAGATCGGGAGTTCGAGTCTCACTGGTGCCTCGAGAGTCAAGACTAACGTCTCTCTAGCTTTTTGTTTTTGAGTATAATTTAAAATGCTTCTAATGGTGTCACTGCCTGAACAAGACGCTGCGCAGGCGCCGTGGCTTAGTTGGTTAAAGCGCCTGTCTAGTAAACAGGAGATCGTGTGCTCGAATCTCACTGGTGCCTCGAGAGTCAAGACTAACGTCTCTCTAGCTTTTTGTTTTTGAAGTATAATTTAAAATGATTCTAATGGTGTCGCTGCCTGAACAAGACGCTGCGCAGGCGCCGTGGCTTAGTTGGTTAAAGCGCCTGACTAGTAAACAGCAGATCGTGTGCTCGAATCTCACCGGTGCCTCGAGAGTCAAGACTAACGTCTCTTTAGCTTTTTGTTTTTGAAGTATATTTTAAAATGCTTCTAATGGTGTAACTGCCTGAACAAGACGCTGCGCAGGCGCCGTGGCTTAGTTGGTTAAAGCGCCTGTCTAGTAAACAGGAGATCGTGAGCTTGAATCTCACCGGTGCCTCGAGAGTCAAGACTAACGTCTCTCTAGCTTTTTGTTTTTGAAGTATAATTAAAAATGCTTCTAATGGTGTCACTGCCCGAACAAGATGCTGCGCAGGCGCCGTGGCTTAGTTGGTTAAAGCGCCTGTCTAGTAAACAGGAGATCGTGAGTTCGAATCTCACTGGTGCCTCGAGAGTCAAGACTAACATCTCTCTAGTTTTCTGTTTTCGAAGTTTAGTTCGAAATAATTCTGATGGGGTCACTGACTGAACAAAAAGCTGCGCAGGCGCCGAGGCTTAGTTAGTTAAAGCGCCTGTCTAGTAAACAGGAGATCGTGATTTCGAATCTCACCGGTGCCTTGAGAGTCAAGTCTAACGTCTCCCTAGTTTTTTTGTTTTTGAAGTATAATTTTAAATGCTTCTAATGGTGTCACTGCCTGAACAAGACGCTGCGCAGGAGCCGTGGCTTAGTTGGTTAAAGCGCCTGTCTAGTAAACCGGAGATCGTGAGCTTGAATCTCACCGGTGCCTCGAGAGTCAAGACTAACGTCATTCTAGTTTTTTTGTTTTTGAAATATAATTTAAGGGGAGATGCTGGTCGAAAAACTCGACTTTTTTCAAAATTACCGATTTTTTATTTTCGCCTATTTTGATAATATTAGTACCTCTACTGTTATGAAAAAAAATATTACAGGTCGAGACTTAACTGGAAATGCTTTAAAACTTCATCTAAAGAGCACAAGGTGCCTGTTAAAAGGACGAAAGTGTGCAGTCTTCGAGCACCTTGCCGCCGATGATGCGCCGCCGCTAGCCATTGTTGATCGCATGAGTCGAAGAGTCGAGCCTCACTCTTCACATAACAACAGTTTCTCTCACTGATGCAGCGCAAGAAATAATAAAAATTAATCACTGTTCTGTGCGTTTATTCGAGTGCCGCGACTGGCTTATCACAGGGTACGAATCGGGGACCGCCATTGGCCGCTGCGCGCCTGTATGTGCTGTGAAACCTATTTGCAGGGTCCATGTCATGTCGAGCAGAGCATCTGAACAATGCTTTTCTCGTGTAATTATCTCCGTTATGAATGAAAAATGGCATTGCTCGCAAGTGAAAGCCGCTGTGCGGCGAGCTCTGTAGGAATAGGCTACGAGCCGCTGGTCCAATTTGCGGCAGTTGTTGGCTTGCAAAAACCAATGCATCAAAGTCGTTCACACCCGTCAGCCGGAAAGTTCATGATACGGCAATGGATGACACCAGCGCCAATCTTGAGAGGTCGAAAGAGCTCACAGTGAGAGAACTTAGCAGCGACGACATTGCCATTATGTACGACGGTATGTGGCACAAACATGAGTGCAAAATGGCATGACACTGAAATTAGTTTGGATTTCGCAGTCCTGTCGAACTTCATCCTAGCTTGCAGTTGGCACAAGGCTCTGCGAGATGGAGCGGAAGTTTGGCTAGCGTTTCATGGTCCTGTCTGTGAGCAAAATGTCTGTGAGGAGTCGGCTCGAAAACGCCGAGAGGGACAAACTCACGGTGCTGGCGTATTTTAGTCGCAGTGGCCACTACAAGAATGATTGTTATTTTTGGTGAGCAAATTTCATCTGATTTAATAATATCTTTCATAAATAAAAACTCAATTTTAACTTTAAAACTCGATTTTCTCAAAACACAAATTTTGCCATTTTTTTCAATGTGCCCCTCCTTTTTCGGGTGCTTTTAGTACTGGGATCTGCATGAAATTTTGCCAAAATTTTTACAAAGTATGATGAATGCAATTATCTGGTTTAAATTTCAATATTTTATTGTATAATAAAAAAATTGTGTGTATACCTTTACTATGGCAGGTGAAATATGGACTTTTTACGTCTATTATTTTTCACACCTATTACATATTTTGTATGTGCTTTCTAATTAGTTATTTGCACTCTACAATTTATTTGAAGCATTATAAATTATGAATGGCAAAAAAATACCGAATTTTAGGGATGAAAGAGGGGGGCAAAAGTGTTAAGGTTTTCACTTTGTCATGTTACAGAGCTAAAAGTGTGTAACTTGCAAGAAAACTAATTATATATTTGAAATCGGCATAAAAAGTTCCACAAACAGCTCAAGTTTCATTGCTCTAGGGTGAATAATAAAGAAAAAGTGTCTTCGAGTAGCATCTCCCCTTAAAATGCTTTTAATGGTGTCACTGCCTGAACAAGACGCTGCGCAGGCGCCGTGGCTTAGTTGGTTAAAGCGCCTGTCTAGTAAACAGGAGATCGTGTGCTCGAATCTCACTGGTGCCTCGAGAGTCAAGACTAACGTCTCTCTAGTTTTTTGTTTTTGAAGTATAATTTAAAATGCTTCTAATGGTGTCACTGCGTGAACAAGACGCTGCGCAGGCGCCGTGGCTTAGTTGGTTAAAGCGCATGTCTAGTAAACAGGAGATCATTAGTTCGAATCTCACCGGTGCCACGAGAGTCAAGACAAACGTCTGTCTAGTTTTTTGTTTTCGAAGTTTAGTTCGAAATACTTCTGATGGTGTCACTGCCTGAACAAGAAGCCGCGCAGGCGCCGTGGCTTAGTTGGTTAAAGCGCCTGTCTAGTAAACAGGAGATCATGAGTTCGAATCTCACCTGTGCCTCGAGAGTCAAGACAAACGGCTTTCTAGTTTTTTGTTTTCGAAGTTTAGTTCGAAATACTTCTGATGGTGTCACTGCCTGAACAAGACGCTGCGCAGGCGCCGTGGCTTAGTTAGTTAAAGTGCCTGTCTAGTAAACCGGAGATCGTGAGTTCGAATCTCACCGGTGCCTCGGGAGTCAAGACGAACGTCTCTCTAGTTTTTTGTTTTCGAACATTCATGACTTCTTTGCGCAAACACGTACACGGACACAAGGAAAAGAGGCAAACAACACGGGCGCCCGTGTTGTTTGCCTCTTTTCCTTGTGTCCGTGTACGTGTTTGCGCAAAGAAGTCATGATCGAGTACGAACTCGCCCAACTTTCAGTACTTTTGTTTTCGAAGTTTAGTTCGAAATACTTCTGATGGTGTCACTGCCTGAACAGGACGCTGCGCAGGCGCCGTGGCTTAGTTGGTTAAAGCACCTTTCTAGTAAACAGGAGATCGTGAGTTCGAATCTCACCGGTGCCACGAGAGTCAAGACAAACGTCTCTCAATTTTTTTTGTTTTCGAAGTTTAGTTCTAAATACTTGTGATGGTGTCACTGCCTGAACAAGACGCTGCGCAGGCGCCGTGGCTTAGTTGGTTAAAGCGCCTGTCTAGCAAACAGGAGCTCGTGAGTTCGAATCTCACCTGTGCCTCGAGAGTCAAGACAAACAGCTCTCTAGTTTTTTGTTTTCGAAGTTTAGTTCGAAATACTTCTGATGGTGTCACTGCCTGAACAAGACGTTGCACAGGTGCCGTGGCTTAGTTGGTTAAAGCGCATGTCTAGTAAACAGGTGATCATGAGTTCGAATCTCACCGGTGCCACGAGAGTCAACACAAACGTCTCTCAATTTTTTTGTTTTCGAAGTTTACTTCTAAATACTTGTGATGGTGTCACTGCCTGAACAAGACGCTGCGCAGGCGCCGTGGCTCAGTTGGTTAAAGCGCCTGTCTAGCAAACAGGAGCTCGTGAGTTCGAATCTCACCGGTGCCTCGAGAGTCAAGACTAACGTCTCTCTAGATTTTTTTGTTTTCGAAGTATTCTTCGAAATACTTCCAATGGTGTCACTGCCTGAACAAGACGCTGCGCAGGCGCCGTGGCTTATTTGGTTAAAGCGCCTGTCTAGTAAACCGGAGATCGTGAGTTCGAATTTCACCGGTGCCTCGAGAGTCAACACAAACGTCTCTCAATTTTTTTGTTTTCGAAGTTTACTTCTAAATACTTGTGATGGTGTCACTGCCTGAACAAGACGCTGCGCAGGCGCCGTGGCTCAGTTGGTTAAAGCGCCTGTCTAGCAAACAGGAGCTCCTGAGTTCGAATCTCACCGGTGCCTCGAGAGTCAAGACTAACGTCTCTCTAGATTTTTGTTTTCGAAGTTTAGTTCGAAATACTTCTGATGGCGTCACTGCAAGAACAAGACGCTGCGCAGGCGCCGTGGCTTAGTTGGTTAAAGCGCCTGTCTAGTAAACAGGAGATCGTGAGTTCGAATCTCACCGGTGCCTCGAAAGTCAAGACAAACGTCTCTCTACTTTTTTGTTTTCGAAGTTTAGTTCGATATACTTCTGATGGTGTCACTGCTTGAACAAGACGCTGTGCAGGCGCCGTGGCTTAGTCGGTTAAAGCGCCTTTCTAGTAAACAGGAGAACGTGAGTTCGAATATCACCGGTGCCTCGAGAGTCAAGACAAACGTCTCTCTACTTTTTTTTTCGAAGTTTAGTTCGAAATACTTCTGATGGCTTCACTGCCTGAACAAGTCGCTGCGCAGGCGCCGTGGCTTAGTTGGTTAAAGCGCCTGTCTAGTAAACAGGAGATCGTGAGTTCGAATCTCACCGGTGCCTCGAGAGTCAAGACAAACGTCTCTCTACTTTTTTGTTTTCGAAGTTTAGTTCGAAATACTTCTGATGGTGTCACTACCTGAACAAGACGCTGCGTAGGCGCCGTGGCTTAGTTGGTTGAAGCGCATGTCTAGTAAACAGGAGATCATTAGTTCGAATCTCACCGGTGCCACGAGAGTCAAGACAAACGTCTGTCTAGTTTTTTGTTTTCGAAGTTTAGTTCGAAATACTTCTGATGGTGTCACTGCCTGAACAAGAAGCCGCGCAGGCGCCGTGGCTTAGTTGGTTAAAGCGCCTGTCTAGTAAACAGGAGATCATGAGTTCGAATCTCACCTGTGCCTCGAGAGTCAAGACAAACGGCTTTCTAGTTTTTTGTTTTCGAAGTTTAGTTCGAAATACTTCTGATGGTGTCACTGCCTGAACAAGACGCTGCGCAGGCGCCGTGGCTTAGTTAGTTAAAGTGCCTGTCTAGTAAACCGGAGATCGTGAGTTCGAATCTCACCGGTGCCTCGGGAGTCAAGACGAACGTCTCTCTAGTTTTTTGTTTTCGAACATTCATGACTTCTTTGCGCAAACACGTACACGGACACAAGGAAAAGAGGCAAACAACACGGGCGCCCGTGTTGTTTGCCTCTTTTCCTTGTGTCCGTGTACGTGTTTGCGCAAAGAAGTCGTGATCGAGTACGAACTCGCCCAACTTTCAGTACTTTTGTTTTCGAAGTTTAGTTCGAAATACTTCTGATGGTGTCACTGCCTGAACAAGACGCTGCGCAGGCGCCGTGGCTTAGTTGGTTAAAGCGCCTTTCTAGTAAACAGGAGATCGTGAGTTCGAATCTCACCGGTGCCACGAGAGTCAAGACAAACGTCTCTCAATTTTTTTGTTTTCGAAGTTTACTTCTAAATACTTGTGATGGTGTCACTGCCTGAACAAGACACTGCGCAGGCGCCGTGGCTCAGTTGGTTAAAGCGCCTGTCTAGCAAACAGGAGCTCGTGAGTTCGAATCTCACCTGTGCCTCGAGAGTCAAGACAAACAGCTCTCTAGTTTTTTGTTTTCGAAGTTTAGTTCGAAATACTTCTGATGGTGTCACTGCCTGAACAAGACGCTGCACAGGTGCCGTGGCTTAGTTGGTTAAAGCGCATGTCTAGTAAACAGGTGATCATGAGTTCGAATCTCACCGGTGCCACGAGAGTCAACACAAACGTCTCTCAATTTTTTTGTTTTCGAAGTTTACTTCTAAATACTTGTGATGGTGTCACTGCCTGAACAAGACGCTGCGCAGGCGCCGTGGCTCAGTTGGTTAAAGCGCCTGTCTAGCAAACAGGAGCTCGTGAGTTCGAATCTCACCGGTGCCTCGAGAGTCAAGACTAACGTCTCTCTAGATTTTTTTTGTTTTCGAAGTATTGTTCGAAATACTTCCAACGGTGTCACTGCCTGAACAAGACGCTGCGCAGGCGCCGTGGCTTATTTGGTTAAAGCGCCTGTCTAGTAAACCGGAGATCGTGAGTTCGAATTTCACCGGTGCCTCGAGAGTCAAGACAAACGTCTCTCTAGTTTTTTGTTTTCGATGTTTAGTTCGAAATACTTCTGATGGTGTCACTGCCTAAACAAGACGCTGCGCAGGCGCCGTGGCTTAGTTGGTTAAAGCGCCTGTCTAGTAAACAGGAGATCATGAGTTCGAATCTCACAGGTGCCTCGAGAGTCAAGACAAACGTCTCTCTAGTTTTTTGTTTTCGAAGTTTAGTTCGAAATACTTCTGATGGCGTCACTGCAAGAACAAGACGCTGCGCAGGCGCCGTGGCTTAGTTGGTTAAAGCGCCTGTCTAGTAAACAGGAGATCGTGAGTTCGAATCTCACCGGTACCTCGAAAGTCAAGACAAACGTCTCTCTACTTTTTTGTTTTCGAAGTTTAGTTTGAAATACTTCTGATGGTGTCACTGCCTGAACAAGACGCTGCGCAGGCGCCGTGGCTTAGTCGGTTAAAGCGCCTGTCTAGTAAACCAGAGATCGTGAGTTCGAATTTCACCGGTGCCTCGAGAGTCAAGACAAACGTCTCTCTAGTTTTTTGTTTTCGATGTTTAGTTCGAAATACTTCTGATGGCTTCACTTCCTGAACAAGACGCTGCGCAGGCGCCGTGGCTTAGTTGGTTAAAGCGCCTGTCTAGTAAACAGGAGATCGTGAGTTCGAATCTCACCAGTGCCTCGAGAGTCAAGACAAACGTCTCTCTAGTTCTTTGTTTTCGAAGTTTAGTTCGAAATACTTCTGATGCTGTCACTGACTGAACAAGGCGCTGCGCAGGCGCCGTGGCTTAGTTAGTTAAAGCGCCTGTCTAGTAAACAGGAGATCGTGAGTTCGAATTTCACCGGTGCCACGAGAGTCAAGACAAACGTCTGTCTAGTTTTTTGTTTTCGAAGTTTAGTTCTAAATGCTTCTGATGGTGTCACTGCCTGAACAAGACGCTGCGCAGGCGCCGTGGCTTAGTTGGCTAAAGCGCCTGTCTAGCAAACAGGAGATCGTGAGTTCGAATCTCACCGGAGCCTCGAGAGTTAAGACTAACGTCTCTCTAGTTTTTTTTTGTTTTCGAAGTATTGTTCGAAATACTTCTAATTGTGTCACTGCCTGAACAAGACGCTGCGCAGGCGCCGTGGCTTATTTGGTTAAAGCGCCTGTCTAGTAAACCGGAGATCGTGAGTTCGAATCTCACCGGTGCCTCGAGAGTCAAGACAAACGTCTCTCTAGTTTTTTGTTTTCGAAGTTTGGTTCGAAATACTTCTGATGGTGTCACTGCCTGAACAAGACGCCGCGCAGGCGCCGTGGCTTAGTTGGTTAAAGCGCCTGTCTAGTAAACAGGAGATCATGAGTTCGAATCTCACCTGTGCCTCGAGAGTCAAGACAAACGTCTCTCTAGTTTTTTTGTTTTCGAAGTTAAGTTCGAAATACTTCTGATGGTGTCACTGCCTGAACAAGACGCTGCGCAGGCGCCGTGGCTTAGTAAATTAAAGCGCCTGTCTAGTAAACCGGAGATCGTGAGTTCGAATGTCACCGGTGCCTCGAGAGTCAAGACAAACGTCTCTCTAGTTCTTTGTTTTCGAAGTTTAGTTCGAAATACTTCTGATGCTGTCACTGACTGAACAAGGCGCTGCGCAGGCGCCGTGGCTTAGTTAGTTAAAGCGCCTGTCTAGTAAACAGGAGATCGTGAGTTCGAATTTCACCGGTGCCACGAGAGTCAAGACAAACGTCTGTCTAGTTTTTTGTTTTCGAAGTTTAGTTCTAAATGCTTCTGATGGTGTCACTGCCTGAACAAGACGCTGCGCAGGCGCCGTGGCTCAGTTGGTTAAAGCGCCTGTCTAGCAAACAGGAGCTCGTGAGTTCGAATCTCACTGGTGCCTCGAGAGTCAAGACTAACGTCTCTCTAGATTTTTTTGTTTTCGAAGTATTGTTCGAAATAATTCCAATGGTGTCACTGCCTGAACAAGACGCTGCACAGGCACCGTGGCTTATTTGGTTAAAGCACCTGTCTAGTAAACCGGAGATCGTGAGTTCGAATCTCACCGGTGCCTCGAGAGTCAAGACAAACGTCTCTCTAGTTTTCTGTTTTCGATGTTTAGTTCGAAATACTTCTGATGGTGTCACTGCCTGAACAAGACGCTGCGCAGGCGCCGTGGCTTAGTTGGTTAAAGCGCCTGTCTAGTAAACAGGAGATCATGAGTTCGAATCTCACAGGTGCCTCGAGAGTCAAGACAAACGTCTCTCTAGTTTTTTCTTTTCGAAGTTTAGTACGAAATACTTCTGATGGCGTCACTGCAAGAACAAGACGCTGCGCAGGCGCCGTGGCTTAGTTGGTTAAAGCGCCTGTCTAGTAAACAGGAGATCGTGAGTTCGAATTTCACCGGTGCCTCGAAAGTCAAGACAAACGTCTCTCTACTTTTTTGTTTTCGACGTTTAGTTCGAAATACTTCTGATGGTGTCACTGCCTGAACAAGACGCTGCGTTGGCGCCGTGGCTTAGTTGGTTAAAGCGCCTGTCTAGTAAACAGGAGATCATGAGTTAGAATCTCACCGGTGCCTCGAGAGTCAAGACAAACGTCTCTCTAGTTTTTTTGTTTTCGAAGTTCAGTTCGAAATTCTTCTGATGGTGTCACTGCCTGAACGAGACGCTGCGCAGGCGCCGTAGCTTAGTTAGTTAAAGCGCCTGTCTAGTAAACCGGAGATCGTGAGTTCGAATCTCACCGGTGCCTCGAGAGTCAAGACAAACTTCTCTCTAGTTCTTTGTTTTCGAAGTTTAGTTCGAAATATTTCTGATGGTGTCACTGCCTGAACAAGACGCTGCGCAGGCGCCGTTGCTTTGTTGGTTAAAGCGCATCTCTAGTAAACAGGAGATCATTAGTTCGAATCTCACCGGTGCCACGAGAGTCAAGACAAACGTCTCTCTGGTTTTTTAGTTTTTTGTTTTCGAAGTTTAGTTCGAAATACTTCTGATGCTGTCACTGCCTGAACAAGACGCTGCACAAGCGCCGTTGCTTAGTTGGTTAAAGCGCCTGTCTAGTAAACAGCAGATCGTGAGTTCGAATCTCACCGGTGCCTCGAGAGTCAAGACAAACGTCTCTCTAGTTTTTTTGTTTTCGAAGTTCAGTTCGAAATACTTCTGATGGTGTCACTGCCTGAACAAGATGCTGCGCAGGCGCCGTGGTTTTGTTAGTTAAAGTGCCTGTCTAGTAAACCGGAGATCGTGAGTTCGAATCTCACCGGTGCCTCGGGAGTCAAGACGAACGTCTCTCTAGTTTTTTGTTTTCGAACATTCATGACTTCTTTGCGCAAACACGTTCACGGACACAAGGAAAAGAGGCAAACAACACGGGCGCCCGTGTTGTTTGCCTCGTTTCCTTGTGTCCGTGTACGTGTTTGCGCAAAGAAGTCATGATCGAGTACGAACTTGCCCAACTTTCAGTACTTTTGTTTTCGAAGTTCAGTTCGAAATACTTCTGATGGTGTCACTGCCTGAACAAAACGCTGCGCAGGCACCGTGGCTTAGTTAGTTAAAGCACCTGTGTAGTAAACAGGAGATCGTGAGTTCGAATCTCACCGGTGCCTCGAGAGTCAAGACAAACCTCTCTCTAGTTTTTTTGTTTTCGAAGTTTAGTTCGAAATACTTCTGATGGTGTCACTGCCTGAACAAGACGCTGCACAAGCGCCGTGGCTTAGTTGGTTAGAGCGCCTGTCTAGTAAACAGGAGATCGTGAGTTCGAATCTCACTGGTGCCTCGAGAGTCAAGACAAACCTCTGTCTAGTTTTTTTGTTTTCGAAGTTTAGTTCGAAATACTTCTGATGCTGTCACTGCCTGAACAAGACGCTGCACAAGCGCCGTGGCTTAGTTGGTTAAAGCGCCTGTCTAGTAAACAGCAGATCGTGAGTTCGAATCTCACCTGTGCCTCGAGAGTCAAGACAAACGTCTTTGAAGTTTTTTGTTTTCGAAGTTTTGTTCGAAGTACTTCTGATGGTGTCACTGACTGAACAAGGCGCTGCGCAGGCGCCGTGGCTTAGTTAGTTAAAGCGCCTGTCTAGTAAACAGGAGATCGTGAGTTCGAATCTCACCGGTGCCTCGAGAGTCAAGACAAACGGTTCTCTAGTTTTTTGTTTTCGAAGTTTAGTTCGAAATACTTCTGATGGTGTCACTGCCTGAACAAGACGCTGCGCAGGCGCCGTGGCTTAGTTGGTTAAAGCGCATGTCTAGTAAACACGAGATAGTGAGTTCGAATCTCACCGGTGCCTCGAAAGTCAAGACAAACGTCTCTCTACTTTTTTGTTTTCGACGTTTAGTTCGAAATACTTCTGATGGTGTCACTGCCTGAACAAGACGCTGCGCAGGCGCCGTGGCTTATTTTGTTAAAGCGCCTGTCTAGTAAACCGGAGATCGTGAGTTCGAATCTCACCGGTGCCTCGAGAGTCAAGACAAATGTCTCTCTAGTTTTTTGTTTTCGATGTTTAGTTCGAAATACTTCTGATGGTGTCACTGCCTGAACAAGACGCTGCGCAGGCGCCGTGGCTTAGTTGGTTAAAGCGCCTGTCTAGTAAACAGCAGATCGTGAGTTTGAATCTCACCTGTGCCTCGAGAGTCAAGACAAACGTCTTTAAAGTTTTTGTTTTCGAAGTTTCGTTCGAAGTACTTCTGATGGTGTCACTGACTGAACAAGGCGCTGCGCAGGCGCCGTGGCTTAGTTAGTTAAAGCGCCTGTCTAGTAAACAGGAGATCGTGAGTTCGAATCTCACCGGTGCCTCGAGAGTCAAGACAAACGGTTCTCTAGTTTTTTGTTTTCGAAGTTTAGTTCGAAATACTTCTGATGGTGTCACTGCCTGAACAAGACGCTGCGCAGGCGCCGTGGCTTAGTTGGTTAAAGCGCATGTCTAGTAAACAGGAGAGCGTGAGTTCGAATCTCACCGGTGCCTCGAGAGTCAAGACAAACCTCTCTCTAGTTTTTTTGTTTTCGAAGTTTAGTTCGAAATACTTCTGATGGTGTCACTGCCTGAACAAGACGCTGCACAAGCGCCTTGGCTTAGTTGGTTAGAGCGCCTGTCTAGTAAACAGGAGATCGTGAGTTCGAATCTCACTGGTGCCTCGAGAGTCAAGACAAACCTCTGTCTAGTTTTTTTGTTTTCGAAGTTTAGTTCGAAATACTTCTGATGCTGTCACTGCCTGAACAAGACGCTGCACAAGCGCCGTGGCTTAGTTGGTTAAAGCGCCTGTCTAGTAAACAGCCGATCGTGAGTTCGAATCTCACCTGTGCCTCGAGAGTCAAGACAAACGTCTTTGAAGTTTTTTGTTTTCGCAGTTTCGTTCGAAGTACTTCTGATGGTGTCACTGACTGAACAAGGCGCTGCGCAGGCGCCGTGGCTTAGTTAGTTAAAGCGCCTGTCTAGTAAACAGGAGATCGTGAGTTCGAATCTCACCGGTGCCTCGAGAGTCAAGACAAACGTCTCTCTAGTTTTTTGTTTTCGAAGTTTGGTTCGAAATACTTCTGATGGTGTCACTGCCTGAACAAGACGCCGCGCAGGCGCCGTGGCTTAGTTGGTTAAAGCGCCTGTCTAGTAAACAGGAGATCATGAGTTCGAATCTCACCTGTGCCTCGAGAGTCAAGACAAACGTCTCTCTAGTTTTTTTGTTTTCGAAGTTAAGTTCGAAATACTTCTGATGGTGTCACTGCCTGAACAAGACGCTGCGCAGGCGCCGTGGCTTAGTAAATTAAAGCGCCTGTCTAGTAAACCGGAGATCGTGAGTTCGAATGTCACCGGTGCCTCGAGAGTCAAGACAAACGTCTCTCTAGTTCTTTGTTTTCGAAGTTTAGTTCGAAATACTTCTGATGCTGTCACTGACTGAACAAGGCGCTGCGCAGGCGCCGTGGCTTAGTTAGTTAAAGCGCCTGTCTAGTAAACAGGAGATCGTGAGTTCGAATTTCACCGGTGCCACGAGAGTCAAGACAAACGTCTGTCTAGTTTTTTGTTTTCGAAGTTTAGTTCTAAATGCTTCTGATGGTGTCACTGCCTGAACAAGACGCTGCGCAGGCGCCGTGGCTCAGTTGGTTAAAGCGCCTGTCTAGCAAACAGGAGCTCGTGAGTTCGAATCTCACTGGTGCCTCGAGAGTCAAGACTAACGTCTCTCTAGATTTTTTTGTTTTCGAAGTATTGTTCGAAATAATTCCAATGGTGTCACTGCCTGAACAAGACGCTGCACAGGCACCGTGGCTTATTTGGTTAAAGCACCTGTCTAGTAAACCGGAGATCGTGAGTTCGAATCTCACCGGTGCCTCGAGAGTCAAGACAAACGTCTCTCTAGTTTTCTGTTTTCGATGTTTAGTTCGAAATACTTCTGATGGTGTCACTGCCTGAACAAGACGCTGCGCAGGCGCCGTGGCTTAGTTGGTTAAAGCGCCTGTCTAGTAAACAGGAGATCATGAGTTAGAATCTCACCGGTGCCTCGAGAGTCAAGACAAACGTCTCTCTAGTTTTTTTGTTTTCGAAGTTCAGTTCGAAATTCTTCTGATGGTGTCACTGCCTGAACGAGACGCTGCGCAGGCGCCGTAGCTTAGTTAGTTAAAGCGCCTGTCTAGTAAACCGGAGATCGTGAGTTCGAATCTCACCGGTGCCTCGAGAGTCAAGACAAACTTCTCTCTAGTTCTTTGTTTTCGAAGTTTAGTTCGAAATATTTCTGATGGTGTCACTGCCTGAACAAGACGCTGCGCAGGCGCCGTTGCTTTGTTGGTTAAAGCGCATCTCTAGTAAACAGGAGATCATTAGTTCGAATCTCACCGGTGCCACGAGAGTCAAGACAAACGTCTCTCTGGTTTTTTAGTTTTTTGTTTTCGAAGTTTAGTTCGAAATACTTCTGATGCTGTCACTGCCTGAACAAGACGCTGCACAAGCGCCGTTGCTTAGTTGGTTAAAGCGCCTGTCTAGTAAACAGCAGATCGTGAGTTCGAATCTCACCGGTGCCTCGAGAGTCAAGACAAACGTCTCTCTAGTTTTTTTGTTTTCGAAGTTCAGTTCGAAATACTTCTGATGGTGTCACTGCCTGAACAAGATGCTGCGCAGGCGCCGTGGTTTTGTTAGTTAAAGTGCCTGTCTAGTAAACCGGAGATCGTGAGTTCGAATCTCACCGGTGCCTCGGGAGTCAAGACGAACGTCTCTCTAGTTTTTTGTTTTCGAACATTCATGACTTCTTTGCGCAAACACGTTCACGGACACAAGGAAAAGAGGCAAACAACACGGGCGCCCGTGTTGTTTGCCTCGTTTCCTTGTGTCCGTGTACGTGTTTGCGCAAAGAAGTCATGATCGAGTACGAACTTGCCCAACTTTCAGTACTTTTGTTTTCGAAGTTCAGTTCGAAATACTTCTGATGGTGTCACTGCCTGAACAAAACGCTGCGCAGGCACCGTGGCTTAGTTAGTTAAAGCACCTGTGTAGTAAACAGGAGATCGTGAGTTCGAATCTCACCGGTGCCTCGAGAGTCAAGACAAACCTCTCTCTAGTTTTTTTGTTTTCGAAGTTTAGTTCGAAATACTTCTGATGGTGTCACTGCCTGAACAAGACGCTGCACAAGCGCCGTGGCTTAGTTGGTTAGAGCGCCTGTCTAGTAAACAGGAGATCGTGAGTTCGAATCTCACTGGTGCCTCGAGAGTCAAGACAAACCTCTGTCTAGTTTTTTTGTTTTCGAAGTTTAGTTCGAAATACTTCTGATGCTGTCACTGCCTGAACAAGACGCTGCACAAGCGCCGTGGCTTAGTTGGTTAAAGCGCCTGTCTAGTAAACAGCAGATCGTGAGTTCGAATCTCACCTGTGCCTCGAGAGTCAAGACAAACGTCTTTGAAGTTTTTTGTTTTCGAAGTTTTGTTCGAAGTACTTCTGATGGTGTCACTGACTGAACAAGGCGCTGCGCAGGCGCCGTGGCTTAGTTAGTTAAAGCGCCTGTCTAGTAAACAGGAGATCGTGAGTTCGAATCTCACCGGTGCCTCGAGAGTCAAGACAAACGGTTCTCTAGTTTTTTGTTTTCGAAGTTTAGTTCGAAATACTTCTGATGGTGTCACTGCCTGAACAAGACGCTGCGCAGGCGCCGTGGCTTAGTTGGTTAAAGCGCATGTCTAGTAAACACGAGATAGTGAGTTCGAATCTCACCGGTGCCTCGAAAGTCAAGACAAACGTCTCTCTACTTTTTTGTTTTCGACGTTTAGTTCGAAATACTTCTGATGGTGTCACTGCCTGAACAAGACGCTGCGCAGGCGCCGTGGCTTATTTTGTTAAAGCGCCTGTCTAGTAAACCGGAGATCGTGAGTTCGAATCTCACCGGTGCCTCGAGAGTCAAGACAAATGTCTCTCTAGTTTTTTGTTTTCGATGTTTAGTTCGAAATACTTCTGATGGTGTCACTGCCTGAACAAGACGCTGCGCAGGCGCCGTGGCTTAGTTGGTTAAAGCGCCTGTCTAGTAAACAGCAGATCGTGAGTTTGAATCTCACCTGTGCCTCGAGAGTCAAGACAAACGTCTTTAAAGTTTTTGTTTTCGAAGTTTCGTTCGAAGTACTTCTGATGGTGTCACTGACTGAACAAGGCGCTGCGCAGGCGCCGTGGCTTAGTTAGTTAAAGCGCCTGTCTAGTAAACAGGAGATCGTGAGTTCGAATCTCACCGGTGCCTCGAGAGTCAAGACAAACGGTTCTCTAGTTTTTTGTTTTCGAAGTTTAGTTCGAAATACTTCTGATGGTGTCACTGCCTGAACAAGACGCTGCGCAGGCGCCGTGGCTTAGTTGGTTAAAGCGCATGTCTAGTAAACAGGAGAGCGTGAGTTCGAATCTCACCGGTGCCTCGAGAGTCAAGACAAACCTCTCTCTAGTTTTTTTGTTTTCGAAGTTTAGTTCGAAATACTTCTGATGGTGTCACTGCCTGAACAAGACGCTGCACAAGCGCCTTGGCTTAGTTGGTTAGAGCGCCTGTCTAGTAAACAGGAGATCGTGAGTTCGAATCTCACTGGTGCCTCGAGAGTCAAGACAAACCTCTGTCTAGTTTTTTTGTTTTCGAAGTTTAGTTCGAAATACTTCTGATGCTGTCACTGCCTGAACAAGACGCTGCACAAGCGCCGTGGCTTAGTTGGTTAAAGCGCCTGTCTAGTAAACAGCCGATCGTGAGTTCGAATCTCACCTGTGCCTCGAGAGTCAAGACAAACGTCTTTGAAGTTTTTTGTTTTCGCAGTTTCGTTCGAAGTACTTCTGATGGTGTCACTGACTGAACAAGGCGCTGCGCAGGCGCCGTGGCTTAGTTAGTTAAAGCGCCTGTCTAGTAAACAGGAGATCGTGAGTTCGAATCTCACCGGTGCCTCGAGAGTCAAGACAAACGTCTCTAGTTTTTTTGTTTTCGAAGTTCAGTTCGAAATACTTCTGATGGTGTCACTGCCTGAACAAGACGCTGCGCAGGCGCCGTGGTTTTGTTAGTTAAAGCGCCTGTCTAGTAAGCCGGAGATCGTGAGTTCGAATCTCACCGGTGCCTCGGGAGTCAAGACGAACGTCTCTCTAGTTTTTTGTTTTCGAACATTCATGACTTCTTTGCGCAAACACGTTCACGGACACAAGGAAAAGAGGCAAACAACACGGGCGCCCGTGTTGTTTGCCTCGTTTCCTTGTGTCCGTGTACGTGTTTGCGCAAAGAAGTCATGATCGAGTACGAACTTGCCCAACTTTCAGTACTTTTGTTTTCGAAGTTCAGTTCGAAATACTTCTGATGGTGTCACTGCCTGAACAAAACGCTGCGCAGGCACCGTGGCTTAGTTAGTTAAAGCGCCTGTCTAGTAAACAGGAGATCGTGAGTTCGAATCTCACCGGTGCCTCGAGAGTCAAGACAAACCTTTCTCTAGTTTTTTTGTTTTCGAAGTTTAGTTCGAAATACTTCTGATGGTGTCACTGCCTGAACAAGACGCTGCACAAGCGCCGTGGCTTAGTTGGTTAGAGCGCCTGTCTAGTAAGCAGGAGATCGTGAGTTCGAATCTCACTGGTGCCTCGAGAGTCAAGACAAACCTCTGTCTAGTTTTCTTGTTTTCGAAGTTTAGTTCGAAGTACTTCTGATGCTGTCACTGCCTGAACAAGACGCTGCACAAGCGCCGTGGCTTAGTTGGTTAAAGCGCCTGTCTAGTAAACAGCAGATCGTGAGTTCGAATCTCACCTGTGCCTCGAGAGTCAAGACAAACGTCTTTGAAGTTTTTTGTTGTCGAAGTTTCGTTCGAAGTACTTCTGATGGTGTCACTGACTGAACAAGGCGCTGCGCAGGCGCCGTGGCTTAGTTAGTTAAAGCGCCTGTCTAGTAAACAGGAGATCGTGAGTTCGAATCTCACCGGTGCCTCGAGAGTCAAGACAAACGGTTCTCTAGTTTTAGATGCGGAGCATCTTATACTCGCGCCTTGTAGTGCGCCGTCCGCACCGCTTCTCAAACATTCGACAGCTGACGCGCGCGCATGCGCCGTCGCGCCGTCGCCCACTCTTCCACCATCTGTGCATCCCTTCCTCCTCTACACACCGCGCGCGCTTCACTCCTCCACCATCTGTGCACCCTTCCTCCTCTACACACCGCGTTCGACATCTACAATTCTCCTGATTCTCCAGTGGACGCGCATGTGGCGTCGCGCTTCGAGAACATTCAACAGCTGACAGTGCATGCGCCGTCCTGCTGTATAGATACTCAAGGTCGGCGCTCGCTCGCTCAGTTGCCGCTCGTCGGTTGGTTTGTACGGCGCGTCGACGTCCAAGGTCGCGGTGAAATGAATTCCAACGAATCCAGAAACACAATGATCGACGTCCCTTCGACCAGCGCCGCCCTTTCGCATACGTGTGTACGTGTTCACTCATTTAACACCCCCTCCTACAACCACGTTAACCAATTTAGCCATCGACCCAAGTAAGTCGCAATTTAACACCCCATTTCACAACCACGTTAACCAATTTAGCCATCGACCCAAGTAAGTCGCACTTTAACACCCCGTTAACCAATTATATGGTCCGCATCCTCCTCAGTGTTCCCCCGAGGGAAGCTGCGGGCAATTTTTTTTTGTTTTCGAAGTTTAGTTAGAAATACTTCTGATGGTGTCACTGCCTGAACAAGACGCTGCGCAGGCGCCGTGGCTTAGTTGGTTAAAGCGCATGTCTAGTAAACAGGAGATAGTGAGTTCGAATCTCACCGGTGCCTCGAAAGTCAAGATAAACGTCTCTCTACTTTTTTGTTTTCGACGTTTAGTTCGAAATACTTCTGATGGTGTCACTGCCTGAACAAGACGCTGCGCAGGCGCCGTGGCTCAGCTGGTTAAAGCGCCTGTCTAGCAAACAGGAGCTCGTGAGTTCGAATCTCACCGGTGCCTCGAGAGTCAAGACTAACGTCTCTCTAGATTTTTTTTTGTTTTCGAAGTATTGTTCGAAATACTTCCAATGGTGTCACTGCCTGAACAAGACGCTGCGCAGGCGCCGTGGCTTATTTGGTTAAATCGCCTGTCTAGTAAACCGGAGATCGTGAGTTCGAATCTCACCGGTGCCTCGAGAGTCAAGACAAACGTCTCTCTAGTTTTTTGTTTTCGATGTTTAGTTCGAAATACTTCTGATGGTGTCACTGCCTGAACAAGACGCTGCGCAGGCGCCGTGGCTTAGTTGGTTAAAGCGCCTGTCTAGTAAACAGGAGATCATGAGTTCGAATCTCACCGGTGCCTCGAGAGTCAAGACAAACGGCTCTCCAGTTTTTTGTTTTCGAAGTTTAGTTCGAAATACTTCTGATGGTGTCACTGCCTGAACAAGACTCTGCAGAAGCGCCGTGGCTTAGTCGGTTAAAGAGCCTGCCTAGTAAACAGCAGATCGTGAGTTCGAATCTCACCGGTGCCTCGAGAGTCAAGACAAACGTCTCTCTAGTTTTTTGTTTTCGAAGTTCAGTTCGAAATACTTCTGATGGTGTCACTGTCTGAACAAGACGCTGCGCAGGCGCCGTGGCTTAGTGGGTTAAAGCGCCTGTCTAGTAAACAGGAGATCGTGAGTTCGAATCTCGCCGGTGCCTCGAGGTCAAGACAAACGGCTCTCTAGTTTTTTTGTTTTCGAAGTTTAGTTCGAAATACTTCTAATGGTGTCACTGCCTGAACACGACGCTGCGCAGGTGCCGTGGCTTAGTTGGTTAAAGCGCATGTCTAGTAAACAGGAGATCATGAGTTCGAATCTCACCGGTGCCACGAGAGTCAAGACAAACGTCTCTGTAGTTTTTTGTTTTCGAAGTTTAGTTCAAAATACTTGTGATGGTGTCACTGCCTGAACAAGACGCTGCGCAGGCGCCTTGGCTTAGTTGGTTAAAGCGCCAGTCTAGCAAACAGGAGATCGTGAGTTCGAATCTCACCGGTGCCTCGAGAGTCAAGACTAACGTCTCTTCTGATTTTTTTTTTGTTTTCGAAGTATTGTTCGAAATACTTCCAATGGTGTCACTGCCTGAACAAGACGCTGCGCAGACGCCGTGGCTTATTTGGTTAAAGCGCCTGTCTAGTAAACAGGAGATCGTGAGTTCGAATCTCACCGGTGCCTCGAGAGTCAAGACAAACCTCTCTCTAGTTTTTTGTTTTCGTAGTTTAGTTCGAAATACTTCTGATGGTGTCACTGCCTGAACAAGACGCCGCGCAGGCGCCGTGGCTTAGTTGGTTAAAGCGCCTGTCTAGTAAACAGGAGATCATGAGTTCGAATCTCACTGGTGCCTCGAGAGTCAAGACAAACGTCTCTCTAGTTTTTTGTTCTCGAAGTTTAGTTCGAAATAATTCTGATGGTGTCACTGCCTGAACAAGACGCTGCGCAGGCGCTGTGGCTTAGTTAGTTAAAGCGCCTGTCTAGTAAAAGGAAAATCGTGAGTTTGAATCTCACCCGTGCCTCGAGAGTCAAGACAAACGCCTCTCAAGTTTTTTGTTTTCGAAGTTTAGTTCGAAATATTTCTGATGGTGTCACTGCCTGAACAAGACGCTGCGCAGGCGCCATGGCTTTGTTGGTTAAAGCGCCTGTCTAGTTAACAGGAGATCGTGAGTTCGAATATCACCGGTGCCTCGAGAGTCAAGACAAACGTCTCTCTACTTTTTTGTTTTTGAAGTTTAGTTCGAAATACTTCTGATGGCTTCACTGCCTGAACATGACTCTGCGCAGGCGCTGTGGCTTAGTTGTTAAGCGCCTGTCTAGTAAACAGGAGATCGTGAGTTGGAATCTCACCAGTGCCTCGAGAGTCAAGACAAACGTCTCTCTACTTTTTTGTTTTCGAAGTTTAGTTCGAAATACTTCTGATGGTGTCACTGCCTGAACAAGACGCTGCGTAGGCGCCGTGGCTTAGTTGGTTAAAGCGCCTGTCTAGTAAACAGGAGATCGTGAGTTCGAATCTCGCCGGTGCCTCGGGAGTCAAGACAAACGGCTCTCTAGTTTTTTGTTTTCGAAGTTTAGTTGGAAATTCTTCTGATGGTGTCACTGCCTGAACAAGACGCTGCGCAGGCGCCGTGGCTTAGTTGGTTAAAGCACCTGTCTAGTAAACAGGAGATCGTTAGTTCGAATCTCACCGGTGCCTCGAGAGTCAAGACAAACGGCTCTCTAGTTTTTTTGTTTTCGAAGTTTAGTTCGAAATACTTTTAATGGTGTCACTGCCTGAACACGACGCTGCGCAGGTGCCGTGGCTTAGTTAGTTAAAGCGCCTGTCTAGTAAACAGGAGATCGTGAGTTTGAATCTCACCGGTGCCTCGGGAGTCAAGACTAACGTCTCTCTAGTTTTTTGTTTTCGAACATTCATGACTTCTTTGCGCAAACACGTACACGGACACAAGGAAAAGAGGCAAACAACACGGGCGCCCGTCTTGTTTGCCTCTTTTCCTTGTGTCCGTGTACGTGTTTGCGCAAAGAAGTCATGATCGAGTACGAACTCGCCCAACTTTCAGTACTTTTGTTTTCGAAGTTTAGTTCGAAATACTTCTGATGGTGTCACTGCCTGAACAAAACGCTGCGCAGGCGCCGTGGCTTAGTTAGTTAAAGCGCCTGTCTAGTAAACAGGAGATCGTGAGTTCGAATCTCACCGGTGCCTCGAGAGTCAAGACAAACCTCTCTCTAGTTTTTTGTTTTCGTAGTTTGGTTCGAAATACTTCTGATGGTGTCACTGCCTGAACAAGACGCTGCACAAGCGCCGTGGCTTAGTTGGTTAGAGCGCCTGTCTAGTAAACAGGAGATCGTGAGTTCGAATCTCACTGGTGCCTCGAGAGTCAAGACAAACCTCTGTCTAGTTTTCTTGTTTTAGAAGTTTAGTTCGAAGTACTTCTGATGCTGTCACTGCCTGAACAAGACGCTGCACAAGCGCCGTGGCTTAGTTGGTTAAAGCGCGTGTCTAGTAAACAGCAGATCGTGAGTTCGAATCTCACCTGTGCCTCGAGAGTCAAGACAAACGTCTTTGAAGTTTTTTGTTGTCGAAGTTTCGTTCGAAGTACTTCTGATGGTGTCACTGACTGAACAAGGCGCTGCGCAGGCGCCGTGGCTTAGTTAGTTAAAGCGCCTGTCTAGTAAACAGGAGATCGTGAGTTCGAATCTCACCGGTGCCTCGAGAGTCAAGACAAACGGTTCTCTAGTTTTAGATGCGGAGCATCTTATACTCGCGCCTTGTAGTGCGCCGTCCGCACCGCTTCTCAAACATTCGACAGCTGACGCGCGCGCATGCGCCGTCGCGCCGTCGCCCACTCTTCCACCATCTGTGCATCCCTTCCTCCTCTACACACCGCGCGCGCTTCACTCCTCCACCATCTGTGCACCCTTCCTCCTCTACACACCGCGTTCGACATCTACAATTCTCCTGATTCTCAAGTGGACGCGCATGTGGCGTCGCGCTTCGAGAACATTCAACAGCTGACAGTGCATGCGCCGTCCTGCTGTATAGATACTCAAGGTCGGCGCTCGCTCGCTCAGTTGCCGCTCGTCGGTTGGTTTGTACGGCGCGTCGACGTCCAAGGTCGCGGTGAAATGAATTCCAACGAATCCAGAAACACAATGATCGACGTCCCTTCGACCAGCACCGCCCTTTCGCATACGTGTGTACGTGTTCACTCATTTAACACCCCCTCCTACAACCACGTTAACCAATTTAGCCATCGACCCAAGTAAGTCGCAATTTAACACCCCATTTCACAACCACGTTAACCAATTTAGCCATCGACCCAAGTAAGTCGCACTTTAACACCCCGTTAACCAATTATATGGTCCGCATCCTCCTCAGTGTTCCCCCGAGGGAAGCTGCGGGCAATTTTTTTTTGTTTTCGAAGTTTAGTTAGAAATACTTCTGATGGTGTCACTGCCTGAACAAGACGCTGCGCAGGCGCCGTGGCTTAGTTGGTTAAAGCGCATGTCTAGTAAACAGGAGATAGTGAGTTCGAATCTCACCGGTGCCTCGAAAGTCAAGACAAACGTCTCTCTACTTTTTTGTTTTCGACGTTTAGTTCGAAATACTTCTGATGGTGTCACTGCCTGAACAAGACGCTGCGCAGGCGCCGTGGCTCAGCTGGTTAAAGCGCCTGTCTAGCAAACAGGAGCTCGTGAGTTCGAATCTCACCGGTGCCTCGAGAGTCAAGACAAACGGCTCTCCAGTTTTTTGTTTTCGAAGTTTAGTTCGAAATACTTCTGATGGTGTCACTGCCTGAACAAGACTCTGCAGAAGCGCCGTGGCTTAGTCGGTTAAAGAGCCTGCCTAGTAAACAGCAGATCGTGAGTTCGAATCTCACCGGTGCCTCGAGAGTCAAGACAAACGTCTCTCTAGTTTTTTGTTTTCGAAGTTCAGTTCGAAATACTTCTGATGGTGTCACTGTCTGAACAAGACGCTGCGCAGGCGCCGTGGCTTAGTGGGTTAAAGCGCCTGTCTAGTAAACAGGAGATCGTGAGTTCGAATCTCGCCGGTGCCTCGAGGTCAAGACAAACGGCTCTCTAGTTTTTTGTTTTCGAAGTTTAGTTGGAAATTCTTCTGATGGTGTCACTGCCTGAACAAGACGCTGCGCAGGCGCCGTGGCTTAATTGGTTAAAGCACCTGTCTAGTAAACAGGAGATCGTTAGTTCGAATCTCACCGGTGCCTCGAGAGTCAAGACAAACGGCTCTCTAGTTTTTTTGTTTTCGAAGTTTAGTTCGAAATACTTCTAATGGTGTCACTGCCTGAACACGACGCTGCGCAGGTGCCGTGGCTTAGTTGGTTAAAGCGCATGTCTAGTAAACAGGAGATCATGAGTTCGAATCTCACCGGTGCCACGAGAGTCAAGACAAACGTCTCTGTAGTTTTTTGTTTTCGAAGTTTAGTTCTAAATACTTGTGATGGTGTCACTGCCTGAACAAGACGCTGCGCAGGCGCCTTGGCTTAGTTGGTTAAAGCGCCAGTCTAGCAGACAGGAGATCGTGAGTTCGAATCTCACCGGTGCCTCGAGAGTCAAGACTAACGTCTCTTCTGATTTTTTTTTGTTTTCGAAGTATTGTTCGAAATACTTCCAATGGTGTCACTGCCTGAACAAGACGCTGCGCAGACGCCGTGGCTTATTTGGTTAAAGCGCCTGTCTAGTAAACAGGAGATCGTAAGTTCGAATCTCACCGGTGCCTGGAGAGTCAAGACAAACCTCTCTCTAGTTTTTTGTTTTCGTAGTTTAGTTCGAAATACTTCTGATGGTATCACTGCCTGAACAAGACGCCGCGCAGGCGCCGTGGCTTAGTTGGTTAAAGCGCCTGTCTAGTAAACAGGAGATCATGAGTTCGAATCTCACTGGTGCCTCGAGAGTCAAGACAAACGTCTCTCTAGTTTTTTGTTCTCGAAGTTTAGTTCGAAATAATTCTGATGGTGTCACTGCCTGAACAAGACGCTGCGCAGGCGCTGTGGCTTAGTTAGTTAAAGCGCCTGTCTAGTAAAAGGAAAATCGTGAGTTTGAATCTCACCCGTGCCTCGAGAGTCAAGACAAACGTCTCTCAAGTTTTTTGTTTTCGAAGTTTAGTTCGAAATATTTCTGATGGTGTCACTGCCTGAACAAGACGCTGCGCAGGCGCCATGGCTTTGTTGGTTAAAGCGCCTGTCTAGTTAACAGGAGATCGTGAGTTCGAATATCACCGGTGCCTCGAGAGTCAAGACAAACGTCTCTCTACTTTTTTGTTTTTGAAGTTTAGTTCGAAATACTTCTGATGGCTTCACTGCCTGAACATGACTCTGCGCAGGCGCTGTGGCTTAGTTGTTAAGCGCCTGTCTAGTAAACAGGAGATCGTGAGTTGGAATCTCACCGGTGCCTCGAGAGTCAAGACAAACGTCTCTCTACTTTTTTGTTTTCGAAGTTTAGTTCGAAATACTTCTGATGGTGTCACTGCCTGAACAAGACGCTGCGTAGGCGCCGTGGCTTAGTTGGTTAAAGCGCCTGTCTAGTAAACAGGAGATCGTGAGTTCGAATCTCGCCGGTGCCTCGGGAGTCAAGACAAACGGCTCTCTAGTTTTTTGTTTTCGAAGTTTAGTTGGAAATTCTTCTGATGGTGTCACTGCCTGAACAAGACGCTGCGCAGGCGCCGTGGCTTAGTTGGTTAAAGCACCTGTCTAGTAAACAGGAGATCGTTAGTTCGAATCTCACCGGTGCCTCGAGAGTCAAGACAAACGGCTCTCTATTTTTTTGTTTTCGAAGTTTAGTTCGAAATACTTTTAATGGTGTCACTGCCTGAACACGACGCTGCGCAGGTGCCGTGGCTTAGTTAGTTAAAGCGCCTGTCTAGTAAACAGGAGATCGTGAGTTTGAATCTCACCGGTGCCTCGGGAGTCAAGACTAACGTCTCTCTAGTTTTTTGTTTTCGAACATTCATGACTTCTTTGCGCAAACACGTACACGGACACAAGGAAAAGAGGCAAACAACACGGGCGCCCGTGTTGTTTGCCTCTTTTCCTTGTGTCCGTGTACGTGTTTGCGCAAAGAAGTCATGATCGAGTACGAACTCGCCCAACTTTCAGTACTTTTGTTTTCGAAGTTTAGTTCGAAATACTTCTGATGGTGTCACTGCCTGAACAAAACGCTGCGCAGGCGCCGTGGCTTAGTTAGTTAAAGCGCCTGTCTAGTAAACAGGAGATCGTGAGTTCGAATCTCACCGGTGCTTCGAGAGTCAAGACAAACCTCTCTAGTTTTTTGTTTTCGTAGTTTAGTTCGAAATACTTCTGATGGTGTCACTGCCTGAACAAGACGCCGCGCAGGCGCCGTGGCTTAGTTGGTTAAAGCGCCTGTCTAGTAAACAGGAGATCATGAGTTCGAATCTCACTGGTGCCTCGAGAGTCAAGACAAACGTCTCTCTAGTTTTTTGTTTTCGAAGTTTAGTTCGAAATAATTCTGATGGTGTCACTGCCTGAACAAGACGCTGCGCAGGCGCTGTGGCTTAGTTAGTTAAAGCGCCTGTCTAGTAAAAGGAAAATCGTGAGTTTGAATCTCACCTGTGCCTCGAGAGTCAAGACAAACGTCTCTCAAGTTTTTTGTTTTCGAAGTTTAGTTCGAAATATTTCTGATGGTGTCACTGCCTGAACAAGACGCTGCGCAGGCGCCGTGGCTTAGTTGGTTAAAGCGCCTGTCTAGTAAACAGGAGATCATGAGTTCGAATCTCACCGGTGCCTCGAGAGTCAAGACAAACGGCTCTCCAGTTTTTTTGTTTTCGAAGTTTAGTTCGAAATACTTCTGATGGTGTCACTGCCTGAAGAAGACTCTGCAGAAGCGCCGTGGCTTAGTCGGTTAAGGAGCCTGCCTAGTAAACAGCAGATCGTTAGTTCGAATCTCACCGGTGCCTCGAGAGTCAAGACAAACGTCTCTCTAGTTTTTTGTTTTCGAAGTTCAGTTCGAAATACTTCTGATGGTGTCACTGTCTGAACAAGACGCTGCGCAGGCGCCGTGGCTTAGTTGGTTAAAGCGCCTGTCTAGTAAACAGGAGATCGTGAGTTCGAATCTCGCCGGTGCCTCGAGGTCAAGACAAACGGCTCTCTAGTTTTTTGTTTTCGAAGTTTAGTTGGAAATTCTTCTGATGGTGTCACTGCCTGAACAAGACGCTGCGCAGGCGCCGTGGCTTAGTTGGTTAAAGCACCTGTCTAGTAAACAAGAGATCGTTAGTTCGAATCTCACCGGTGCCTCGAGAGTCAAGACAAACGGCTCTCTAGTTTTTTTGTTTTCGAAGTTTAGTTCGAAATACTTCTAATGGTGTCACTTCCTGAACAAGACGCTGCGCAGGCGCCTTGGCTTAGTTGGTTAAAGCGCCTGTCTAGCAAACAGGAGATCGTGAGTTCGAATCTCACCGGTGCCTCGAGAGTCAAGACTAACGTCTCTTCTGATTTTTTTTTGTTTTCGAAGTATTGTTCGGAATACTTCCAATGGTGTCACTGCCTGAACAAGACGCTGCGCAGACGCCGTGGCTTATTTGGTTAAAGTGCCTGTCTAGTAAACCGGAGATCGTGAGTTCGAATCTCACCGGTGCCTCGAGAGTCAAGACAAACGTCTCTCTAGTTTTTTGTTTTCGAAGTTTAGTTCCAAATACTTCTGATGGTGTCACTGCCTGAACAAGACGCTGCGCAGGCGCCGTGGCTCAGTTAGTTAAAGCGCCTGTCTAGTAAACAGGAGATCGTGAGTTTGAATCTCACCGGTGCCTCGGGAGTCAAGACTAACGTCTCTCTAGTTTTTTGTTTTCGAACATTCATGACTTCTTTGCGCAAACACGTACACGGACACAAGGAAAAGAGGCAAACAACACGGGCGCCCGTGTTGTTTGCCTCTTTTCCTTGTGTCCGTGTACGTGTTTGCGCAAAGAAGTCATGATCGAGTACGAACTCACCCAACTTTCAGTACTTTTGTTTTCGAAGTTTAGTTCGAAATACTTCTGATGGTGTCACTGCCTGAACAAAACGCTGCGCAGGCGCCGTGGCTTAGTTAGTTAAAGCGCCTGTATAGTAAACAGGAGATCGTGAGTTCGAATCTCACTGGTGCCTCGAAAGTCAAGACAAACGTCTCTCTAGTTTTTTTGTTTTCGAAGTTTAGTTCGAAATACTTCTGATGGTGTCACTGCCTGAACAAGACGCTGCGCAGGCGCCGTGGCTTAGTTAGTTAAAGCGCCTGTCTAGTAAACAGGAGATCGTGAGTTCGAATCTCACCGGTGCCTCGGGAGTCAAGACTAACGTCTCTCTAGTTTTTTGTTTTCGAACATTCATGACTTCTTTGCGCAAACACGTACACGGACACAAGGAAAAGAGGCAAACAACACGGGCGCCCGTGTTGTTTGCCTCTTTTCCTTGTGTTCTTGTACGTGTTTGCGAAAAGAAGTCATCATCGAGTACGAACTCGCCCAAATTTCAGTACTTTTGTTTTCGAAGTTTAGTTCGAAATACTTCTGATGGTGTCAATGCCTGAACAAGACGCTGTGCAGGCGCCGTGGCTTAGTTAGTTAAAGCGCCTTTCTAGTAAACAGGAGATCGTGAGTTCGAATCTCACCGGTGCCTCGAGAGTCAAGACTAACGTCTCTCTAGTTTTTTGTTTTCGAAGTTTAGTTCGAAATTATTCTGATGGTGTCACTGCCTGAACAAGACGCTGCGCAGGCGCTGTGGCTTAGTTAGTTAAAGCGCCTGTCTGGTAAAAGGAAAATCGTGAGTTGGAATCTCACCTGTGCCTCGAGAGTCAAGACAAACGTCTCTCAAGTTTTTTGTTTTCGAAGTTTAGTTCGAAATATTTCTGATGGTGTCACTGCCTGAACAAGACGCTGCGCAGGCGCCGTGGCTTTGTTGAATAAAGCGCCTGTCTAGTGAACAGGAGATCGTGAGTTCGAATATCACCGGTGCCTCGAGAGTCAAGACAAACGTCTCTCTACTTTTTTGTTTTTGAAGTTTAGTTCGAAATACTTCTGATGGCTTCACTGCCTGAACATGACTCTGCGCAGGCGCTGTGGCTTAGTTGTTAAGCGCCTGTCTAGTAAACAGGAGATCGTGAGTTGGAATCTCACCGGTGCCTCGAGAGTCAAGACAAACGTCTCTCTACTTTTTTGTTTTCGAAGTTTAGTTCGAAATACTTCTGATGGTGTCACTGCCTGAACAAGACGCTGCGTAGGCGCCGTGGCTTAGTTGGTTAAAGCGCCTGTCTAGTAAACAGGAGATCGTGAGTTCGAATCTCACCGGTGCCTCGAGAGTCAAGACAAACCTGTCTCTAGTTTTTTTGTTTTCGAAGTTCAGTTCGAAATACTTCTGATGGTGTCACTGCCTGAACAAGACGCTGCACAAGCGCCGTGGCTTAGTTGGTTAAAGCGCCTGTCTAGTAAACAGGAGATCGTGAGTTGGAATCTCGCCGGTGCCTCGAGAGTCAAGACAAACGGCTCTCTAGTTTTTTGTTTTCGAAGTTTAGTTGGAAATTCTTTTGATGGTGTCACTGCCTGATTAAGGCGCTGCGCAGGCGCCGTGGCTTAGTTGGTTAAAGCACCTCTCTAGTAAACAGGAGATCGTTAGTTCCAATCTCACCGGTGCCTCGAGAGTCAAGACAAACGGCTCTCTAGTTTTTTTGTTTTTGAAGTTTAGTTCGAAATACTTCTAATGGTGTCACTGCCTGAACACGACGCTGCGCAGGTGCCGTGGCTTAGTTGGTTAAAGCGCATGTCTAGTAAACAGGAGATCATGAGTTCGAATCTCACCGGTGCCACGAGAGTCAAGACAAACGTCTCTGTAGTTTTTTGTTTTCGAAGTTTAGTTCTAAATACTTGTGATGGTGTCAATGCCTGAACAAGACGCTGCGCAGGCGCCTTGGCTTAGTTGGTTAAAACGCCTGTCTAGCAAACAGGAGATCGTGAGTTCGAATCTCACCGGTGCCTCGAGAGTCAAGACTAACGTCTCTTCTGATTTTTTTTGTTTTCGAAGTATTGTTCATAATACTTCCAATGGTGTCACTGCCTGAACAAGACGCTGCGCAGACGCCGTGGCTTATTTGGTTAAAGTGCCTGTCTAGTAAACCGGAGATCGTGAGTTCGAATCTCACCGGTGCCTCGAGAGTCAAGACAAACGTCTCTCTAGTTTTTTGTTTTCGAAGTTTATTTCGAAATACTTCTGATGGTGTCACTGCCTGAACAAGACGCTGCGCAGGCGCCGTGGCTTAGTTGGTTAAAGCGCCTGTCTAGTAAACAGGAGATCGTGAGTTCGAATCTCACCGGTGCCTCTAGAGTCAAGAAAAACGTATCTCTAGTTCTTTGTTTTCGAAGTTTAGTTCCAAATACTTCTGATGGTGTCACTGCCTGAACAAGACGCTGCGCAGGCGCCGTGGCTTAGTTAGTTAAAGCGCCTGTCTAGTAAACAGGAGGTCGTGAGTTTGAATCTCACCGGTGCCTCGGGAGTCAAGACTAACGTCTCTCTAGTTTTTTGTTTTCGAACATTCATGACTTCTTTGCGCAAACACGTACACGGACACAAGGAAAAGAGGCAAACAACACGGGCGCCCGTGTTGTTTGCCTCTTTTCCTTGTGTCCGTGTACGTGTTTGCGCAAAGAAGTCATGATCGAGTACGAACTCGCCCAACTTTCAGTACTTTTGTTTTCGAAGTTTAGTTCTAAATACTTGTGATGGTGTCACTGCCTGAACAAGACGCTGCGCAGGCGCCTTGGCTTAGTTGGTTAAAGCGCCTGTCTAGCAAACAGGAGATCGTGAGTTCGAATCTCACCGGTGCCTCGAGAGTCAAGACTAACGTCTCTTCTGATTTTTTTTTGTTTTCGAAGTATTGTTCGAAATACTTCTGATGGTGTCACTGCCTGAACAAGACGCTGCGCAGGCGCCGTGGCTTAGTTGGTTAAAGCGCCTGTCTAGTAAACAGGAGATCGTGAGTTCGAATCTCACCGGTGCCTCAAGAGTCAAGACAAACGTACCTCTAGTTTTTTGTTTTCGAAGTTTAGTTCCAAATACTTCTGATGGTGTCACTGCCTGAACAAGACGCTTCGCAGGCGCCGTGGCTTAGTTAGTTAAAGCGCCTGTCTAGTAAACAGGAGATCGTGAGTTTGAATCTCACCGGTGCCTCGGGAGTCAAGACTAACGTCTCTCTAGTTTTTTGTTTTCGAACATTCATGACTTCTTTGTGCAAACACGTACACGGACACAAGGAAAAGAGGCAAACAACACGGGCGCCCGTGTTGTTTGCCTCTTTTCCTTGTGTCCGTGTACGTGTTTGCGCAAAGAAGTCATGATCGAGTACGAACTCGCCCAACTTTCAGTACTTTTGTTTTCGAAGTTTAGTTCGAAATACTTCTGATGGTGTCACTGCCTGAACAAAACGCTGCGCAGGCGCCGTGGCTTAGTTAGTTAAAGCGCATGTCTAGTAAACAGGAGATCGTGAGTTCGAATCTCACCGGTGCCTCGAGAGTCAAGACAAACCTCTCTCTAGTTTTTTGTTTTCGTAGTTTAGTTCGAAATACTTCTGATGGTGTCACTGCCTGAACAAGACGCCGCGCAGGCGCCGTGGCTTAGTTGGTTAAAGCGCCTGTCTAGTAAACAGGAGATCATGAGTTCGAATCTCACTGGTGCCTCGAGAGTCAAGACAAACGTCTCGTAGTTTTTTGTTTTCGAAGTTTAGTTCGAAATAATTCTGATGGTGTCACTGCCTGAACAAGACGCTGCGCAGGCGCTGTGGCTTAGTTGGTTAAAGCGCCTGTCTAGCAAACAGGAGATCGTGCGTTCGAATCTCACCGGTGCCTCGAGAGTCAAGACTAACGTCTCTTCTGATTTTTTTTTGTTTTCGAAGTATTGTTCGAAATACTTCCAATGATGTCACTGCCTGAACAAGATGCTGCGCAGACGCCGTGGCTTAGTTGGTTAAAGCGCCTGTTTAGTAAACAGGAGATCGTGGGTTCGAATCTCACCGGTGCCTCGAGAGTCAAGACAAACCTCTGTCTAGTTTTTTTTGTTTTCGAAGTTTATTTCGAAATACTTCTGATGGTGTCACTGCCTGAACAAGACGCTGCGCAGGCGCCGTGGCTTAGTTGGTTAAAGCGCCTGTCTAGTAAACAGGAGATCATGAGTTTGAATCTCACAGGTGCCTCGAGAGTCAAGACAAACATCTCTCTAGTTTTTTGTTTTCGAAGTTTAGTTCGAAATACTTCTGATCGCGTCACTTCCTGAACAAGACGCTGCGCAGGCGCCGTGGCTTAGTTGGTTAAAGCGCCTGTCTAGTAAACAGGAGATCATGAGTTCGAATCTCACCGGTGCCTCGAGAGTCAAGACTAACGTATCTCTAGTTTTTTGTTTTCGAAGTTTAGTTCCAAATACTTCCGATGGTGTCACTGCCTGAACAAGACGCTGCGCAGGCCCCGTGGATTAGTTAGTTAAAGCGCCTGTCTAGTAAACAGGAGATCGTGAGTTTGAATCTCACCGGTGCCTCGGGAGTCAAGACTAACGTCTCTCTAGTTTTTTGTTTTCGAACATTCATGACTTCTTTGCGCAAACACGTACACGGACACAAGGAAAAGAGGCAAACAACACGGGCGCCCGTGTTGTTTGCCTCTTTTCTTTGTGTCCGTGTACGTGTTTGCGCAAAGAAGTCATGATCGAGTACGAACTCGCCCAACTTTCAGTACTTTTGTTTTCGAAGTTTAGTTCGAAATACTTCTGATGGTGTCACTGCCCGAACAAGACGCTGCGCAGGCGCCGTGGCTTAGTTGGTTAAAGCGCCTGTCTAGTAAACAGGAGATCATGAGTTCGAATCTCACCGGTGCCTCGAGAGTCAAGACAAACGGCTCTCCAGTTTTTTTGTTTTCGAAGTTTAGTTCGAAATACTTCTGATGGTGTCACTGCCTGAAGAAGACTCTGCAGAAGCGCCGTGGCTTAGTCGGTTAAGGAGCCTGCCTAGTAAACAGCAGATCGTTAATTCGAATCTCACCGGTGCCTCGAGAGTCAAGACAAACGTCTCTCTAGTTTTTTGTTTTCGAAGTTCAGTTCGAAATACTTCTGATGGTGTCACTGTCTGAACAAGACGCTGCGCAGGCGCCGTGGCTTAGTTGGTTAAAGCGCCTGTCTAGTAAACAGGAGATCGTGAGTTCGAATCTCGCCGGTGCCTCGAGGTCAAGACAAACGGCTCTCTAGTTTTTTGTTTTCGAAGTTTAGTTGGAAATTCTTCTGATGGTGTCACTGCCTGAACAAGACGCTGCGCAGGCGCCGTGGCTTAGTTGGTTAAAGCACCTGTCTAGTAAACAAGAGATCGTTAGTTCGAATCTCACCGGTGCCTCGAGAGTCAAGACAAACGGCTCTCTAGTTTTTTTGTTTTCGAAGTTTAGTTCGAAATACTTCTAATGGTGTCACTTCCTGAACAAGACGCTGCGCAGGCGCCTTGGCTTAGTTGGTTAAAGCGCCTGTCTAGCAAACAGGAGATCGTTAGTTCGAATCTCACCGGTGCCTCGAGAGTCAAGACTAACGTCTCTTCTGATTTTTTTTTGTTTTCGAAGTATTGTTCGGAATACTTCCAATGGTGTCACTGCCTGAACAAGACGCTGCGCAGACGCCGTGGCTTATTTGGTTAAAGTGCCTGTCTAGTAAACCGGAGATCGTGAGTTCGAATCTCACCGGTGCCTCGAGAGTCAAGACAAACGTCTCTCTAGTTTTTTGTTTTCGAAGTTTAGTTCCAAATACTTCTGATGGTGTCACTGCCTGAACAAGACGCTGCGCAGGCGCCGTGGCTCAGTTAGTTAAAGCGCCTGTCTAGTAAACAGGAGATCGTGAGTTTGAATCTCACCGGTGCCTCGGGAGTCAAGACTAACGTCTCTCTAGTTTTTTGTTTTCGAACATTCATGACTTCTTTGCGCAAACACGTACACGGACACAAGGAAAAGAGGCAAACAACACGGGCGCCCGTGTTGTTTGCCTCTTTTCCTTGTGTCCGTGTACGTGTTTGCGCAAAGAAGTCATGATCGAGTACGAACTCACCCAACTTTCAGTACTTTTGTTTTCGAAGTTTAGTTCGAAATACTTCTGATGGTGTCACTGCCTGAACAAAACGCTGCGCAGGCGCCGTGGCTTAGTTAGTTAAAGCGCCTGTATAGCAAACAGGAGATCGTGAGTTCGAATCTCACTGGTGCCTCGAAAGTCAAGACAAACGTCTCTCTAGTTTTTTTGTTTTCGAAGTTTAGTTCGAAATACTTCTGATGGTGTCACTGCCTGAACAAGACGCTGCGCAGGCGCCGTGGCTTAGTTAGTTAAAGCGCCTGTCTAGTAAACAGGAGATCGTGAGTTCGAATCTCACCGGTGCCTCGGGAGTCAAGACTAACGTCTCTCTAGTTTTTTGTTTTCGAACATTCATGACTTCTTTGCGCAAACACGTACACGGACACAAGGAAAAGAGGCAAACAACACGGGCGCCCGTGTTGTTTGCCTCTTTTCCTTGTGTTCTTGTACGTGTTTGCGAAAAGAAGTCATCATCGAGTACGAACTCGCCCACATTTCAGTACTTTTGTTTTCGAAGTTTAGTTCGAAATACTTCTGATGGTGTCAATGCCTGAACAAGACGCTGTGCAGGCGCCGTGGCTTAGTTAGTTAAAGCGCCTTTCTAGTAAACAGGAGATCGTGAGTTCGAATCTCACCGGTGCCTCGAGAGTCAAGACTAACGTCTCTCTAGTTTTTTGTTTTCGAAGTTTAGTTCGAAATTATTCTGATGGTGTCACTGCCTGAACAAGACGCTGCGCAGGCGCTGTGGCTTAGTTAGTTAAAGCGCCTGTCTAGTAAAAGGAAAATCGTGAGTTGGAATCTCACCTGTGCCTCGAGAGTCAAGACAAACGTCTCTCAAGTTTTTTGTTTTCGAAGTTTAGTTCGAAATATTTCTGATGGTGTCACTGCCTGAACAAGACGCTGCGCAGGCGCCGTGGCTTTGTTGAATAAAGCGCCTGTCTAGTGAAAAGGAGATCGTGAGTTCGAATATCACCGGGCCTCGAGAGTCAAGACAAACGTCTCTCTACTTTTTTGTTTTTGAAGTTTAGTTCGAAATACTTCTGATGGCTTCACTGCCTGAACATGACTCTGCGCAGGCGCTGTGGCTTAGTTGTTAAGCGCCTGTCTAGCAAACAGGAGATCGTGAGTTCGAATCTCACCGGTGCCTCGAGAGTCAAGACTAACGTCTCTTCTGATTTTTTTTGTTTTCGAAGTATTGTTCATAATACTTCCAATGGTGTCACTGCCTGAACAAGACGCTGCGCAGACGCCGTGGCTTATTTGGTTAAAGTGCCTGTCTAGTAAACCGGAGATCGTGAGTTCGAATCTCACCGGTGCCTCGAGAGTCAAGACAAACGTCTCTCTAGTTTTTTGTTTTCGAAGTTTATTTCGAAATACTTCTGATGGTGTCACTGCCTGAACAAGACGCTGCGCAGGCGCCGTGGCTTAGTTGGTTAAAGCGCCTGTCTAGTAAACAGGAGATCGTGAGTTCGAATCTCACCGGTGCCTCTAGAGTCAAGAAAAACGTATCTCTAGTTCTTTGTTTTCGAAGTTTAGTTCCAAATACTTCTGATGGTGTCACTGCCTGAACAAGACGCTGCGCAGGCGCCGTGGCTTAGTTAGTTAAAGCGCCTGTCTAGTAAACAGGAGGTCGTGAGTTTGAATCTCACCGGTGCCTCGGGAGTCAAGACTAACGTCTCTCTAGTTTTTTGTTTTCGAACATTCATGACTTCTTTGCGCAAACACGTACACGGACACAAGGAAAAGAGGCAAACAACACGGGCGCCCGTGTTGTTTGCCTCTTTTCCTTGTGTCCGTGTACGTGTTTGCGCAAAGAAGTCATGATCGAGTACGAACTCGCCCAACTTTCAGTACTTTTGTTTTCGAAGTTTAGTTCTAAATACTTGTGATGGTGTCACTGCCTGAACAAGACGCTGCGCAGGCGCCTTGGCTTAGTTGGTTAAAGCGCCTGTCTAGCAAACAGGAGATCGTGAGTTCGAATCTCACCGGTGCCTCGAGAGTCAAGACTAACGTCTCTTCTGATTTTTTTTTGTTTTCGAAGTATTGTTCGAAATACTTCTGATGGTGTCACTGCCTGAACAAGACGCTGCGCAGGCGCCGTGGCTTAGTTGGTTAAAGCGCCTGTCTAGTAAACAGGAGATCGTGAGTTCGAATCTCACCGGTGCCTCAAGAGTCAAGACAAACGTACCTCTAGTTTTTTGTTTTCGAAGTTTAGTTCCAAATACTTCTGATGGTGTCACTGCCTGAACAAGACGCTTCGCAGGCGCCGTGGCTTAGTTAGTTAAAGCGCCTGTCTAGTAAACAGGAGATCGTGAGTTTGAATCTCACCGGTGCCTCGGGAGTCAAGACTAACGTCTCTCTAGTTTTTTGTTTTCGAACATTCATGACTTCTTTGTGCAAACACGTACACGGACACAAGGAAAAGAGGCAAACAACACGGGCGCCCGTGTTGTTTGCCTCTTTTCCTTGTGTCCGTGTACGTGTTTGCGCAAAGAAGTCATGATCGAGTACGAACTCGCCCAACTTTCAGTACTTTTGTTTTCGAAGTTTAGTTCGAAATACTTCTGATGGTGTCACTGCCTGAACAAAACGCTGCGCAGGCGCCGTGGCTTAGTTAGTTAAAGCGCATGTCTAGTAAACAGGAGATCGTGAGTTCGAATCTCACCGGTGCCTCGAGAGTCAAGACAAACCTCTCTCTAGTTTTTTGTTTTCGTAGTTTAGTTCGAAATACTTCTGATGGTGTCACTGCCTGAACAAGACGCCGCGCAGGCGCCGTGGCTTAGTTGGTTAAAGCGCCTGTCTAGTAAACAGGAGATCATGAGTTCGAATCTCACTGGTGCCTCGAGAGTCAAGACAAACGTCTCGTAGTTTTTTGTTTTCGAAGTTTAGTTCGAAATAATTCTGATGGTGTCACTGCCTGAACAAGACGCTGCGCAGGCGCTGTGGCTTAGTTGGTTAAAGCGCCTGTCTAGCAAACAGGAGATCGTGCGTTCGAATCTCACCGGTGCCTCGAGAGTCAAGACTAACGTCTCTTCTGATTTTTTTTTGTTTTCGAAGTATTGTTCGAAATACTTCCAATGATGTCACTGCCTGAACAAGATGCTGCGCAGACGCCGTGGCTTAGTTGGTTAAAGCGCCTGTTTAGTAAACAGGAGATCGTGGGTTCGAATCTCACCGGTGCCTCGAGAGTCAAGACAAACCTCTGTCTAGTTTTTTTTGTTTTCGAAGTTTATTTCGAAATACTTCTGATGGTGTCACTGCCTGAACAAGACGCTGCGCAGGCGCCGTGGCTTAGTTGGTTAAAGCGCCTGTCTAGTAAACAGGAGATCATGAGTTTGAATCTCACAGGTGCCTCGAGAGTCAAGACAAACATCTCTCTAGTTTTTTGTTTTCGAAGTTTAGTTCGAAATACTTCTGATCGCGTCACTTCCTGAACAAGACGCTGCGCAGGCGCCGTGGCTTAGTTGGTTAAAGCGCCTGTCTAGTAAACAGGAGATCATGAGTTCGAATCTCACCGGTGCCTCGAGAGTCAAGACTAACGTATCTCTAGTTTTTTGTTTTCGAAGTTTAGTTCCAAATACTTCCGATGGTGTCACTGCCTGAACAAGACGCTGCGCAGGCCCCGTGGATTAGTTAGTTAAAGCGCCTGTCTAGTAAACAGGAGATCGTGAGTTTGAATCTCACCGGTGCCTCGGGAGTCAAGACTAACGTCTCTCTAGTTTTTTGTTTTCGAACATTCATGACTTCTTTGCGCAAACACGTACACGGACACAAGGAAAAGAGGCAAACAACACGGGCGCCCGTGTTGTTTGCCTCTTTTCTTTGTGTCCGTGTACGTGTTTGCGCAAAGAAGTCATGATCGAGTACGAACTCGCCCAACTTTCAGTACTTTTGTTTTCGAAGTTTAGTTCGAAATACTTCTGATGGTGTCACTGCCCGAACAAGACGCTGCGCAGGCGCCGTGGCTTAGTTGGTTAAAGCGCCTGTCTAGTAAACAGGAGATCATGAGTTCGAATCTCACCGGTGCCTCGAGAGTCAAGACAAACGGCTCTCCAGTTTTTTTGTTTTCGAAGTTTAGTTCGAAATACTTCTGATGGTGTCACTGCCTGAAGAAGACTCTGCAGAAGCGCCGTGGCTTAGTCGGTTAAGGAGCCTGCCTAGTAAACAGCAGATCGTTAATTCGAATCTCACCGGTGCCTCGAGAGTCAAGACAAACGTCTCTCTAGTTTTTTGTTTTCGAAGTTCAGTTCGAAATACTTCTGATGGTGTCACTGTCTGAACAAGACGCTGCGCAGGCGCCGTGGCTTAGTTGGTTAAAGCGCCTGTCTAGTAAACAGGAGATCGTGAGTTCGAATCTCGCCGGTGCCTCGAGGTCAAGACAAACGGCTCTCTAGTTTTTTGTTTTCGAAGTTTAGTTGGAAATTCTTCTGATGGTGTCACTGCCTGAACAAGACGCTGCGCAGGCGCCGTGGCTTAGTTGGTTAAAGCACCTGTCTAGTAAACAAGAGATCGTTAGTTCGAATCTCACCGGTGCCTCGAGAGTCAAGACAAACGGCTCTCTAGTTTTTTTGTTTTCGAAGTTTAGTTCGAAATACTTCTAATGGTGTCACTTCCTGAACAAGACGCTGCGCAGGCGCCTTGGCTTAGTTGGTTAAAGCGCCTGTCTAGCAAACAGGAGATCGTTAGTTCGAATCTCACCGGTGCCTCGAGAGTCAAGACTAACGTCTCTTCTGATTTTTTTTTGTTTTCGAAGTATTGTTCGGAATACTTCCAATGGTGTCACTGCCTGAACAAGACGCTGCGCAGACGCCGTGGCTTATTTGGTTAAAGTGCCTGTCTAGTAAACCGGAGATCGTGAGTTCGAATCTCACCGGTGCCTCGAGAGTCAAGACAAACGTCTCTCTAGTTTTTTGTTTTCGAAGTTTAGTTCCAAATACTTCTGATGGTGTCACTGCCTGAACAAGACGCTGCGCAGGCGCCGTGGCTCAGTTAGTTAAAGCGCCTGTCTAGTAAACAGGAGATCGTGAGTTTGAATCTCACCGGTGCCTCGGGAGTCAAGACTAACGTCTCTCTAGTTTTTTGTTTTCGAACATTCATGACTTCTTTGCGCAAACACGTACACGGACACAAGGAAAAGAGGCAAACAACACGGGCGCCCGTGTTGTTTGCCTCTTTTCCTTGTGTCCGTGTACGTGTTTGCGCAAAGAAGTCATGATCGAGTACGAACTCACCCAACTTTCAGTACTTTTGTTTTCGAAGTTTAGTTCGAAATACTTCTGATGGTGTCACTGCCTGAACAAAACGCTGCGCAGGCGCCGTGGCTTAGTTAGTTAAAGCGCCTGTATAGCAAACAGGAGATCGTGAGTTCGAATCTCACTGGTGCCTCGAAAGTCAAGACAAACGTCTCTCTAGTTTTTTTGTTTTCGAAGTTTAGTTCGAAATACTTCTGATGGTGTCACTGCCTGAACAAGACGCTGCGCAGGCGCCGTGGCTTAGTTAGTTAAAGCGCCTGTCTAGTAAACAGGAGATCGTGAGTTCGAATCTCACCGGTGCCTCGGGAGTCAAGACTAACGTCTCTCTAGTTTTTTGTTTTCGAACATTCATGACTTCTTTGCGCAAACACGTACACGGACACAAGGAAAAGAGGCAAACAACACGGGCGCCCGTGTTGTTTGCCTCTTTTCCTTGTGTTCTTGTACGTGTTTGCGAAAAGAAGTCATCATCGAGTACGAACTCGCCCACATTTCAGTACTTTTGTTTTCGAAGTTTAGTTCGAAATACTTCTGATGGTGTCAATGCCTGAACAAGACGCTGTGCAGGCGCCGTGGCTTAGTTAGTTAAAGCGCCTTTCTAGTAAACAGGAGATCGTGAGTTCGAATCTCACCGGTGCCTCGAGAGTCAAGACTAACGTCTCTCTAGTTTTTTGTTTTCGAAGTTTAGTTCGAAATTATTCTGATGGTGTCACTGCCTGAACAAGACGCTGCGCAGGCGCTGTGGCTTAGTTAGTTAAAGCGCCTGTCTAGTAAAAGGAAAATCGTGAGTTGGAATCTCACCTGTGCCTCGAGAGTCAAGACAAACGTCTCTCAAGTTTTTTGTTTTCGAAGTTTAGTTCGAAATATTTCTGATGGTGTCACTGCCTGAACAAGACGCTGCGCAGGCGCCGTGGCTTTGTTGAATAAAGCGCCTGTCTAGTGAAAAGGAGATCGTGAGTTCGAATATCACCGGGCCTCGAGAGTCAAGACAAACGTCTCTCTACTTTTTTGTTTTTGAAGTTTAGTTCGAAATACTTCTGATGGCTTCACTGCCTGAACATGACTCTGCGCAGGCGCTGTGGCTTAGTTGTTAAGCGCCTGTCTAGTAAACAGGAGATCGTGAGTTGGAATCTCACCGGTGCCTCGAGAGTCAAGACAAACGTCTCTCTACTTTTTTGTTTTCGAAGTTTAGTTCGAAATACTTCTGATGGTGTCACTGCCTGAACAAGACGCTGCGTAGGCGCCGTGGCTTAGTTGGTTAAAGCGCCTGTCTAGTAAACAGGAGATCGTGAGTTGGAATCTCGCCGGTGCCTCGAGAGTCAAGACAAACGGCTCTCTAGTTTTTTGTTTTCGAAGTTTAGTTGGAAATTCTTTTGATGGTGTCACTGCCTGATTAAGGCGCTGCGCAGGCGCCGTGGCTTAGTTGGTTAAAGCACCTGTCTAGTAAACAGGAGATCGTTAGTTCGAATCTCACCGGTGCCTCGAGAGTCAAGACAAACGGCTCTCTAGTTTTTTTGTTTTCGAAGTTTAGTTCGAAATACTTCTAATGGTGTCACTGCCTGAACACGACGCTGCGCAGGTGCCGTGGCTTAGTTGGTTAAAGCGCATGTCTAGTAAACAGGAGATCATGAGTTCGAATCTCACCGGTGCCTCGAGAGTCAAGACAAACGGCTCTCTAGTTTTTTTGTTTTCGAAGTTTAGTTCGAAATACTTCTAATGGTGTCACTGCCTGAACACGACGCTGCGCAGGTGCCGTGGCTTAGTTGGTTAAAGCGCATGTCTAGTAAACAGGAGATCATGAGTTCGAATCTCACCGGTGCCACGAGAGTCAAGACAAACGTCTCTGTAGTTTTTTGTTTTCGAAGTTTAGTTCTAAATACTTGTGATGGTGTCAATGCCTGAACAAGACGCTGCGCAGGCGCCTTGGCTTAGTTGGTTAAAACGCCTGTCTAGCAAACAGGAGATCGTGAGTTCGAATCTCACCGGTGCCTCGAGAGTCAAAACTAACGTCTCTTCTGATTTTTTTTGTTTTCGAAGTATTGTTCATAATACTTCCAATGGTGTCACTGCCTGAACAAGACGCTGCGCAGACGCCGTGGCTTATTTGGTTAAAGTGCCTGTCTAGTAAACCGGAGATCGTGAGTTCGAATCTCACCGGTGCCTCAAGAGTCAAGACAAACGTACCTCTAGTTTTTTGTTTTCGAAGTTTAGTTCCAAATACTTCTGATGGTGTCACTGCCTGAACAAGACGCTTCGCAGGCGCCGTGGCTTAGTTAGTTAAAGCGCCTGTCTAGTAAACAGGAGATCGTGAGTTTGAATCTCACCGGTGCCTCGGGAGTCAAGACTAACGTCTCTCTAGTTTTTTGTTTTCGAACATTCATGACTTCTTTGTGCAAACACGTACACGGACACAAGGAAAAGAGGCAAACAACACGGGCGCCCGTGTTGTTTGCCTCTTTTCCTTGTGTCCGTGTACGTGTTTGCGCAAAGAAGTCATGATCGAGTACGAACTCGCCCAACTTTCAGTACTTTTGTTTTCGAAGTTTAGTTCGAAATACTTCTGATGGTGTCACTGCCTGAACAAAACGCTGCGCAGGCGCCGTGGCTTAGTTAGTTAAAGCGCATGTCTAGTAAACAGGAGATCGTGAGTTCGAATCTCACCGGTGCCTCGAGAGTCAAGACAAACCTCTCTCTAGTTTTTTGTTTTCGTAGTTTAGTTCGAAATACTTCTGATGGTGTCACTGCCTGAACAAGACGCCGCGCAGGCGCCGTGGCTTAGTTGGTTAAAGCGCCTGTCTAGTAAACAGGAGATCATGAGTTCGAATCTCACTGGTGCCTCGAGAGTCAAGACAAACGTCTCGTAGTTTTTTGTTTTCGAAGTTTAGTTCGAAATAATTCTGATGGTGTCACTGCCTGAACAAGACGCTGCGCAGGCGCTGTGGCTTAGTTGGTTAAAGCGCCTGTCTAGCAAACAGGAGATCGTGCGTTCGAATCTCACCGGTGCCTCGAGAGTCAAGACTAACGTCTCTTCTGATTTTTTTTTGTTTTCGAAGTATTGTTCGAAATACTTCCAATGGTGTCACTGCCTGAACAAGATGCTGCGCAGACGCCGTGGCTTAGTTGGTTAAAGCGCCTGTTTAGTAAACAGGAGATCGTGGGTTCGAATCTCACCGGTGCCTCGAGAGTCAAGACAAACCTCTGTCTAGTTTTTTTTGTTTTCGAAGTTTATTTCGAAATACTTCTGATGGTGTCACTGCCTGAACAAGACGCTGCGCAGGCGCCGTGGCTTAGTTGGTTAAAGCGCCTGTCTAGTAAACAGGAGATCATGAGTTTGAATCTCACAGGTGCCTCGAGAGTCAAGACAAACATCTCTCTAGTTTTTTGTTTTCGAAGTTTAGTTCGAAATACTTCTGATCGCGTCACTTCCTGAACAAGACGCTGCGCAGGCGCCGTGGCTTAGTTGGTTAAAGCGCCTGTCTAGTAAACAGGAGATCATGAGTTCGAATCTCACCGGTGCCTCGAGAGTCAAGACTAACGTATCTCTAGTTTTTTGTTTTCGAAGTTTAGTTCCAAATACTTCCGATGGTGTCACTGCCTGAACAAGACGCTGCGCAGGCGCCGTGGATTAGTTAGTTAAAGCGCCTGTCTAGTAAACAGGAGATCGTGAGTTTGAATCTCACCGGTGCCTCGGGAGTCAAGACTAACGTCTCTCTAGTTTTTTGTTTTCGAACATTCATGACTTCTTTGCGCAAACACGTACACGGACACAAGGAAAAGAGGCAAACAACACGGGCGCCCGTGTTGTTTGCCTCTTTTCTTTGTGTCCGTGTACTTGTTTGCGCAAAGAAGTCATGATCGAGTACGAACTCGCCCAACTTTCAGTACTTTTGTTTTCGAAGTTTAGTTCGAAATACTTCTGATGGTGTCACTGCCTGAACAAAACGCTGCGCAGGTGCCGTGGCTTAGTTAGTTAAAGCGCCTGTCTAGTAAACAGGATATCGTGAGTTCGAATCTCACCGGTGCCTCGAGAGTCAAGACAAACCTCTGTCTAGTTTTTTTGTTTTCGAAGTTTAGTTCGAAATACTTCTGATGGTGTCACTGCCTGAACAAGACTCTGCAGAAGCGTTGTGGCTTAGTTGGTTAAAGAGCCTGTCTAGTAAACAGCAGATCGTGAGTTCGAATCTCACCGGTGCCTCGAGAGTCAGGACAAACGTCTCTCTAGTTTTTTCTTTTCGAAGTTCAGTTCGAAATACTTCTGATGGTGTCACTGTCTGAACAAGACGCTCCGCAGGCGCCGTGGCTTAGTTAGTTAAAGCGCCTGTCTAGTAAACCGGACATCGTGAGTTCGAATCTCACCGGTGCCTCAAGAGTCAAGACAAACGTCTCTCTAGTTTTTTGTTTTCGAAGTTTAGTTCGAAATACTTCTGATGGTGTCACTGCCTGATCAAGACGCTGCGCAGGCGCCGTGGCTTAGTTGGTTAAACCGCCTGTCTAGTAAACAGGAGGTCATGAGTTCGAATCTCACCGGTGCCTCGAGAGTCAAGACAAACGTCTCTCTAGTTTTTGGTTTTCGAAGTTTAGTTCGAAATAATTCTGATGGTGTCACTGCCTCAACAAGACGCTGCGCAGGCGCTGTGGCTTAGTTAGTTAAAGCGCCTGTCTAGTGAAAGGAAGATCGTGAGTTCGAATCTCACCTGTGCGTCGAGAGTCAAGACAAACGTCTCTCAAGTTTTTTGTTCTCGAAGTTTAGTTCGAAATACTTCTGATGGTGTCACTGCCTGAACAAGACGCTGCACGAGCGCCGTGGCTTAGTTGGTTAAAGCGCCTGTCTAGTAAACAGGAGATCGTGAGTTCGAATCTCACCGGTGCCTCGAGAGTCAAGACAAACCTCTCTCTAGTTTTTTTGTTTTCGAAGTTTAGTTCGAAATACTTCTGATGGTGTCACTGCCTGAACAAGACTCTGCAGAAGCGCCGTGGCTTAGTTGGTTAAAGAGCCTGTCTAGTAAACAGCAGATCTTGAGTTCGAATCTCACCGGTGCCTCGAGAGTCAAGACAAACGTCTCTCTAGTTTTTTGTTTTCGAAGTTCAGTTCGAAATACTTCTGATGGTGTCACTGTCTGAACAAGACGCTGCGCAGGCGCCGTGGCTTAGTTAGTTAAAGCGCCTGTCTAGTAAACCGGAGATCGTGAGTTCGAATCTCACCGGTGCAGCGAAAGTCAAGACAAACGTCTCTCTATTTTTTTGTTTTCGAAGTTTAGTTCGAAATACTTCTGATGGTGTCACTGCCTGAACAAGACGCTGCGCAGGCGCCGTGGCTTAGTTGGTTACAGCGCCTGTCTAGTAAACAGGAGATCATGAGTTCGAATCTCACCGGTGCCTCGAGAGTCAAGACAAACGGCTCTCTAGTTTTTTTGTTTTCGAAGTTTGGTTCGAAATACTTCTGATGGTGTCACTGCCTGAACAAGACTCTGCGGAAGCGCCGTGGCTTAGTTGGTTAAAGAGCCTGTCTAGTAAACAGCAGATCGTGAGTTCGAATCTCACCGGTGCCTCGAGAGTCAAGACAAACGTCTCTCTAGTTTTTTGTTTTCGAAGTTCAGTTCGAAATACTTCTGTTGGTGTCACTGTCTGAACAAGACGCTGCGCAGGCGCCGTGGCTTAGTTGGTTAAAGCGCCTGTCTAGTAAACAGGAGATCGTGAGTTCGAATCTCGCCGGTGCCTCGAGAGTCAAGACAAACGGCTCTCTAGTTTTTTTGTTTTCGAAGTTTAGTTGGAAATTCTTCTGATGGTGTCACTGCCTGAACAAGACGCTGCGCAGGCGCCGTGGCTTAGTTGGTTAAAGCACGTGTCTAGTAAACAGGAGATCGTTAGTTCGAATCTCACCGGTGCCTCGAGAGTCAAGACAAACGGCTCTCTAGTTTTTTTGTTTTCGAAGTTTAGTTCGAAATACTTCTGATGGTTTCACTGCCTGAACACGAGGCTGCGCAGGTGCCGTGGCTTAGTTGGTTAAAGCGCATGTCTAGTAAACAGGAGATCATGAGTTCGAATCTCACCGGTGCCACGAGAGTCAAGACAAACGTCTCTGTAGTTTTTTGTTTTCGAAGTTTAGTTCTAAATACTTGTGATGGTCTCACTGCCTGAACAAGACGCTGCGCAGGCGCCTTGGCTTAGTTGGTTAAAGCGCCTGTCTAGCAAACAGGAGATCGTGAGTTCGAATCTCACCGGTGCCTCGAGAGTCAAGACTAACGTCTCTTCTGATTTTTTTTTGTTTTCGAAGTATTGTTCGAAATACTTCCAATGGTGTCACTGCCTGAAAAAGACGCTGCGCAGACGCCGTGGCTTATTTGGTTAAAGTGCCTGTCTAGTAAACCGGAGATCGTGAGTTCAAATCTCACCGGTGCCTCGAGAGTCAAGACAAACGTCTCTCTAGTTTTTTGTTTTCGAAGTTTATTTCGAAATACTTCTGATGGTGTCACTGCCTGAACAAGACGCTGCGCAGGCGCCGTGGCTTAGTTGGTTAAAGCGCCTGTCTAGTAAACCGGAGATCGTGAGTTCGAACCTCACCGGTGCCTCGAGAGTCAAGACAAACGTCTCTCTAGTTTTTTGTTTTCGAAGTTTATTTCGAAATACTTCTGATGGTGTCACTGCCTGAACAAGACGCTGCGCAGGCGCCGTGGCTTAGTTGGTTAAATATCCTGTCTAGTAAACCGGAGATCGTGAGTTCGAATCTCACCGGTGCCTCGAGAGTCAAGACAAACTTCTCTCTAGTTTTTTGTTTTCGAAGTTTATTTCGAAATACTTCTGATGGTGTCACTGCCTGAACAAGACGCTGCGCAGGCGCCGTGGCTTAGTTGGTTAAAGCGCCTGTCTAGTAAACAGGAGATCATGAGTTCGAATCTCACCGGTGCCTCGAGAGTCAAGACGAACGTCTCTCTAGTTTTTGGTTTTCGAAGTTTAGTTCGAAATAATTCTGATGGTGTCACTGCCTGAACAAGACGCTGCGCAGACGCTGTGGCTTAGTTAGTTAAAGCGCCTGTCTAGTGAAAGGAAGATCGTGAGTTCGAATCTCACCAGTGCCTCGAGAAGCAAGACAAACGTCTCTCAAGTTTTTTGTTCTCGAAGTTTAGTTCGAAATACTTCTGATGGTGTCACTGCCTGAACAAGACGCTGCACAAGCGCCGTGGCTTAGTTGGTTAAGGCGCCTGTTTAGTAAACAGGAGATCGTGGGTTCGAATCTCACCGGTGCCTCGAGAGTCAAGACAAACCTCTGTCTAGTTTTTTTTGGTTTCGAAGTTTAGTTCGAAATACTTCTGATGCTGTCACTGCCTGAACAAGACGCTGCACAAGCGCCGTGGCTTAGTTGGTTAAAGCGCCTGTCTAGTAAACAGCAGATCGTGAGTTCGAATCTCACCGGTGCCTCGAGAGTCAAGACAAACATCTCTCTAGTTTTTTTGTTTTCGAAGTTCAGTTCGAATTACTTCTGATGGTGTCACTGCCTGAACAAGACGCTGCGCAGGCGCCGTGGCTTAGTTAGTTAAAGCGCCTGTCTAGTAAACCGGAGATCGTGAGTTCGAATCTCACCGGTGCCTCGAGAGTCAAGACAAACGTCTCTCTAGTTCTTTGTTTGCGAAGATTAGTTCGAAATACTTCTGATGGTGTCACTGCCTGAACAAGACGCTGCGCAGGCGCCTTGGCTTAGTTGGTTAAAGCGCCTGTCTAGCAAACAGGAGATCGTGCGTTCGAATCTCACCGGTGCCTCGAGATTCAAGACTAACGTCTCTTCTGATTTTTTTTGTTTTCGAAGTATTGTTCGAAATACTTCCAATGGTGTCACTGCCTGAACAAGATGCTGCGCAGACGCCGTGGCTTATTTGGTTAAATATCCTGTCTAGTAAACCGGAGATCGTGAGTTCGAATCTCACCGGTGCCTCGAGAGTCAAGACAAACTTCTCTCTAGTTTTTTGTTTTCGAAGTTTATTTCGAAATACTTCTGATGGTGTCACTGCCTGAACAAGACGCTGCGCAGGCGCCGTGGCTTAGTTGGTTAAAGCGCCTGTCTAGTAAACAGGAGATCATGAGTTTGAATCTCACAGGTGCCTCGAGAGTCAAGACAAACATCTCTCTAGTTTTTTGTTTTCGAAGTTTAGTTCGAAATACTTCTGATCGCGTCACTTCCTGAACAAGACGCTGCGCAGGCGCCGTGGCTTAGTTGGTTAAAGCGCCTGTCTAGTAAACAGGAGATCATGAGTTCGAATCTCACCGGTGCCTCGAGAGTCAAGACTAACGTATCTCTAGTTTTTTGTTTTCGAAGTTTAGTTCCAAATACTTCCGATGGTGTCACTGCCTGAACAAGATGCTGCGCAGACGCCGTGGCTTATTTGGTTAAATTTCCTGTCTAGTAAACCGGAGATCGTGAGTTCGAATCTCACCGGTGCCTCGAGAGTCAAGACAAACTTCTCTCTAGTTTTTTGTTTTCGAAGTTTATTTCGAAATACTTCTGATGGTGTCACTGCCTGAACAAGACGCTGCGCAGGCGCCGTGGCTTAGTTGGTTAAAGCGCCTGTCTAGTAAACAGGAGATCATGAGTTTGAATCTCACAGGTGCCTCGAGAGTCAAGACAAACATCTCTCTAGTTTTTTGTTTTCGAAGTTTAGTTCGAAATACTTCTGATCGCGTCACTTCCTGAACAAGACGCTGCGCAGGCGCCGTGGATTAGTTAGTTAAAGCGCCTGTCTAGTAAACAGGAGATCGTGAGTTTGAATCTCACCGGTGCCTCGGGAGTCAAGACTAACGTCTCTCTAGTTTTTTGTTTTCGAACATTCATGACTTCTTTGCGCAAACACGTACACGGACACAAGGAAAAGAGGCAAACAACATGGGCGCCCGTGTTGTTTGCCTCTTTTCCTTGTGTCCGTGTACGTGTTTGCGCAAAGAAGTCATGATCGAGTACGAACTCGCCCAACTTTCAGTACTTTTGTTTTCGAAGTTTAGCTCGGAATACTTCTGATGGTGTCACTGCCTGAACAAAACGCTGCGCAGGTGCCGTGGCTTAGTTAGTTAAAGCGCCTGTCTAGTAAACAGGATATCGTGAGTTCGAATCTCACCGGTGCCTCGAGAGTCAAGACAAACCTCTGTCTAGTTTTTTTGTTTTCGAAGTTTAGTTCGAAATACTTCTGATGGTGTCACTGCCTGAACAAGACTCTGCAGAAGCGTTGTGGCTTAGTTGGTTAAAGAGCCTGTCAGTAAACAGCAGATCGTGAGTTCGAATCTCACCGGTGCCTCGAGAGTCAAGACAAACGTCTCTCTAGTTTTTTCTTTTCGAAGTTCAGTTCGAAATACTTCTGATGGTGTCACTGTCTGAACAAGACGCTGCGCAGGCGCCGTGGCTTAGTTAGTTAAAGCGCCTGTCTAGTAAACCGGAGATCGTGAGTTCGAATCTCACCGGTGCCTCGAGAGTCAAGACAAACGTCTCTCTAGTTTTTTGTTTTCGAACATTCATGACTTCTTTGCGCAAACACGTACACGGACACAAGGAAAAGAGGCAAACAACACGGGCGCCCGTGTTGTTTGCCTCTTTTCCTTGTGTCCGTGTACGTGTTTGCGCAAAGAAGTCATGATCGAGTACGAACTCGCCCAACTTTCAGTACTTTTGTTTTCGAAGTTTAGTTCGAAATACTTCTGATGGTGTCACTGCCTGAACAAAACGCTGCGCAGGCGCCGTGGCTTAGTTAGTTAAAGCGCCTGTCTAGTAAACAGGAGATCGTGAGTTCGAATCTCACCGGTGCCTCGAGAGTCAAGACAAACCTCTCTCTAGTTTTTTTTGTTTTCGAAGTTTAGTTCGAAATACTTCTGATGGTGTCACTGCCTGAACAAGACTCTGCAGAAGCGCCGTGGCTTAGTTGGTTAAAGAGCCGGTCTAGTAAACAGCAGATCGTGAGTTCGATTCTCACCGGTGCCTCGAGAGTCAAGACAAACGTCTCTCTAGTTTTTTGTTTTCGAAGTTCAGTTCGAAATCATTCTGATGGTGTCACTGTCTGAACAAGACGCTGCGCAGGCGCCGTGGCTTAGTTAGTTAAAGCGCCTGTCTAGTAAACCGGAGATCGAGAGTTCGAATCTCACCGGTGCCTCGAGAGTCAAGACAAACGTCTCTCTAGTTTTTTGTTTTCGAAGTTTAGTTCGAAATACTTCTGATGGTGTCACTGCCTGAACAAGACGCTGCGCAGGCGCCGTGGCTTAGTTGGTTAAAGCGCCTGTCTAGTAAACAGGAGATCATGAGTTCGAATCTCACCGGTGCCTCGAGAGTCAAGACGAACGTCTCTCTAGTTTTTGGTTTTCGAAGTTTAGTTCGAAATAATTCTGATGGTGTCACTGCCTGAACAAGACGCTGCGCAGACCCTGTGGCTTAGTTAGTTAAAGCGCCTGTCTAGTGAAAGGAAGATCGTGAGTTCGAATCTCACCAGTGCCTCGAGAAGCAAGACAAACGTCTCTCAAGTTTTTTGTTCTCGAAGTTTAGTTCGAAATACTTCTGATGGTGTCACTGCCTGAACAAGACGCTGCACAAGCGCCGTGGCTTAGTTGGTTAAAGCGCCTGTTTAGTAAACAGGAGATCGTGGGTTCGAATCTCACCGGTGCCTCGAGAGTCAAGACAAACCTCTGTCTAGTTTTTTTTTGTTTTCGAAGTTTAGTTCGAAATACTTCTGATGCTGTCACTGCCTGAACAAGACGCTGCACAAGCGCCGTGGCTTAGTTGGTTAAAGCGCCTGTCTAGTAAACAGCAGATCGTGAGTTCGAATCTCACCGGTGCCTCGAGAGTCAAGACAAACGTCTCTCTAGTTTTTTTGTTTTCGAAGTTCAGTTCGAATTACTTCTGATGGTGTCACTGCCTGAACAAGACGCTGCGCAGGCGCCGTGGCTTAGTTAGTTAAAGCGCCTGTCTAGTAAACCGGAGATCGTGAGTTCGAATCTCACCGGTGCCTCGAGAGTCAAGACAAACGTCTCTCTAGTTCTTTGTTTTCGAAGATTAGTTCGAAATACTTCTGATGGTGTCACTGCCTGAACAAGACGCTGCGCAGGCGCCTTGGCTTAGTTGGTTAAAGAGCCTGTCTAGTAAACAGCAGATCGTGAGTTCGAATCTCACCGGTGCCTCGAGAGTCAAGACAAACGTCTCTCTAGTTTTTTCTTTTCGAAGTTCAGTTCGAAATACTTCTGATGGTGTCACTGTCTGAACAAGACGCTGCGCAGGCACCGTGGCTTAGTTAGTTAAAGCGCCTGTCTAGTAAACCGGAGATCGTGAGTTCGAATCTCACCGGTGCCTCGAGAGTCAAGACAAACGTCTCTCTAGTTTTTTGTTTTCGAAGTTTAGTTCGAAATACTTCTGATGGAGGGTTGCGGCGATGGCGTAGTGGTTAGAGCATCCGCCTCGCATGCAAGAGGTCCGTGGTTCAAATCCCGGTACCGCGCAGTTCCCAACCGGATTAAAAAAAAAAATCCGCGTTGATGGAACTGCATTAAGAGGCCTGGGGTGCGGCCTCACCGGCAAACACCGCCGAGAACGCACTTCCTCACCAGAGAAGGATTGGCCACCCTGGTGCAGTATCTGGCCACTACCTCCCACATGCTTACGTCAAATAACTCACGGCCCTCAGTCCCCAGCAGCTGCGAAGCAACTGACCATGGCGGCGGTCAGATCTGCAACGCAGCAGAGGGTGCTAAGAATCTCTGGATCCGGACAGGCCGCCATTGGAACCTGAACTTGGCAACGTTTAATGCTAGAACCTTATCTAGTGAGGGAAGTCTAGCTGTACTATTCGAGGAGCTAGAGGGTGTTAAATGGGATATAATAGGGCTCAGTGAGGTTAGGAGGACAGATGAGGCTTATACGGTGCTACAGAATGGGCACGTCCTTTGCTACAGGGGCTTGGCAGACAGAAGAGAACTGGGAGTGGGGTTCCTAGTTCACAGAAACATAGCTGGCAACATAGAGGAATACTATAGCATTAATGAAAGGGTGGTAGGTATCGTAATTAAACTGAATAAAAGATACAAGATGAAGGTAGTACAGGCTTACGCGCCTACATCCAGCCATGATGACGCTTCAGTTGAAAGCTTCTATGAAGACGTGGAATCGGCAATGAGTAAGGTAAAAACACAGTATACTATAGTGATGGGCGACTTTAATGCAAAGGTAGGGAAGAAGCAGGCTGGAGACCAGGCAGTAGGAGATTATGGCATCGGTACTAGAAACGCCAGAGGAGAGCTACTAGTAGAATTCGCAGAACGCAATAATTTACGGATTTTGAATACCTTCTACCGAAAACGAGAAAACCGCAAGTGGACATGGAGGAGCCCTAATGGCGAAAATAAGAACGAAATAGACTTTATAATGAGTGCACAACCTGGAATCGTGCAGGATGTGAAAGTGATTGGCAAGGTACGATGCAGTGACCACAGAATAGTACGGTCTCGAATTCGCCTAGACTTGAAGAAGGAACGACAGAAACTGATGCGCAAGAAGCCAATCAATCAGCTAGCACTGAGAGGGAAAGTACAGGAATTCAGAGTGTCGCTGCAGAACAGGTACTCGGCTCTTAGTGAGGAAACGAACCTTAGCGTAGATACAATGAATGATAATCTAACGAGTATCATTACGGAGTGTGCAGTGGAAGTTGGAGGCAGGGTAGTTAGACAAGACACTGGCAAGCTTTCCCAGGAAACGAAGAACCTAATTAAGAAGCGTCAAATCATGAAAGTGTCAAGTACAACAGACAAAATAGAACTGGCAGAGCTTTCGAAGTTGATTAATAAACGTAAGGTATGCGATGTAAGAAGGTATAACATGGAGAGAATTGAACACGCTCTGAAAAACGGAGGAAGTGTCAAAGCATTGAAGAGGAAACTTGGGATAGGCAAAAGTCGGATGTATGCACTAAGGGACAAAGAAGGCAAAATAACTACCAATATGGATAGGATAGTTAAAATAGCAGAGGAGTTTTACAGAGATCTGTACAGTAGCCGTGACAGCCACGGCCTTAATACTATAAGAACTAGCAGTAACCCAGATTACACCCCACCAGTAATGATAGAAGAAGTCAGGAAAGCTTTGGAGAGCATGCAAAGGGGCAAAGCTGCTGGTGAGGATCAGGTAACATCAGATCTGCTGAAGGATGGAGGACAGATTGTGTTAGAAAAACTAGCCACCCTGTTTACGAGGTGTCTCCTGACGGGAAGAGTACCAGAGTCTTGGAAGAACGCTAACATCATCTTAATACATAAGAAAGGAGATGACAAGGACTTGAAGAATTACAGGCCGATCAGCTTGCTCTCTGTAGTATACAAGCTATTTACAAAGGTAATTGCTAACAGAGTAAAGAAAACATTAGAATTCAATCAACCAAAGGAACAAGCAGGATTTCGAACAGGCTACTCAACAATTGACCACATTCATACTATCAATCAGGTAATAGAGAAATGCTCAGAGTATAACCAACCCCTATACATAGCCTTCATAGATTACGAGAAAGCGTTTGATTCAGTAGAAATATCAGCCGTCATGCAAACACTGCGGAATCAGGGCGTAGATGAAGTATATATAAACATTCTGGAAGAAATCTACAGGGGATCAACTGCTACCATAGTGCTTCATAAAGAAAGCAACAGAATACCAATCAAGAAGGGTGTAAGGCAGGGGGACACAATTTCCCCAATGCTATTTACCGCGTGCTTACAGGAAGTTTTCAGAAGCCTAGAATGGGAACAGTTAGGGATAAGAGTCAATGGAGAATACCTTAGTAACCTGCGCTTCGCCGATGACATTGCATTGCTGAGTAACTCGGGGGACGAATTGCAACTCATGATTACGGAGCTAGACAAGGAGAGCAGAAAGGTGGGTCTTAAAATTAATCTGCAGAAAACGAAAGTAATGTACAACAACCTCGGCAAGGAGCAGCGCTTCGAGATAGGTAATAGTGCACTTGAAGTTGTAAAAGACTATGTCTACTTAGGGCAGGTAATAACCGCAGAGCCGAACCACGAGACTGAAGTAACTAGAAGAATAAGAATGGGGTGGAGCACATTTGGCAAGCACTCTCAAATTATGACAGGTAGTTTGCCACTATCCCTCAAGAGGAAGGTATACAACAGCTGTATCTTGCCGGTACTTAGCTACGGAGCAGAAACCTGGAGACTTACAAAGAGGGTACAGCTTAAATTGAGGACGACGCAGCGAGCAATGGAAAGAAAAATGGTAGGTGTAACCTTAAGAGACAAGAAGAGAGCAGAGTGGATTAGGGAACAAACGGGGGTTAAGGATATCATAGCTGAAATCAAGAAGAAGAAATGGACATGGGCAGGGCATGTAGCGCGTAGACAGGATAACCGCTGGTCATTAAGGGTAACTGACTGGATTCCCAGAGAAGGGAAGCGGGTTAGGGGGAGACAGAAGGTTAGGTGGGCAGATGAGATTAAGAAGTTTGCGGGTATAAATTGGCAGCAGCAAGCACAGGACCGGGTTAACTGGCGGAACATGGGAGAGGCCTTTGTCCTGCAGTGGAAGTAGTCAGGCTGATGATGATGACTTCTGATGGTGTCACTGCCTGATCAAGACGCTGCGCAGGCGCCGTGGCTTAGTTGGTTAAACCGCCTGTCTAGTAAACAGGAGATCATGAGTTCGAATCTCACCGGTGCCTCGAGAGTCAAGACAAACGTCTCTCTAGTTTTTGGTTTTCGAAGTTTAGTTCGAAATAATTCTGATGGTGTCACTGCCTGAACAAGACGCTGCGCAGGCGCTGTGGCTTAGTTAGTTAAAGCGCCTGTCTAGTGAAAGGAAGATCGTGAGTTCGAATCTCACCTGTGCGTCGAGAGTCAAGACAAACGTCTCTCAAGTTTTTTGTTCTCGAAGTTTAGTTCGAAATACTTCTGATGGTGTCACTGCCTGAACAAGACGCTGCACAAGCGCCGTGGCTTAGTTGGTTAAAGCGCCTGTCTAGTAAACAGGAGATCGTGAGTTCGAATCTCACCGGTGCCTCGAGAGTCAAGACAAACCTCTCTCTAGTTTTTTTGTTTTCGAAGTTTAGTTCGAAATACTTCTGATGGTGTCACTGCCTGAACAAGACTCTGCAGAAGCGCCGTGGCTTAGTTGGTTAAAGAGTTTGTCTAGTAAACAGCAGATCTTGAGTTCGAATCTCACCGGTGCCTCGAGAGTCAAGACAAACGTCTCTCTAGTTTTTTGTTTTCGAAGTTCAGTTCGAAATACTTCTGATGGTGTCACTGTCTGAACAAGACGCTGCGCAGGCGCCGTGGCTTAGTTAGTTAAAGCGCCTGTCTAGTAAACCGGAGATCGTGAGTTCGAATCTCACCGGTGCCTCGAGAGTCAAGACAAACGTCTCTCTAGTTTTTTGTTTTCGAAGTTTAGTTCGAAATACTTCTGATGGTGTCACTGCCTGAACAAGACGCTGCGCAGGCGCCGTGGCTTAGTTGGTTAAAGCGCCTGTCTAGTGAACGGGAGATCATGAGTTCGAATCTCACTGGTGCCTCGAGAGTCAAGACAAACGGCTCTCTAGTTTTTTTTGTTTTCGAAGTTTAGTTCGAAATACTTCTGATGGTGTCACTGCCTGAACAAGACTCTGCAGAAGCGCCGTGGCTTAGTTGGTTAAAGAGCCTGTCTAGTAAACAGCAGATCGTGAGTTCGAATCTCACCGGTGCCTCGAGAGTCAAGACAAACGTCTCTCTAGTTTTTTGTTTTCGAAGTTCAGTTCGAAATCATTCTGATGGTGTCACTGTCTGAACAAGACGCTGCGCAGGCGCCGTGGCTTAGTTAGTTAAAGCGCCTGTCTAGTAAACCGGAGATCGTGAGTTCGAACCTCACCGGTGCCTCGAGAGTCAAGACAAACGTCTCTCTAGTTTTTTGTTTTCGAAGTTTAGTTCGAAATACTTCTGATGGTGTCACTGCCTGAACAAGACGCTGCGCAGGCGCCGTGGCTTAGTTGGTTAAAGCGCCTGTCTAGTAAACAGGAGATCATGAGTTCGAATCTCACCGGTGCCTCGAGAGTCAAGACGAACGTCTCTCTAGTTTTTGGTTTTCGAAGTTTAGTTCGAAATAATTCTGATGGTGTCACTGCCTGAACAAGACGCTGCGCAGACGCTGTGGCTTAGTTAGTTAAAGCGCCTGTCTAGTGAAAGGAAGATAGTGAGTTCGAGTCTCACCAGTGCCTCGAGAAGCAAGACAAACGTCTCTCAAGTTTTTTGTTCTCGAAGTTTAGTTCGAAATACTTCTGATGGTGTCACTGCCTGAACAAGACGCTGCACAAGCGCCGTGGCTTAGTTGGTTAAAGCGCCTGTTTAGTAAACAGGAGATCGTGGGTTCGAATCTCACCGGTGCCTCGAGAGTCAAGACAAACCTCTGTCTAGTTTTTTTGTTTTCGAAGTTCAGTTCGAATTACTTCTGATGGTGTCACTGCCTGAACAAGACGCTGCGCAGGCGCCGTGGCTTAGTTAGTTAAAGCGCCTGTCTAGTAAACCGGAGATCGTGAGTTCGAATCTCACCGGTGCCTCGAGAGTCAAGACAAACGTCTCTCTAGTTCTTTGTTTTCGAAGATTAGTTCGAAATACTTCTTATGGTGTCACTGCCTGAACAAGACGCTGCGCAGGCGCCTTGGCTTAGTTGGTTAAAGAGCCTGTCTAGTAAACAGCAGATCGTGAGTTCGAATCTCACCGGTGCCTCGAGAGTCAAGACAAACGTCTCTCTAGTTTTTTCTTTTCGAAGTTCAGTTCGAAATACTTCTGATGGTGTCACTGTCTGAACAAGACGCTGCGCAGGCACCGTGGCTTAGTTAGTTAAAGCGCCTGTCTAGTAAACCGGAGATCGTGAGTTCGAATCTCACCGGTGCAGCGAAAGTCAAGACAAACGTCTCTCTATTTTTTTGTTTTCGAAGTTTAGTTCGAAATACTTCTGATGGTGTCACTGCCTGAACAAGACGCTGCGCAGGCGCCGTGGCTTAGTTGGTTACAGCGCCTGTCTAGTAAACAGGAGATCATGAGTTCGAATCTCACCGGTGCCTCGAGAGTCAAGACAAACGGCTCTCTAGTTTTTTTGTTTTCGAAGTTTGGTTCGAAATACTTCTGATGGTGTCACTGCCTGAACAAGACTCTGCGGAAGCGCCGTGGCTTAGTTGGTTAAAGAGCCTGTCTAGTAAACAGCAGATCGTGAGTTCGAATCTCACCGGTGCCTCGAGAGTCAAGACAAACGTCTCTCTAGTTTTTTGTTTTCGAAGTTCAGTTCGAAATACTTCTGTTGGTGTCACTGTCTGAACAAGACGCTGCGCAGGCGCCGTGGCTTAGTTGGTTAAAGCGCCTGTCTAGTAAACAGGAGATCGTGAGTTCGAATCTCGCCGGTGCCTCGAGAGTCAAGACAAACGGCTCTCTAGTTTTTTTGTTTTCGAAGTTTAGTTGGAAATTCTTCTGATGGTGTCACTGCCTGAACAAGACGCTGCGCAGGCGCCGTGGCTTAGTTGGTTAAAGCACGTGTCTAGTAAACAGGAGATCGTTAGTTCGAATCTCACCGGTGCCTCGAGAGTCAAGACAAACGGCTCTCTAGTTTTTTTGTTTTCGAAGTTTAGTTCGAAATACTTCTGATGGTTTCACTGCCTGAACACGAGGCTGCGCAGGTGCCGTGGCTTAGTTGGTTAAAGCGCATGTCTAGTAAACAGGAGATCATGAGTTCGAATCTCACCGGTGCCACGAGAGTCAAGACAAACGTCTCTGTAGTTTTTTGTTTTCGAAGTTTAGTTCTAAATACTTGTGATGGTCTCACTGCCTGAACAAGACGCTGCGCAGGCGCCTTGGCTTAGTTGGTTAAAGCGCCTGTCTAGCAAACAGGAGATCGTGAGTTCGAATCTCACCGGTGCCTCGAGAGTCAAGACTAACGTCTCTTCTGATTTTTTTTTGTTTTCGAAGTATTGTTCGAAATACTTCCAATGGTGTCACTGCCTGAAAAAGACGCTGCGCAGACGCCGTGGCTTATTTGGTTAAAGTGCCTGTCTAGTAAACCGGAGATCGTGAGTTCAAATCTCACCGGTGCCTCGAGAGTCAAGACAAACGTCTCTCTAGTTTTTTGTTTTCGAAGTTTATTTCGAAATACTTCTGATGGTGTCACTGCCTGAACAAGACGCTGCGCAGGCGCCGTGGCTTAGTTGGTTAAAGCGCCTGTCTAGTAAACCGGAGATCGTGAGTTCGAACCTCACCGGTGCCTCGAGAGTCAAGACAAACGTCTCTCTAGTTTTTTGTTTTCGAAGTTTATTTCGAAATACTTCTGATGGTGTCACTGCCTGAACAAGACGCTGCGCAGGCGCCGTGGCTTAGTTGGTTAAATATCCTGTCTAGTAAACCGGAGATCGTGAGTTCGAATCTCACCGGTGCCTCGAGAGTCAAGACAAACTTCTCTCTAGTTTTTTGTTTTCGAAGTTTATTTCGAAATACTTCTGATGGTGTCACTGCCTGAACAAGACGCTGCGCAGGCGCCGTGGCTTAGTTGGTTAAAGCGCCTGTCTAGTAAACAGGAGATCATGAGTTCGAATCTCACCGGTGCCTCGAGAGTCAAGACGAACGTCTCTCTAGTTTTTGGTTTTCGAAGTTTAGTTCGAAATAATTCTGATGGTGTCACTGCCTGAACAAGACGCTGCGCAGACGCTGTGGCTTAGTTAGTTAAAGCGCCTGTCTAGTGAAAGGAAGATCGTGAGTTCGAATCTCACCAGTGCCTCGAGAAGCAAGACAAACGTCTCTCAAGTTTTTTGTTCTCGAAGTTTAGTTCGAAATACTTCTGATGGTGTCACTGCCTGAACAAGACGCTGCACAAGCGCCGTGGCTTAGTTGGTTAAAGCGCCTGTTTAGTAAACAGGAGATCGTGGGTTCGAATCTCACCGGTGCCTCGAGAGTCAAGACAAACCTCTGTCTAGTTTTTTTTGGTTTCGAAGTTTAGTTCGAAATACTTCTGATGCTGTCACTGCCTGAACAAGACGCTGCACAAGCGCCGTGGCTTAGTTGGTTAAAGCGCCTGTCTAGTAAACAGCAGATCGTGAGTTCGAATCTCACCGGTGCCTCGAGAGTCAAGACAAACATCTCTCTAGTTTTTTTGTTTTCGAAGTTCAGTTCGAATTACTTCTGATGGTGTCACTGCCTGAACAAGACGCTGCGCAGGCGCCGTGGCTTAGTTAGTTAAAGCGCCTGTCTAGTAAACCGGAGATCGTGAGTTCGAATCCCACCGGTGCCTCGAGAGTCAAGACAAACGTCTCTCTAGTTCTTTGTTTGCGAAGATTAGTTCGAAATACTTCTGATGGTGTCACTGCCTGAACAAGACGCTGCGCAGGCGCCTTGGCTTAGTTGGTTAAAGCGCCTGTCTAGCAAACAGGAGATCGTGCGTTCGAATCTCACCGGTGCCTCGAGATTCAAGACTAACGTCTCTTCTGATTTTTTTTGTTTTCGAAGTATTGTTCGAAATACTTCCAATGGTGTCACTGCCTGAACAAGATGCTGCGCAGACGCCGTGGCTTATTTGGTTAAATATCCTGTCTAGTAAACCGGAGATCGTGAGTTCGAATCTCACCGGTGCCTCGAGAGTCAAGAAGAACTTCTCTCTAGTTTTTTGTTTTCGAAGTTTATTTCGAAATACTTCTGATGGTGTCACTGCCTGAACAAGACGCTGCGCAGGCGCCGTGGCTTAGTTGGTTAAAGCGCCTGTCTAGTAAACAGGAGATCATGAGTTTGAATCTCACAGGTGCCTCGAGAGTCAAGACAAACATCTCTCTAGTTTTTTGTTTTCGAAGTTTAGTTCGAAATACTTCTGATCGCGTCACTTCCTGAACAAGACGCTGCGCAGGCGCCGTGGCTTAGTTGGTTAAAGCGCCTGTCTAGTAAACAGGAGATCATGAGTTCGAATCTCACCGGTGCCTCGAGAGTCAAGACTAACGTATCTCTAGTTTTTTGTTTTCGAAGTTTAGTTCCAAATACTTCCGATGGTGTCACTGCCTGAACAAGATGCTGCGCAGACGCCGTGGCTTATTTGGTTAAATTTCCTGTCTAGTAAACCGGAGATCGTGAGTTCGAATCTCACCGGTGCCTCGAGAGTCAAGACAAACTTCTCTCTAGTTTTTTGTTTTCGAAGTTTATTTCGAAATACTTCTGATGGTGTCACTGCCTGAACAAGACGCTGCGCAGGCGCCGTGGCTTAGTTGGTTAAAGCGCCTGTCTAGTAAACAGGAGATCATGAGTTTGAATCTCACAGGTGCCTCGAGAGTCAAGACAAACATCTCTCTAGTTTTTTGTTTTCGAAGTTTAGTTCGAAATACTTCTGATCGCGTCACTTCCTGAACAAGACGCTGCGCAGGCGCCGTGGATTAGTTAGTTAAAGCGCCTGTCTAGTAAACAGGAGATCGTGAGTTTGAATCTCACCGGTGCCTCGGGAGTCAAGACTAACGTCTCTCTAGTTTTTTGTTTTCGAACATTCATGACTTCTTTGCGCAAACACGTACACGGACACAAGGAAAAGAGGCAAACAACATGGGCGCCCGTGTTGTTTGCCTCTTTTCCTTGTGTCCGTGTACGTGTTTGCGCAAAGAAGTCATGATCGAGTACGAACTCGCCCAACTTTCAGTACTTTTGTTTTCGAAGTTTAGCTCGGAATACTTCTGATGGTGTCACTGCCTGAACAAAACGCTGCGCAGGTGCCGTGGCTTAGTTAGTTAAAGCGCCTGTCTAGTAAACAGGATATCGTGAGTTCGAATCTCACCGGTGCCTCGAGAGTCAAGACAAACCTCTGTCTAGTTTTTTTGTTTTCGAAGTTTAGTTCGAAATACTTCTGATGGTGTCACTGCCTGAACAAGACTCTGCAGAAGCGTTGTGGCTTAGTTGGTTAAAGAGCCTGTCAGTAAACAGCAGATCGTGAGTTCGAATCTCACCGGTGCCTCGAGAGTCAAGACAAACGTCTCTCTAGTTTTTTCTTTTCGAAGTTCAGTTCGAAATACTTCTGATGGTGTCACTGTCTGAACAAGACGCTGCGCAGGCGCCGTGGCTTAGTTAGTTAAAGCGCCTGTCTAGTAAACCGGAGATCGTGAGTTCGAATCTCACCGGTGCCTCGAGAGTCAAGACAAACGTCTCTCTAGTTTTTTGTTTTCGAACATTCATGACTTCTTTGCGCAAACACGTACACGGACACAAGGAAAAGAGGCAAACAACACGGGCGCCCGTGTTGTTTGCCTCTTTTCCTTGTGTCCGTGTACGTGTTTGCGCAAAGAAGTCATGATCGAGTACGAACTCGCCCAACTTTCAGTACTTTTGTTTTCGAAGTTTAGTTCGAAATACTTCTGATGGTGTCACTGCCTGAACAAAACGCTGCGCAGGCGCCGTGGCTTAGTTAGTTAAAGCGCCTGTCTAGTAAACAGGAGATCGTGAGTTCGAATCTCACCGGTGCCTCGAGAGTCAAGACAAACCTCTCTCTAGTTTTTTTTGTTTTCGAAGTTTAGTTCGAAATACTTCTGATGGTGTCACTGCCTGAACAAGACTCTGCAGAAGCGCCGTGGCTTAGTTGGTTAAAGAGCCGGTCTAGTAAACAGCAGATCGTGAGTTCGATTCTCACCGGTGCCTCGAGAGTCAAGACAAACGTCTCTCTAGTTTTTTGTTTTCGAAGTTCAGTTCGAAATCATTCTGATGGTGTCACTGTCTGAACAAGACGCTGCGCAGGCGCCGTGGCTTAGTTAGTTAAAGCGCCTGTCTAGTAAACCGGAGATCGAGAGTTCGAATCTCACCGGTGCCTCGAGAGTCAAGACAAACGTCTCTCTAGTTTTTTGTTTTCGAAGTTTAGTTCGAAATAATTCTGTTGGTGTCACTGTCTGAACAAGACGCTGCGCAGGCGCCGTGGCTTAGTTGGTTAAAGCGCCTGTCTAGTAAACAGGAGATCGTGAGTTCGAATCTCGCCGGTGCCTCGAGAGTCAAGACAAACGGCTCTCTAGTTTTTTTGTTTTCGAAGTTTAGTTGGAAATTCTTCTGATGGTGTCACTGCCTGAACAAGACGCTGCGCAGGCGCCGTGGCTTAGTTGGTTAAAGCACGTGTCTAGTAAACAGGAGATCGTTAGTTCGAATCTCACCGGTGCCTCGAGAGTCAAGACAAACGGCTCTCTAGTTTTTTTGTTTTCGAAGTTTAGTTCGAAATACTTCTGATGGTTTCACTGCCTGAACACGAGGCTGCGCAGGTGCCGTGGCTTAGTTGGTTAAAGCGCATGTCTAGTAAACAGGAGATCATGAGTTCGAATCTCACCGGTGCCACGAGAGTCAAGACAAACGTCTCTGTAGTTTTTTGTTTTCGAAGTTTAGTTCTAAATACTTGTGATGGTCTCACTGCCTGAACAAGACGCTGCGCAGGCGCCTTGGCTTAGTTGGTTAAAGCGCCTGTCTAGCAAACAGGAGATCGTGAGTTCGAATCTCACCGGTGCCTCGAGAGTCAAGACTAACGTCTCTTCTGATTTTTTTTTGTTTTCGAAGTATTGTTCGAAATACTTCCAATGGTGTCACTGCCTGAAAAAGACGCTGCGCAGACGCCGTGGCTTATTTGGTTAAAGTGCCTGTCTAGTAAACCGGAGATCGTGAGTTCAAATCTCACCGGTGCCTCGAGAGTCAAGACAAACGTCTCTCTAGTTTTTTGTTTTCGAAGTTTATTTCGAAATACTTCTGATGGTGTCACTGCCTGAACAAGACGCTGCGCAGGCGCCGTGGCTTAGTTGGTTAAAGCGCCTGTCTAGTAAACCGGAGATCGTGAGTTCGAACCTCACCGGTGCCTCGAGAGTCAAGACAAACGTCTCTCTAGTTTTTTGTTTTCGAAGTTTATTTCGAAATACTTCTGATGGTGTCACTGCCTGAACAAGACGCTGCGCAGGCGCCGTGGCTTAGTTGGTTAAATATCCTGTCTAGTAAACCGGAGATCGTGAGTTCGAATCTCACCGGTGCCTCGAGAGTCAAGACAAACTTCTCTCTAGTTTTTTGTTTTCGAAGTTTATTTCGAAATACTTCTGATGGTGTCACTGCCTGAACAAGACGCTGCGCAGGCGCCGTGGCTTAGTTGGTTAAAGCGCCTGTCTAGTAAACAGGAGATCATGAGTTCGAATCTCACCGGTGCCTCGAGAGTCAAGACGAACGTCTCTCTAGTTTTTGGTTTTCGAAGTTTAGTTCGAAATAATTCTGATGGTGTCACTGCCTGAACAAGACGCTGCGCAGACGCTGTGGCTTAGTTAGTTAAAGCGCCTGTCTAGTGAAAGGAAGATCGTGAGTTCGAATCTCACCAGTGCCTCGAGAAGCAAGACAAACGTCTCTCAAGTTTTTTGTTCTCGAAGTTTAGTTCGAAATACTTCTGATGGTGTCACTGCCTGAACAAGACGCTGCACAAGCGCCGTGGCTTAGTTGGTTAAAGCGCCTGTTTAGTAAACAGGAGATCGTGGGTTCGAATCTCACCGGTGCCTCGAGAGTCAAGACAAACCTCTGTCTAGTTTTTTTTGGTTTCGAAGTTTAGTTCGAAATACTTCTGATGCTGTCACTGCCTGAACAAGACGCTGCACAAGCGCCGTGGCTTAGTTGGTTAAAGCGCCTGTCTAGTAAACAGCAGATCGTGAGTTCGAATCTCACCGGTGCCTCGAGAGTCAAGACAAACATCTCTCTAGTTTTTTTGTTTTCGAAGTTCAGTTCGAATTACTTCTGATGGTGTCACTGCCTGAACAAGACGCTGCGCAGGCGCCGTGGCTTAGTTAGTTAAAGCGCCTGTCTAGTAAACCGGAGATCGTGAGTTCGAATCTCACCGGTGCCTCGAGAGTCAAGACAAACGTCTCTCTAGTTCTTTGTTTGCGAAGATTAGTTCGAAATACTTCTGATGGTGTCACTGCCTGAACAAGACGCTGCGCAGGCGCCTTGGCTTAGTTGGTTAAAGCGCCTGTCTAGCAAACAGGAGATCGTGCGTTCGAATCTCACCGGTGCCTCGAGATTCAAGACTAACGTCTCTTCTGATTTTTTTTGTTTTCGAAGTATTGTTCGAAATACTTCCAATGGTGTCACTGCCTGAACAAGATGCTGCGCAGACGCCGTGGCTTATTTGGTTAAATATCCTGTCTAGTAAACCGGAGATCGTGAGTTCGAATCTCACCGGTGCCTCGAGAGTCAAGACAAACTTCTCTCTAGTTTTTTGTTTTCGAAGTTTATTTCGAAATACTTCTGATGGTGTCACTGCCTGAACAAGACGCTGCGCAGGCGCCGTGGCTTAGTTGGTTAAAGCGCCTGTCTAGTAAACAGGAGATCATGAGTTTGAATCTCACAGGTGCCTCGAGAGTCAAGACAAACATCTCTCTAGTTTTTTGTTTTCGAAGTTTAGTTCGAAATACTTCTGATCGCGTCACTTCCTGAACAAGACGCTGCGCAGGCGCCGTGGCTTAGTTGGTTAAAGCGCCTGTCTAGTAAACAGGAGATCATGAGTTCGAATCTCACCGGTGCCTCGAGAGTCAAGACTAACGTATCTCTAGTTTTTTGTTTTCGAAGTTTAGTTCCAAATACTTCCGATGGTGTCACTGCCTGAACAAGATGCTGCGCAGACGCCGTGGCTTATTTGGTTAAATTTCCTGTCTAGTAAACCGGAGATCGTGAGTTCGAATCTCACCGGTGCCTCGAGAGTCAAGACAAACTTCTCTCTAGTTTTTTGTTTTCGAAGTTTATTTCGAAATACTTCTGATGGTGTCACTGCCTGAACAAGACGCTGCGCAGGCGCCGTGGCTTAGTTGGTTAAAGCGCCTGTCTAGTAAACAGGAGATCATGAGTTTGAATCTCACAGGTGCCTCGAGAGTCAAGACAAACATCTCTCTAGTTTTTTGTTTTCGAAGTTTAGTTCGAAATACTTCTGATCGCGTCACTTCCTGAACAAGACGCTGCGCAGGCGCCGTGGATTAGTTAGTTAAAGCGCCTGTCTAGTAAACAGGAGATCGTGAGTTTGAATCTCACCGGTGCCTCGGGAGTCAAGACTAACGTCTCTCTAGTTTTTTGTTTTCGAACATTCATGACTTCTTTGCGCAAACACGTACACGGACACAAGGAAAAGAGGCAAACAACATGGGCGCCCGTGTTGTTTGCCTCTTTTCCTTGTGTCCGTGTACGTGTTTGCGCAAAGAAGTCATGATCGAGTACGAACTCGCCCAACTTTCAGTACTTTTGTTTTCGAAGTTTAGCTCGGAATACTTCTGATGGTGTCACTGCCTGAACAAAACGCTGCGCAGGTGCCGTGGCTTAGTTAGTTAAAGCGCCTGTCTAGTAAACAGGATATCGTGAGTTCGAATCTCACCGGTGCCTCGAGAGTCAAGACAAACCTCTGTCTAGTTTTTTTGTTTTCGAAGTTTAGTTCGAAATACTTCTGATGGTGTCACTGCCTGAACAAGACTCTGCAGAAGCGTTGTGGCTTAGTTGGTTAAAGAGCCTGTCAGTAAACAGCAGATCGTGAGTTCGAATCTCACCGGTGCCTCGAGAGTCAAGACAAACGTCTCTCTAGTTTTTTCTTTTCGAAGTTCAGTTCGAAATACTTCTGATGGTGTCACTGTCTGAACAAGACGCTGCGCAGGCGCCGTGGCTTAGTTAGTTAAAGCGCCTGTCTAGTAAACCGGAGATCGTGAGTTCGAATCTCACCGGTGCCTCGAGAGTCAAGACAAACGTCTCTCTAGTTTTTTGTTTTCGAACATTCATGACTTCTTTGCGCAAACACGTACACGGACACAAGGAAAAGAGGCAAACAACACGGGCGCCCGTGTTGTTTGCCTCTTTTCCTTGTGTCCGTGTACGTGTTTGCGCAAAGAAGTCATGATCGAGTACGAACTCGCCCAACTTTCAGTACTTTTGTTTTCGAAGTTTAGTTCGAAATACTTCTGATGGTGTCACTGCCTGAACAAAACGCTGCGCAGGCGCCGTGGCTTAGTTAGTTAAAGCGCCTGTCTAGTAAACAGGAGATCGTGAGTTCGAATCTCACCGGTGCCTCGAGAGTCAAGACAAACCTCTCTCTAGTTTTTTTTGTTTTCGAAGTTTAGTTCGAAATACTTCTGATGGTGTCACTGCCTGAACAAGACTCTGCAGAAGCGCCGTGGCTTAGTTGGTTAAAGAGCCGGTCTAGTAAACAGCAGATCGTGAGTTCGATTCTCACCGGTGCCTCGAGAGTCAAGACAAACGTCTCTCTAGTTTTTTGTTTTCGAAGTTCAGTTCGAAATCATTCTGATGGTGTCACTGTCTGAACAAGACGCTGCGCAGGCGCCGTGGCTTAGTTAGTTAAAGCGCCTGTCTAGTAAACCGGAGATCGAGAGTTCGAATCTCACCGGTGCCTCGAGAGTCAAGACAAACGTCTCTCTAGTTTTTTGTTTTCGAAGTTTAGTTCGAAATACTTCTGATGGTGTCACTGCCTGAACAAGACGCTGCGCAGGCGCCGTGGCTTAGTTGGTTAAAGCGCCTGTCTAGTAAACAGGAGATCATGAGTTCGAATCTCACCGGTGCCTCGAGAGTCAAGACGAACGTCTCTCTAGTTTTTGGTTTTCGAAGTTTAGTTCGAAATAATTCTGATGGTGTCACTGCCTGAACAAGACGCTGCGCAGACCCTGTGGCTTAGTTAGTTAAAGCGCCTGTCTAGTGAAAGGAAGATCGTGAGTTCGAATCTCACCAGTGCCTCGAGAAGCAAGACAAACGTCTCTCAAGTTTTTTGTTCTCGAAGTTTAGTTCGAAATACTTCTGATGGTGTCACTGCCTGAACAAGACGCTGCACAAGCGCCGTGGCTTAGTTGGTTAAAGCGCCTGTTTAGTAAACAGGAGATCGTGGGTTCGAATCTCACCGGTGCCTCGAGAGTCAAGACAAACCTCTGTCTAGTTTTTTTTTGTTTTCGAAGTTTAGTTCGAAATACTTCTGATGCTGTCACTGCCTGAACAAGACGCTGCACAAGCGCCGTGGCTTAGTTGGTTAAAGCGCCTGTCTAGTAAACAGCAGATCGTGAGTTCGAATCTCACCGGTGCCTCGAGAGTCAAGACAAACGTCTCTCTAGTTTTTTTGTTTTCGAAGTTCAGTTCGAATTACTTCTGATGGTGTCACTGCCTGAACAAGACGCTGCGCAGGCGCCGTGGCTTAGTTAGTTAAAGCGCCTGTCTAGTAAACCGGAGATCGTGAGTTCGAATCTCACCGGTGCCTCGAGAGTCAAGACAAACGTCTCTCTAGTTCTTTGTTTTCGAAGATTAGTTCGAAATACTTCTGATGGTGTCACTGCCTGAACAAGACGCTGCGCAGGCGCCTTGGCTTAGTTGGTTAAAGAGCCTGTCTAGTAAACAGCAGATCGTGAGTTCGAATCTCACCGGTGCCTCGAGAGTCAAGACAAACGTCTCTCTAGTTTTTTCTTTTCGAAGTTCAGTTCGAAATACTTCTGATGGTGTCACTGTCTGAACAAGACGCTGCGCAGGCACCGTGGCTTAGTTAGTTAAAGCGCCTGTCTAGTAAACCGGAGATCGTGAGTTCGAATCTCACCGGTGCCTCGAGAGTCAAGACAAACGTCTCTCTAGTTTTTTGTTTTCGAAGTTTAGTTCGAAATACTTCTGATGGAGGGTTGCGGCGATGGCGTAGTGGTTAGAGCATCCGCCTCGCATGCAAGAGGTCCGTGGTTCAAATCCCGGTACCGCGCAGTTCCCAACCGGATTAAAAAAAAAAATCCGCGTTGATGGAACTGCATTAAGAGGCCTGGGGTGCGGCCTCACCGGCAAACACCGCCGAGAACGCACTTCCTCACCAGAGAAGGATTGGCCACCCTGGTGCAGTATCTGGCCACTACCTCCCACATGCTTACGTCAAATAACTCACGGCCCTCAGTCCCCAGCAGCTGCGAAGCAACTGACCATGGCGGCGGTCAGATCTGCAACGCAGCAGAGGGTGCTAAGAATCTCTGGATCCGGACAGGCCGCCATTGGAACCTGAACTTGGCAACGTTTAATGCTAGAACCTTATCTAGTGAGGGAAGTCTAGCTGTACTATTCGAGGAGCTAGAGGGTGTTAAATGGGATATAATAGGGCTCAGTGAGGTTAGGAGGACAGATGAGGCTTATACGGTGCTACAGAATGGGCACGTCCTTTGCTACAGGGGCTTGGCAGACAGAAGAGAACTGGGAGTGGGGTTCCTAGTTCACAGAAACATAGCTGGCAACATAGAGGAATACTATAGCATTAATGAAAGGGTGGTAGGTATCGTAATTAAACTGAATAAAAGATACAAGATGAAGGTAGTACAGGCTTACGCGCCTACATCCAGCCATGATGACGCTTCAGTTGAAAGCTTCTATGAAGACGTGGAATCGGCAATGAGTAAGGTAAAAACACAGTATACTATAGTGATGGGCGACTTTAATGCAAAGGTAGGGAAGAAGCAGGCTGGAGACCAGGCAGTAGGAGATTATGGCATCGGTACTAGAAACGCCAGAGGAGAGCTACTAGTAGAATTCGCAGAACGCAATAATTTACGGATTTTGAATACCTTCTACCGAAAACGAGAAAACCGCAAGTGGACATGGAGGAGCCCTAATGGCGAAAATAAGAACGAAATAGACTTTATAATGAGTGCACAACCTGGAATCGTGCAGGATGTGAAAGTGATTGGCAAGGTACGATGCAGTGACCACAGAATAGTACGGTCTCGAATTCGCCTAGACTTGAAGAAGGAACGACAGAAACTGATGCGCAAGAAGCCAATCAATCAGCTAGCACTGAGAGGGAAAGTACAGGAATTCAGAGTGTCGCTGCAGAACAGGTACTCGGCTCTTAGTGAGGAAACGAACCTTAGCGTAGATACAATGAATGATAATCTAACGAGTATCATTACGGAGTGTGCAGTGGAAGTTGGAGGCAGGGTAGTTAGACAAGACACTGGCAAGCTTTCCCAGGAAACGAAGAACCTAATTAAGAAGCGTCAAATCATGAAAGTGTCAAGTACAACAGACAAAATAGAACTGGCAGAGCTTTCGAAGTTGATTAATAAACGTAAGGTATGCGATGTAAGAAGGTATAACATGGAGAGAATTGAACACGCTCTGAAAAACGGAGGAAGTGTCAAAGCATTGAAGAGGAAACTTGGGATAGGCAAAAGTCGGATGTATGCACTAAGGGACAAAGAAGGCAAAATAACTACCAATATGGATAGGATAGTTAAAATAGCAGAGGAGTTTTACAGAGATCTGTACAGTAGCCGTGACAGCCACGGCCTTAATACTATAAGAACTAGCAGTAACCCAGATTACACCCCACCAGTAATGATAGAAGAAGTCAGGAAAGCTTTGGAGAGCATGCAAAGGGGCAAAGCTGCTGGTGAGGATCAGGTAACATCAGATCTGCTGAAGGATGGAGGACAGATTGTGTTAGAAAAACTAGCCACCCTGTTTACGAGGTGTCTCCTGACGGGAAGAGTACCAGAGTCTTGGAAGAACGCTAACACCATCTTAATACATAAGAAAGGAGATGACAAGGACTTGAAGAATTACAGGCCGATCAGCTTGCTCTCTGTAGTATACAAGCTATTTACAAAGGTAATTGCTAACAGAGTAAAGAAAACATTAGAATTCAATCAACCAAAGGAACAAGCAGGATTTCGAACAGGCTACTCAACAATTGACCACATTCATACTATCAATCAGGTAATAGAGAAATGCTCAGAGTATAACCAACCCCTATACATAGCCTTCATAGATTACGAGAAAGCGTTTGATTCAGTAGAAATATCAGCCGTCATGCAAACACTGCGGAATCAGGGCGTAGATGAAGTATATATAAACATTCTGGAAGAAATCTACAGGGGATCAACTGCTACCATAGTGCTTCATAAAGAAAGCAACAGAATACCAATCAAGAAGGGTGTAAGGCAGGGGGACACAATTTCCCCAATGCTATTTACCGCGTGCTTACAGGAAGTTTTCAGAAGCCTAGAATGGGAACAGTTAGGGATAAGAGTCAATGGAGAATACCTTAGTAACCTGCGCTTCGCCGATGACATTGCATTGCTGAGTAACTCGGGGGACGAATTGCAACTCATGATTACGGAGCTAGACAAGGAGAGCAGAAAGGTGGGTCTTAAAATTAATCTGCAGAAAACGAAAGTAATGTACAACAACCTCGGCAAGGAGCAGCGCTTCGAGATAGGTAATAGTGCACTTGAAGTTGTAAAAGACTATGTCTACTTAGGGCAGGTAATAACCGCAGAGCCGAACCACGAGACTGAAGTAACTAGAAGAATAAGAATGGGGTGGAGCACATTTGGCAAGCACTCTCAAATTATGACAGGTAGTTTGCCACTATCCCTCAAGAGGAAGGTATATAACAGCTGTATCTTGCCGGTACTTAGCTACGGAGCAGAAACCTGGAGACTTACAAAGAGGGTACAGCTTAAATTGAGGACGACGCAGCGAGCAATGGAAAGAAAAATGGTAGGTGTAACCTTAAGAGACAAGAAGAGAGCAGAGTGGATTAGGGAACAAACGGGGGTTAAGGATATCATAGCTGAAATCAAGAAGAAGAAATGGACATGGGCAGGGCATGTAGCGCGTAGACAGGATAACCGCTGGTCATTAAGGGTAACTGACTGGATTCCCAGAGAAGGGAAGCGGGTTAGGGGGAGACAGAAGGTTAGGTGGGCAGATGAGATTAAGAAGTTTGCGGGTATAAATTGGCAGCAGCAAGCACAGGACCGGGTTAACTGGCGGAACATGGGAGAGGCCTTTGTCCTGCAGTGGAAGTAGTCAGGCTGATGATGATGACTTCTGATGGTGTCACTGCCTGATCAAGACGCTGCGCAGGCGCCGTGGCTTAGTTGGTTAAACCGCCTGTCTAGTAAACAGGAGATCATGAGTTCGAATCTCACCGGTGCCTCGAGAGTCAAGACAAACGTCTCTCTAGTTTTTGGTTTTCGAAGTTTAGTTCGAAATAATTCTGATGGTGTCACTGCCTGAACAAGACGCTGCGCAGGCGCTGTGGCTTAGTTAGTTAAAGCGCCTGTCTAGTGAAAGGAAGATCGTGAGTTCGAATCTCACCTGTGCGTCGAGAGTCAAGACAAACGTCTCTCAAGTTTTTTGTTCTCGAAGTTTAGTTCGAAATACTTCTGATGGTGTCACTGCCTGAACAAGACGCTGCACAAGCGCCGTGGCTTAGTTGGTTAAAGCGCCTGTCTAGTAAACAGGAGATCGTGAGTTCGAATCTCACCGGTGCCTCGAGAGTCAAGACAAACCTCTCTCTAGTTTTTTTGTTTTCGAAGTTTAGTTCGAAATACTTCTGATGGTGTCACTGCCTGAACAAGACTCTGCAGAAGCGCCGTGGCTTAGTTGGTTAAAGAGTTTGTCTAGTAAACAGCAGATCTTGAGTTCGAATCTCACCGGTGCCTCGAGAGTCAAGACAAACGTCTCTCTAGTTTTTTGTTTTCGAAGTTCAGTTCGAAATACTTCTGATGGTGTCACTGTCTGAACAAGACGCTGCGCAGGCGCCGTGGCTTAGTTAGTTAAAGCGCCTGTCTAGTAAACCGGAGATCGTGAGTTCGAATCTCACCGGTGCCTCGAGAGTCAAGACAAACGTCTCTCTAGTTTTTTGTTTTCGAAGTTTAGTTCGAAATACTTCTGATGGTGTCACTGCCTGAACAAGACGCTGCGCAGGCGCCGTGGCTTAGTTGGTTAAAGCGCCTGTCTAGTGAACGGGAGATCATGAGTTCGAATCTCACTGGTGCCTCGAGAGTCAAGACAAACGGCTCTCTAGTTTTTTTTGTTTTCGAAGTTTAGTTCGAAATACTTCTGATGGTGTCACTGCCTGAACAAGACTCTGCAGAAGCGCCGTGGCTTAGTTGGTTAAAGAGCCTGTCTAGTAAACAGCAGATCGTGAGTTCGAATCTCACCGGTGCCTCGAGAGTCAAGACAAACGTCTCTCTAGTTTTTTGTTTTCGAAGTTCAGTTCGAAATCATTCTGATGGTGTCACTGTCTGAACAAGACGCTGCGCAGGCGCCGTGGCTTAGTTAGTTAAAGCGCCTGTCTAGTAAACCGGAGATCGTGAGTTCGAACCTCACCGGTGCCTCGAGAGTCAAGACAAACGTCTCTCTAGTTTTTTGTTTTCGAAGTTTAGTTCGAAATACTTCTGATGGTGTCACTGCCTGAACAAGACGCTGCGCAGGCGCCGTGGCTTAGTTGGTTAAAGCGCCTGTCTAGTAAACAGGAGATCATGAGTTCGAATCTCACCGGTGCCTCGAGAGTCAAGACGAACGTCTCTCTAGTTTTTGGTTTTCGAAGTTTAGTTCGAAATAATTCTGATGGTGTCACTGCCTGAACAAGACGCTGCGCAGACGCTGTGGCTTAGTTAAAGCGCCTGTCTAGTGAAAGGAAGATAGTGAGTTCGAGTCTCACCAGTGCCTCGAGAAGCAAGACAAACGTCTCTCAAGTTTTTTGTTCTCGAAGTTTAGTTCGAAATACTTCTGATGGTGTCACTGCCTGAACAAGACGCTGCACAAGCGCCGTGGCTTAGTTGGTTAAAGCGCCTGTTTAGTAAACAGGAGATCGTGGGTTCGAATCTCACCGGTGCCTCGAGAGTCAAGACAAACCTCTGTCTAGTTTTTTTTTGTTTTCGAAGTTCAGTTCGAATTACTTCTGATGGTGTCACTGCCTGAACAAGACGCTGCGCAGGCGCCGTGGCTTAGTTAGTTAAAGCGCCTGTCTAGTAAACCGGAGATCGTGAGTTCGAATCTCACCGGTGCCTCGAGAGTCAAGACAAACGTCTCTCTAGTTCTTTGTTTTCGAAGATTAGTTCGAAATACTTCTGATGGTGTCACTGCCTGAACAAGACGCTGCGCAGGCGCCTTGGCTTAGTTGGTTAAAGAGCCTGTCTAGTAAACAGCAGATCGTAAGTTCGAATCTCACCGGTGCCTCGAGAGTCAAGACAAACGTCTCTCTAGTTTTTTCTTTTCGAAGTTCAGTTCGAAATACTTCTGATGGTGTCACTGTCTGAACAAGACGCTGCGCAGGCACCGTGGCTTAGTTAGTTAAAGCGCCTGTCTAGTAAACCGGAGATCGTGAGTTCGAATCTCACCGGTGCCTCGAGAGTCAAGACAAACGTCTCTCTAGTTTTTTGTTTTCGAAGTTTAGTTCGAAATACTTCTGATGGTGTCACTGCCTGATCAAGACGCTGCGCAGGCGCCGTGGCTTAGTTGGTTAAACCGCCTGTCTAGTAAACAGGAGATCATGAGTTCGAATCTCACCGGTGCCTCGAGAGTCAAGACAAACGTCTCTCTAGTTTTTGGTTTTCGAAGTTTAGTTCGAAATAATTCTGATGGTGTCACTGCCTGAACAAGACGCTGCGCAGGCGCTGTGGCTTAGTTAGTTAAAGCGCCTGTCTAGTGAAAGGAAGATCGTGAGTTCGAATCTCACCTGTGCGTCGAGAGTCAAGACAAACGTCTCTCAAGTTTTTTGTTCTCGAAGTTTAGTTCGAAATACTTCTGATGGTGTCACTGCCTGAACAAGACGCTGCACAAGCGCCGTGGCTTAGTTGGTTAAAGCGCCTGTCTAGTAAACAGGAGATCGTGAGTTCGAATCTCACCGGTGCCTCGAGAGTCAAGACAAACCTCTCTCTAGTTTTTTTGTTTTCGAAGTTTAGTTCGAAATACTTCTGATGGTGTCACTGCCTGAACAAGACTCTGCAGAAGCGCCGTGGCTTAGTTGGTTAAAGAGTTTGTCTAGTAAACAGCAGATCTTGAGTTCGAATCTCACCGGTGCCTCGAGAGTCAAGACAAACGTCTCTCTAGTTTTTTGTTTTCGAAGTTCAGTTCGAAATACTTCTGATGGTGTCACTGTCTGAACAAGACGCTGCGCAGGCGCCGTGGCTTAGTTAGTTAAAGCGCCTGTCTAGTAAACCGGAGATCGTGAGTTCGAATCTCACCGGTGCCTCGAGAGTCAAGACAAACGTCTCTCTAGTTTTTTGTTTTCGAAGTTTAGTTCGAAATACTTCTGATGGTGTCACTGCCTGAACAAGACGCTGCGCAGGCGCCGTGGCTTAGTTGGTTAAAGCGCCTGTCTAGTGAACAGGAGATCATGAGTTCGAATCTCACTGGTGCCTCGAGAGTCAAGACAAACGGCTCTCTAGTTTTTTTTGTTTTCGAAGTTTAGTTCGAAATACTTCTGATGGTGTCACTGCCTGAACAAGACTCTGCAGAAGCGCCGTGGCTTAGTTGGTTAAAGAGCCTGTCTAGTAAACAGCAGATCGTGAGTTCGAATCTCACCGGTGCCTCGAGAGTCAAGACAAACGTCTCTCTAGTTTTTTGTTTTCGAAGTTCAGTTCGAAATACTTCTGATGGTGTCACTGTCTGAACAAGACGCTGCGCAGGCGCCGTGGCTTAGTTGGTTAAAGCGCCTGTCTAGTAAACAGGAGATCGTGAGTTCGAATCTCGCCGGTGCCTCGAGAGTCAAGACAAACGGCTCTCTAGTTTTTTTGTTTTCGAAGTTTAGTTGGAAATTCTTCTGATGGTGTCACTGCCTGAACAATACGCTGCGCAGGCGCCGTGGCTTAGTTGGTTAAAGCACCTGTCTAGTAAACAGGAGATCGTTAGTTCGAATCTCACCGGTGCCTCGAGAGTCAAGACAAACGGCTCTCTAGTTTTTTTGTTTTCGAAGTTTAGTTCGAAATACTTCTAATGGTTTCACTGCCTGAACACGAAGCTGCGCAGGTGCCGTGGCTTAGTTGGTTAAAGCGCCTGTCTAGTAAACAGGAGATCGTGAGTTCGAATCTCACCGGTGCCTCGAGAGTGAAGACTAACGTCTCTCTAGTTTTTTGTTTTCGAAGTATAGTTCGAAATACTTCTGATGGTGTCACTGCCTGAACAAGACGCTGCAGGCACCGTGGCTTAGTTAGCTAAAGCGCCTGTCTGGTAAGCAAGAGATCTTGAGTTCGAATCTCACCGGTGCCTCGGGAGTCAAGACTGACGTCTCCCTAGTTTTTTGTTTTCGAAGTTTATTTCAAAATACTTCTGATGGTGTCACTGCCTGAACAAGACGCTGCAGGCGCCGTGGTTTAGTTAGTTAAAGCGCCTGTCTGGTAAGCAGGAGATCGTGAGTTCGAACCTCACCGGTGCCTCGAGAGTCAAAACAAACGGCTCTCTAGTTTTTTGTTTTCGAAGTTTAGTTCGAAATATTTTTGATGGTGTCACTGCCCAAACAAGACGCCGCGCAGGCGCCGTGGCTTAGTTGGTTAAAGCGCCTGTCTAGTAAACAGGAGAGCATGAGTTGGAATCTCACCGGTGCCTCGAGAGTCAAGGCAACCGTCTCTCTAGTTTTTTGTTTTCGAAGTTTAGTTCGAAATTCTTCTGATGGTGTGACTGCCTGAACAAGACGCTGCGCAGGCGCCGTGGCTTAGTTTGTTAAAGCGCCTGTCTAGTAAACAAGAGATCGTGAGTTCGAATCTCACCGGTGCCTCGAGAGTCATACAAACGTCTCTCTAGTTTTTTGTTTTCGAAGTTTAGTTCGAAATACTTCTGATGGTGTCACTGTCTGAACAAGATTCTGCGCAGGCGCGTGGCTTAGTTGGTTAAAGCGCCTGTCTAGTAAACAGGAGATCGTGAGTTCGATTTTCACCGGTGCCTTGAGAGTCAACACAAACGTCTCTCTAGTGTTTTGTTTTCGAAGTTTAGTTCGAAATACTTCTGATGGTTTCGCTGCCTGAACAAGACGCTGCACAGGTGACGTGGCTTCGTTGGTTAAAGCGCCTGTCTAGTAAACAGGAGATCGTGAGTTCGAATCTCACCGGTGCCTCGAGAGTCAAGACAAACGTCTCTCTAGCTTTTTGTTTTCCAAGTTTAGTTCGAAATATTTCTGATGGTGTCACTGCCTGAACAAGAGGCTGCGCAGACACAGTGGCTTAGTTGGTTAAAGCGCATGTCTAGTAAACAGGAGAGCATGAGTTGGAATCTCACCGGTGCCTCGAGAGTAAAGGCAACCGTCTCTCTAGTTTTTTGTTTTCGAAGTTTAGTTCGAAATTCTTCTGATGGTGTGACTGCCTGACCAAACGCTGCGCAGGCGCCGTGGCTTAGTTCGTTAAAGCGCCTGTCTAGTAAACAAGAGATCGTACGTTCGAATCTCACTGGTGCCTCGAGAGTCAAGGCAACCGTCTCTCTAGTTTTTTGTTTTCGAAGTTTAGTTCGAAATTCTTCTGATGGTGTGACTGCCTGAAGAAGACGCTGCGCAGGCGCCGTGGCTTAGTTGGTTAAAACGCCTGTCTAGTAAACAGGAGATTGTGAATTCGAATCTCACCGGTGCTCGAGAGTCAAGACAAACGTCTCTCTAGTTTTTTGTTGTCGAAGTTTATTTCAAAATACTTCTGATGGTGTCACTGTCTGAACAAGACGCTGCGCAGGCGCGTGGCTTAGTTGGTTAAAGCGCTTGTCTAGTAAACAGGAGATCGTGAGTTCGAATCTCACCGGTGCCTCGCGAGTGAAGACTAACGTCTCTCTCGTTTTTTGTTTTCGAAGTATAGTTCGAAATACTACTGATGGTGTCACTGCCTGAACAAGACGCTGCAGGCGCCGTGGCTTAGTTAAAGCGCCAGTCTGGTAAGCAGGTGATCTTGAGTTCGAATCTCACCAGTGCCTCGGGAGTCAAGACTGACGTCTCCCTAGTTTTTTGTTTTCGAACATTCATGACTTTTTTGCGCAAACACGTACATGGACACAAGGAAAAGAGGCAAACAACACGGGCGCCCAAGTTGTTTGCCTCTTTTCTTTGTGTCCGTGTACGTCTTTGCGCAAAGAAGTCATGATCGAGTACCAACTCGCCCAACTTTCAGTACTTTTGTTTTCGAATTTTAGTTCGAAATACTTCTGATGGTGTCACTGCCTGAATAAAACGCTGCGCAGGCGCCGTGGCTTAGTTAGTTAAAGCGCCTGTCAAGTAAACAGGAGATCGTGAGTTCGAATCTCACCGGTGCCTCGAGAGTCAAGACAAACGGCTCTCTAGTTTTTTGTTTTCGAAGTTTACTTCGAAATACTTCTGATGATGTGACTGCCTGAACAAGAGGCTGCGCAGGCGCCGTGGCTTAGTTAGTTAAAGAGCCTGTCTAGTAAACGGGAGATCGTAGTTCGAATCTTACCGGTGCCTCGAGAGTCAAGGCAACCGTCTCTCTAGTTTTTTGTTTTCGAAGTTTAGTTCGAAATAATTTTGATGGTGTCACTGCCCAAACAAGACGCCGCGCAGGCGCCGTGGCTTAGTTGGTTAAAGCGCCTGTCTAGTAAACAGGAGAGCATGAGTTGGAATCTCACCGGTGCCTCGAGAGTCAAGGCAACCGTCTCTCTAGTTTTTTGTTTTCGAAGTTTAGTTCGAAATACTTCTGATGGTGTCACTGTCTGAACAAGAGGCTGCGCAGACACAGTGGCTTAGTTGGTTAAAGCGCTTGTCTAGTAAACAGGAGATCGTGAGTTCGAATCTCACCGGTGCCTCGCGAGTGAAGACTAACGTCTCTCTCGTTTTTTGTTTTCGAAGTATAGTTCGAAATACTACTGATGGTGTCACTGCCTGAACAAGACGCTGCAGGCGCCGTGGCTTAGTTAAAGCGCCAGTCTGGTAAGCAGGAGATCTTGAGTTCGAATCTCAGCGGTGCCTCGGGAGTAAAGACTGACGTCTCCCTAGTTTTTTGTTTTCGAACATTCATGACTTTTTTGCGCAAACACGTACATGGACACAAGGAAAAGAGGCAAACAACACGGGCGCCCAAGTTGTTTGCCTCTTTTCTTTGTGTCCGTGTACGTCTTTGCGCAAAGAAGTCATGATCGAGTACCAACTCGCCCAACTTTCAGTACTTTTTTTTTCGAATTTTAGTTCGAAATACTTCTGATGGTGTCACTGCCTGAACAAGACACTGTGCAGGCGCCGTGGCTTGGTTAGTTAAAGCGCCTGTCTAGTAATTAGGAGATCGTGATTTCGAATCTCACTGGTTCCTCGAGAGTCAAGACAAACGTCTCTCTAGTTTTTTGTTTTCGAAGTTTAGTTCGAAATTCTTCTTATGGTGTGACTGCCTGAACACGACGCTGCGCAGGCGCCGTGGCTTAGTTAGTTGAAGCGCCTGTCTAGCAAACAGGAGATCGTGAGTTCGAATCTCACCGGTGCCTCGAGAGTCAAGACAAACGTCTCTCTAGTTTTTTGTTTTCGAAGTTTATTTTGAAATACTTCTGATGGTTTCGCTGCCTGAACAAGACGCTGCACAGGTGACGTGGCTTCGTTGGTTAAAGCGCCTGTCTAGTAAACAGGAGATCGTGAGTTCGAATCTCACCGGTGCCTCGAGAGTCTAGACAAACGTCTCTCTAGCTTTTTGTTTTTTTAAGTTTAGTTCGAAATATTTCTGATGGTGTCACTGCCTGAACAAGAGGCTGCGCAGACACAGTGGCTTAGGATTCCACTTCCGGCCACGACAGTGAACGGACGTGTTTATCATGTGCTCCCGCGTAGGGGCGGTTTCAGCGGCCCGTGTGGGCCGCGGTATCAGGTGTACCGAAAAGCCAGGCGAAGATTTCCAGGTTGTTCTGCCTCAGCTGCCTTCAGGTGATTCCGTTTTGCACACGGTTTTTTTGCACGGAAACTTGAAAGCCAGGCCATATCGAGTGGAGCATGTCCGAGACAGCCTTGCTCGTCTTTCGCTGCTGCCGGAAGTGGTTGCCCTAGGGGCATACCAAATGAATCATGTATGGGCAGTGACGTTCAAGGATGATGAGGGTAAAAAGAAGATGCTGGCGGCGGAGTCTTTTGATCTAAAGGACCATCGCTGTATGGTGGTTGACCCCCGTGATCGAGGTGTGCGGCTGAAGTTGTACTGGCTTCTTCATGGCGTGCCGGACGAGGCTGTGCGAGTCGCCTTAACGCCCTACGGAAAAGTGACCGAGATAAGCAGAGATAAATGGAAGGTGCAGGGTTGCAATGATAAAGGTTCAACCACGCGGTCGGTCACGCTGAGGCTACACGCGGGCGTGTCCGTGGACGACCTGCCACACCAACTGCGAGTTGCGGAGGATATGGCGCTCGTCGTAATTCCTGGCAGAGCACCGCTATGCCTCCGATGCCGGGCTATCGGACACATTCGACGGGATTGCCGCGTGCCGCGCTGTGGGGTCTGTCGTCGCTATGGCCACGATGACGCCCACTGTGTGAGGTCGTACGCCAGCATTGCGGGCCCAGGCCAAACAGACGAAGTGTCTGAACACCTGATGGATGCCGTGGATGCCGAAGAAGCGAGCAGGGAAGACGGTTATACGGAAGGCCCTGCCACGCCCCCTGAACAGTCTTCTGGGGCCGCACTGGAATCTACCAATAAAGGCGACAAGCACTCTGGTGCGCCAGGAACGAATTTAGACACGGCAGCAGTAGAGAACGACGCTACAGCAGCGAGCAAGTCATCTTCAGCTGCGCGAGAGGGCGGCCCGGAAGCAACGGACGCCGAGATGACCAAGGCCGGTGCTATCGCTTTTAAGCGAGCTCGTGAAACACCTGACCGTACCGGAAATGTTGACACGTCGGCCATCAATGAACCTCCAACAAAGACGGCGACTGGTCGTCGGCCTACCTTTAAACCACGACCAAACCTGTCTCCTGACCGTAGGGGCACTCAAACGTCGGCCCCGCCGTAGCGGAGGAGACGTTCCGAGGCTTTCTACGCTGAGCACACGCAACCACTGTTGCGACGTGAGTATGACACCTGACGAAACAACCTTCAAGAAATGGCGACTAACTTTAAAACTGGTATTTGCATCGCGACGTTGAACTCAAGAGGCCTGTGTTCGCGCAGGAGACAATGCCAGATTAGTCGCATTTTGTTAGAAAACGACATAGACCTCCTGGCTGTACAAGAAACTAAAATGGAAAGTGAAGAACAAACGGAGCAAATGGTTCAAGTTTTTCGCTCTAGGTACAATGTCTGCGTTTGTCATGCTGTTGGGCGGTCAGGAGGCTGTGTCGTTTTCATACGTAGTAGTATCGCGGCTGTTGAAAATGTGTCTACCTGCGATAGCGGTAGGCTGGTTGTGTGCGACTTCAGTGTTTCTGGAATGCCTTGGCGCGTTGTGTGTGTTTATGCACCGAATAGATCGCACGAACGGGATTTTTTTTTCAGAGCGATTGAAGGATTCTTGAAAGCGGAAAGAAATGTTGTGGTTCTAGGGGACTTCAATTGTGTCTGTAGAGCTGAGGATAAGACAACGAGCTTCAATGTGCGCGATAGAAGCGCTGAGCTGTTGAATAAAATAGTGAACGAGACAGGGCTGGAAGATGTCGGTTATGTAATGACGCGAGAGGGTGAAGTAGGATATACGCACTTTCAAGGTCATTCGCACGCGAGGTTAGACAGAATATATTTGTCGGCAAAGTTGGTGCCACTATGCTCATCTTATCAAATTCAACATCTTAGTTTTAGTGATCATTGTCTGGTCAAGGTCAACATTGGCGAAAAACGTAAGGCTGCGAAGTTTAATTGGTTTCTATGGAAATTTAATGAAAAGCTGCTGCAAGATGAAATATTTGTAAAAAAAACCAAAGAATGTCTTTCAAATGCTCTTCGTTTGGAGACCAATAACTTCATAGCTGTGTGGGAGCAAATGAAGTGTGATATAAAGATGATAGCGATTGAAAGAGCCTGTGTATTACGTAATCGGGAAAGGCAACAAGAGAGGCAGTTACAAAGCGAACTAGACTACATGTTAAGCGTAGAAAATGAAGTGCCGGGAAAATTTAAGAAAGAAATAAAGGAGGCGAAAGCAAAGCTCGAATTCATCGACGACGAAAAGTACCGCGGAGCAATGATAAGGGCTCGCACTGAACGGCTGTGGATGGGTGAAACGCCCACTAAGCGGGTGCTCAGTGAAGAAAAGAAACATGCAGCAAACAAAGAGATAAATGAAATTCGATACCGCAATTACATTACCCGGGACCGCGAACAGATAAAGCACGCCTTTGTCGAGTTTTATACGCAACTCCTTAGCCATACAATCAATGACCCCGAACGATTCAAAGAGGACTTTCTGACCCTTATGCCGAGATTGGAAGACTCTGAGCGGGAGCTACTGGAAGTAGAAATCACTGTGGCAGAAATTGAATCAGCTATAGATAACCTGGGTAACGGCAAGTCACCAGGGCCGGATGGGCTTGGTGCTGCCATATACAAATTTTTTAAGACAGAAATGGCACTGGCATTACACCGAGTGATCAGAGAATGCTACGACAAGCAGCAAACACCTCATTCATTTAGGACAGCACACGTAGTATTAATCCCCAAAACTGATGACCCCGCAAAGCTACTTTCAGTGGAATCCTACCGACCTATCAGTTTGAGCAACACTGACTATAAAATATACACGAAGGTCCTAGCAAGACGGCTCCAAAGTGTTGTCACATCCCTTGTCGGCCCGCATCAGACATGTGGGATTAAGGGCAGAACCATATTCACAAATATACACGTAACCAGAAGTATTCTAGAATGCTGTGATGCAAATAATGACCGCGTGGCCATGATTCAGCTAGACCTGCACAAAGCGTTCGATAAAGTCGTACATGAAATTTTGTTTTTATTGCTGGAACATGTGAATGTAGGGACTGTCATTACAGAAGGCGTTAGAATGGTGTATCATGACTGCAGGGCTAATTTAGTAATCAACAAAGAAGTAAGTGCTTCAATTCCTGTGCGCTCGAGCGTGAAGCAAGGTTGTGCCTTGTCGCCACTCCTTTTCGCGCTTTACTTAGAGCCCTTCTGTTTACGAATACTTGCATCACCAAGTATAAGAGGGTATACGTTTCTGACCAGTGGAATTAGAATTTTAGCCTATGCTGATGACGTCGCAGTGTTTTGCAGTGACAAAGAAAGTGTGCAAGAAGTTGTACGAATAGCTAGGGAATTCTGTGCAGCAACGGGCAGCGCAATTAGTTGGCCAAAATGTCTAGGCGTTTGGCATGGCCAGTGGCAAAGCACACCCGAAGTTTACTGTAACATGAATTGGAAAATCATGCCCGGAAAGTACCTCGGTGTGCCTTTGGATCACTACCGCAATGCTACGGAGTATTGGTCTGAGGAACGTCAACGCATTAAAAATTGTACTGATAAGTGGGGAGGTCGCAATTTATCAATGTTTGCAAAAGCGTCCGTGTGCAATGTATTTCTGATTGCAAAAGTGTTTTATGTATTACAAGTGTTAACCATGACCCGCACTTCGGTCCAGAAAATGCACCGAGTATTCGCGACCTTTATATGGGGGTCGCAGTGGGAGCGCACGAGCCGGTGCAATTTATTTCATAGGGTAAAATATGGTGGTCTGGGGCTTTTGCATTTGTTTTTTAAGCAGTTGGTGAGCAGATTCATGTTCGCTCGAGATCAAACTGACAATTTCTTGAGAACTGTGATCCAAGCAAGACTGCAGACCCCCTTATCTGATTTCGTCGTGTCATCCTTTTCCTTCGAAGCTGGACCACTCAGTCCTTATTTGCGAGAAGTAGTTACAGCTACACGCCTGCTCAAGGAAAGATTTTCGTACGAATACTTGTCCGACGTGACTAAAAAGAAACTGTATCGTGACCTTCTTGATGTCTTCCTGCCAGTGCCCGTCTACCGAGCTTCGTGCAGGCTAGGTTCTGAGCGTGACGTGTTTAAACGTGTTAAGAGAATGCCGGTCAGACCCTCTGTCAAAACATTCTTCTTTCAAGTGCATACCGGCACTCTCCCTGTACTGCCATGGCTAAAAAGTAAAGGGCTTTTTGTACCGTGGTCCGTCAACTGTCTAATCTGCGGCAAACCAGAAACGATAAATCATATCTTTCTCGACTGCCATGATGCTGTGTTCTTGTGGGACGTACTACAACGGACTATAAAAAAAGAACTACCTATCAACGCTTTTGGAATCCGTTTTCTTCCGTGTGCAGCTGCAGGGGAAGTGCCGAGTGACATGTTAATGTTGCTTTGCATGCATAGTGTGTGGAGGACAAGAATGGATGTTCGACATATGCGTGTAGACGCACGTTCAGCGAGAGACTATTTTGTTGAGAGTATGCTGTATACACGAGACGTGTTTAAAGCGCTGCCTGAACCCCCCGAGTGGTTACCTGTGCTCGACCAATTGGCTTCTGTGAAGCCTTTTTAAACCAAGTGCACTGGCCAAGTTGAAGCTGGTGTTTTAGTAAGTGTACATATTTTGTATGTATTTCCTTTGCTTGTGGTTATTAAAAGGCAATAAAGAAAAAAAAAAAAGCCTTGGCTTAGTTGGTTAAAGCGCCTGTCTAGCAAACAGGAGATCGTGAGTTCGAATCTCACCGGTGCCTCGAGAGTCAAGACTAACGTCTCTTCTGATTTTTTTTTGTTTTCGAAGTATTGTTCGAAATACTTCCAATGGTGTCACTGCCTGAAAAAGACGCTGCGCAGACGCCGTGGCTTATTTGGTTAAAGTGCCTGTCTAGTAAACCGGAGATCGTGAGTTCGAATCTCACCGGTGCCTCGAGAGTCAAGACAAACGTCCCTCTAGTTTTTTGTTTTCGAAGTTTATTTCGAAATACTTCTGATGGTGTCACTGCCTGAACAAGACGCTGCCCAGGCGCCGTGGCTTAGTTGGTTAAAGCGCCTGTCTAGTAAACCGGAGATCGTGAGTTCGAACCTCACCGGTGCCTCGAGAGTCAAGACAAACGTCTCTCTAGTTTTTTGTTTTCGAAGTTTAGTTCGAAATACTTCTGATGGTGTCACTGCCTGAACAAGACGCTGCGCAGGCGCCGTGGCTTAGTTGGTTAAAGCGCCTGTCTAGTAAACAGGAGATCATGAGTTCGAATCTCACCGGTGCCTCGAGAGTCAAGACGAACGTCTCTCTAGTTTTTGGTTTTCGAAGTTTAGTTCGAATTACTTCTGATGGTGTCACTGCCTGAACAAGACGCTGCGCAGGCGCCTTGGCTTAGTTGGTTAAAGCGCCTGTCTAGCAAACAGGAGATCGTGCGTTCGAATCTCGCCGGTGCCTCGAGAGTCAAGACTAATGTCTCTTCTGATTTTTTTTGTTTTCGAAGTATTGTTCGAAATACTTCCAATGGTGTCACTGCCTGAACAAGGTGCTGCGCAGACGCCGTGGCTTATTTGGTTAAATTTCCTGTCTAGTAAACAGGAGATCGTGAGTTCGAATCTCACCGGTGCCTCGAGAGTCAAGACAAACTTCTCTCTAGTTTTTTGTTTTCGAAGTTTATTTCGAAATACTTCTGATGGTGTCACTGCCTGAACAAGATGCTGCGCAGGCGCCGTGGCTTAGTTGGTTAAAGCGCCTGTCTAGTAAACAGGAGATCATGAGTTTGAATCTCACCGGTGCCTCGAGAGTCAAGACAAACCTCTCTCTAGTTTTTTTGTTTTCGAAGTTTAGTTCGAAATACTTCTGATGGTGTCACTGCCTGAACAAGACTCTGCAGAAGCGCCGTGGCTTAGTTGGTTAAAGAGCCTGTCTAGTAAACAGCAGATCTTGAGTTCGAATCTCACCGGTGCCTCGAGAGTCAAGACAAACGTCTCTCTAGTTTTTTGTTTTCGAAGTTCAGTTCGAAATATTTCTGATGGTGTCACTGTCTGAACAAGACGCTGCGCAGGCGCCGTGGCTTAGTTAGTTAAAGCGCCTGTCTAGTAAACCGGAGATCGTGAGTTCGAATCTCACCGGTGCCTCGAGAGTCAAGACAAACGTCTCTCTAGTTTTTTGTTTTTGAAGTTTAGTTCGAAATACTTCTGATGGTGTCACTGCCTCAACAAGACGCTGCGCAGGCGCCGTGGCTTAGTTGGTTAAAGCGCCTGTCTAGTAAACAGGAGATCGTGAGTTCGAATCTCACCGGTGCCTCGAGAGTCAAGACAAACTTCTCTCTAGTTTTTTGTTTTCGAAGTTTATTTCGAAATACTTCTGATGGTGTCACTGCCTGAACAAGATGCTGCGCAGGCGCCGTGGCTTAGTTGGTTAAAGCGCCTGTCTAGTAAACAGGAGATCATGAGTTTGAATCTCACCGGTGCCTCGAGAGTCAAGACAAACCTCTCTCTAGTTTTTTTGTTTTCGAAGTTTAGTTCGAAATACTTCTGATGGTGTCACTGCCTGAACAAGACTCTGCAGAAGCGCCGTGGCTTAGTTGGTTAAAGAGCCTGTCTAGTAAACAGCAGATCTTGAGTTCGAATCTCACCGGTGCCTCGAGAGTCAAGACAAACGTCTCTCTAGTTTTTTGTTTTCGAAGTTCAGTTCGAAATATTTCTGATGGTGTCACTGTCTGAACAAGACGCTGCGCAGGCGCCGTGGCTTAGTTAGTTAAAGCGCCTGTCTAGTAAACCGGAGATCGTGAGTTCGAATCTCACCGGTGCCTCGAGAGTCAAGACAAACGTCTCTCTAGTTTTTTGTTTTCGAAGTTTAGTTCGAAATACTTCTGATGGTGTCACTGCCTCAACAAAACGCTGCGCAGGCGCCGTGGCTTAGTTGCTTAAAGCGCCTGTCTAGTAAACAGGAGATCATGAGTTCGAATCTCACCGGTGCCTCGAGAGTCAAGACAAACGGCTCTCTAGTTTTTTTGTTTTCGAAGTTTAGTTCGAAATACTTCTGATGGTGTCACTGCCTGAACAAGACTCTGCAGAAGCGCCGTGGCTTAGTTGGTTAAAGAGCCTGTCTAGTAAACAGCAGATCGTGAGTTCGAATCTCACCGGTGCCTCGAGAGTCAAGACAAACGTCTCTCTAGTTTTTTGTTTTCGAAGTTCAGTTCGAAATACTTCTGATGGTGTCACTGTCTGAACAAGACGCTGCGCAGGCGCCGTGGCTTAGTTGGTTAAAGCGCCTGTCTAGTAAACAGGAGATCGTGAGTTCGAATCTCGCCGGTGCCTCGAGAGTCAAGACAAACGGCTCTCTAGTTTTTTTGTTTTCGAAGTTTAGTTGGAAATTCTTCTGATGGTGTCACTGCCTGAACAAGACGCTGTGCAGGCGCCGTGGCTTAGTTGGTTAAAGCACCTGTCTAGTAAACAGGAGATCGTTAGTTCGAATCTCACCGGTGCCTCGAGAGTCAAGACAAACGGCTCTCTAGTTTTTTTGTTTTCGAAGTTTAGTTCGAAATACTTCTAATGGTTTCACTGCCTGAACACGAGGCTGCGCAGGTGCCGTGGCTTAGTTGGTTAAAGCGCATGTCTAGTAAACAGGACATCATGAGTTCGAATCTCACCGGTGCCACGAGAGTCAAGACAAACGTCTCTGTAGTTTTTTTGTTTTCGAAGTTTAGTTCTAAATACTTGTGATGGTGTCACTGCCTGAACAAGACGCTGCGCAGGCGCCTTGGCTTAGTTGGTTAAAGCGCCTGTCTAGCAAACAGGAGATCGTGAGTTCGAATCTCACCGGTGCCTCGAGAGTCAAGACTAACGTCTCTTCTGATTTTTTTTTGTTTTCGAAGTATTGTTCGAAATACTTCCAATGGTGTCACTGCCTGAAAAAGACGCTGCGCAGACGCCGTGGCTTATTTGGTTAAAGTGCCTGTCTAGTAAACCGGAGATCGTGAGTTCGAATCTCAACGGTGCCTCGAGAGTCAAGACAAACGTCTCTCTAGTTTTTTGTTTTCGAAGTTTATTTCGAAATACTTCTGATGGTGTCACTGCCTGAACAAGACGCTGCACAGGCGCCGTGGCTTAGTTGGTTAAAGCGCCTGTCTAGTAAACCGGAGATCGTGAGTTCGAACCTCACCGGTGCCTCGAGAGTCAAGACGAACGTCTCTCTAGTTTTTAGTTTTGGAAGTTTAGTTCGAAATAATTCTGATGGTGTCACTGCCTGAACAAGACGCTGCGCAGACGCTGTGGCTTAGTTAGTTAAAGCGCCTGTCTAGTGAAAGGAAGATCGTGAGTTCGAATCTCACCAGTGCCTCGAGAAGCAAGACAAACGTCTCTCAAGTTTTTTGTTCTCGAAGTTTAGTTCGAAATACTTCTGATGGTGTCACTGCCTGAACAAGACGCTGCACAAGCGCCGTGGCTTAGTTGGTTAAAGCGCCTGTTTAGTAAACAGGAGATCGTGGGTTCGAATCTCACCGGTGCCTCGAGAGTCAAGACAAACCTCTGTCTAGTTTTTTTTGTTTTCGAAGTTTAGTTCGAAATACTTTTGATGCTGTCACTGCCTGAACAAGACGCTGCACAAGCGCCGTGGCTTAGTTGGTTAAAGCGCCTGTCTAGTAAACAGCAGATCGTGAGTTCGAATCTCACCGGTGCCTCGAGAGTCAAGACTAACGTCTCTTCTGATTTTTTTTGTTTTCGAAATATTGTTCGAAATACTTCCAATGGTGTCACTGCCTGAACAAGATGCTGCGCAGACGCCGTGGCTTATTTGGTTAAATTTCCTGTCTAGTAAACTGGAGATCGTTAGTTCGAATCTCACCGGTGCCTCGAGAGTCAAGACAAACGGCTCTCTAGTTTTTTTGTTTTCGAAGTTTAGTTCGAAATACTTCTAATGGTTTCACTGCCTGAACACGAGGCTGCGCAGGTGCCGTGGCTTAGTTGGTTAAAGCGCCTGTCTAGTAAACCGGAGATCGTGAGTTCGAATCTCACCGGTGCCTCGAGAGTCAAGACAAACGTCTCTCTAGTTTTTTGTTTTCGAAGTTTAGTTCGAAATACTTCTGATGGTGTCACTGCCTCAACAAGACGCTGCGCAGGCGCCGTGGCTTAGTTGGTTAAAGCGCCTGTCTAGTAAACAGGAGATCGTGAGTTCGAATCTCACCGGTGCCTCGAGAGTCAAGACAAACTTCTCTCTAGTTTTTTGTTTTCGAAGTTTATTTCGAAATACTTCTGATGGTGTCACTGCCTGAACAAGATGCTGCGCAGGCGCCGTGGCTTAGTTGGTTAAAGCGCCTGTCTAGTAAACAGGAGATCATGAGTTTGAATCTCACCGGTGCCTCGAGAGTCAAGACAAACCTCTCTCTAGTTTTTTTGTTTTCGAAGTTTAGTTCGAAATACTTCTGATGGTGTCACTGCCTGAACAAGACTCTGCAGAAGCGCCGTGGCTTAGTTGGTTAAAGAGCCTGTCTAGTAAACAGCAGATCTTGAGTTCGAATCTCACCGGTGCCTCGAGAGTCAAGACAAACGTCTCTCTAGTTTTTTGTTTTCGAAGTTCAGTTCGAAATATTTCTGATGGTGTCACTGTCTGAACAAGACGCTGCGCAGGCGCCGTGGCTTAGTTAGTTAAAGCGCCTGTCTAGTAAACCGGAGATCGTGAGTTCGAATCTCACCGGTGCCTCGAGAGTCAAGACAAACGTCTCTCTAGTTTTTTGTTTTCGAAGTTTAGTTCGAAATACTTCTGATGGTGTCACTGCCTCAACAAAACGCTGCGCAGGCGCCGTGGCTTAGTTGCTTAAAGCGCCTGTCTAGTAAACAGGAGATCATGAGTTCGAATCTCACCGGTGCCTCGAGAGTCAAGACAAACGGCTCTCTAGTTTTTTTGTTTTCGAAGTTTAGTTCGAAATACTTCTGATGGTGTCACTGCCTGAACAAGACTCTGCAGAAGCGCCGTGGCTTAGTTGGTTAAAGAGCCTGTCTAGTAAACAGCAGATCGTGAGTTCGAATCTCACCGGTGCCTCGAGAGTCAAGACAAACGTCTCTCTAGTTTTTTGTTTTCGAAGTTCAGTTCGAAATACTTCTGATGGTGTCACTGTCTGAACAAGACGCTGCGCAGGCGCCGTGGCTTAGTTGGTTAAAGCGCCTGTCTAGTAAACAGGAGATCGTGAGTTCGAATCTCGCCGGTGCCTCGAGAGTCAAGACAAACGGCTCTCTAGTTTTTTTGTTTTCGAAGTTTAGTTGGAAATTCTTCTGATGGTGTCACTGCCTGAACAAGACGCTGTGCAGGCGCCGTGGCTTAGTTGGTTAAAGCACCTGTCTAGTAAACAGGAGATCGTTAGTTCGAATCTCACCGGTGCCTCGAGAGTCAAGACAAACGGCTCTCTAGTTTTTTTGTTTTCGAAGTTTAGTTCGAAATACTTCTAATGGTTTCACTGCCTGAACACGAGGCTGCGCAGGTGCCGTGGCTTAGTTGGTTAAAGCGCATGTCTAGTAAACAGGACATCATGAGTTCGAATCTCACCGGTGCCACGAGAGTCAAGACAAACGTCTCTGTAGTTTTTTGTTTTCGAAGTTTAGTTCTAAATACTTGTGATGGTGTCACTGCCTGAACAAGACGCTGCGCAGGCGCCTTGGCTTAGTTGGTTAAAGCGCCTGTCTAGCAAACAGGAGATCGTGAGTTCGAATCTCACCGGTGCCTCGAGAGTCAAGACTAACGTCTCTTCTGATTTTTTTTTGTTTTCGAAGTATTGTTCGAAATACTTCCAATGGTGTCACTGCCTGAAAAAGACGCTGCGCAGACGCCGTGGCTTATTTGGTTAAAGTGCCTGTCTAGTAAACCGGAGATCGTGAGTTCGAATCTCAACGGTGCCTCGAGAGTCAAGACAAACGTCTCTCTAGTTTTTTGTTTTCGAAGTTTATTTCGAAATACTTCTGATGGTGTCACTGCCTGAACAAGACGCTGCACAGGCGCCGTGGCTTAGTTGGTTAAAGCGCCTGTCTAGTAAACCGGAGATCGTGAGTTCGAACCTCACCGGTGCCTCGAGAGTCAAGACGAACGTCTCTCTAGTTTTTAGTTTTGGAAGTTTAGTTCGAAATAATTCTGATGGTGTCACTGCCTGAACAAGACGCTGCGCAGACGCTGTGGCTTAGTTAGTTAAAGCGCCTGTCTAGTGAAAGGAAGATCGTGAGTTCGAATCTCACCAGTGCCTCGAGAAGCAAGACAAACGTCTCTCAAGTTTTTTGTTCTCGAAGTTTAGTTCGAAATACTTCTGATGGTGTCACTGCCTGAACAAGACGCTGCACAAGCGCCGTGGCTTAGTTGGTTAAAGCGCCTGTTTAGTAAACAGGAGATCGTGGGTTCGAATCTCACCGGTGCCTCGAGAGTCAAGACAAACCTCTGTCTAGTTTTTTTTGTTTTCGAAGTTTAGTTCGAAATACTTTTGATGCTGTCACTGCCTGAACAAGACGCTGCACAAGCGCCGTGGCTTAGTTGGTTAAAGCGCCTGTCTAGTAAACAGCAGATCGTGAGTTCGAATCTCACCGGTGCCTCGAGAGTCAAGACTAACGTCTCTTCTGATTTTTTTTGTTTTCGAAATATTGTTCGAAATACTTCCAATGGTGTCACTGCCTGAACAAGATGCTGCGCAGACGCCGTGGCTTATTTGGTTAAATTTCCTGTCTAGTAAACTGGAGATCGTGAGTTCGAATCTCACCGGTGCCTCGAGAGTCAAGACAAACTTCTCTCTAGTTTCTTGTTTTCGAAGTTTATTTCGAAATACTTCTGATGGTGTCACTGCCTGAACAAGACGCTGCGCAGGCGCCGTGGCTTAGTTGGTTAAAGCGCCTGTCTAGTAAACAGGAGATCATGAGTTTGAATCTCACAGGTGCCTCGAGAGTCAAGACAAACATCTCTCTAGTTTTTTGTTTTCGAAGTTTAGTTCGAAATACTTCTGATCGCGTCACTTCCTGAACAAGACGCTGCGCAGGCGCCGTGGCTTAGTTGGTTAAAGCGCCTGTCTAGTAAACAGGAGATCATGAGTTCGAATCTCACCGGTGCCTCGAGAGTCAAGACTAACGTATCTCTAGTTTTTTGTTTTCGAAGTTTAGTTCCAAATACTTCCGATGGTGTCACTGCCTGAACAAGACGCTGCGCAGGCGCCGTGGATTAGTTAGTTAAAGCGCCTGTCTAGTAAACAGGAGATCGTGAGTTTGAATCTCACCGGTGCCTCGGGAGTCAAGACTAACGTCTCTCTAGTTTTTTGTTTTCGAACATTCATGACTTCTTTGCGCAAACACGTACACGGACACAAGGAAAAGAGGCAAACAACACGGGCGCCCGTGTTGTTTGCCTCTTTTCCTTGTGTCCGTGTACGTGTTTGCGCAAAGAAGTCATGATCGAGTACGAACTCGCCCAACTTTCAGTACTTTTGTTTTCGAAGTTTAGTTCGAAATACTTCTGATGGTGTCACTGCCTGAAAAAAACGCTGCGCAGGTGCCGTGGCTTAGTTAGTTAAAGCGCCTGTCTAGTAAACAGGAGATCGTGAGTTCGAATTTCACCGGTGCCTCGAGAGTCAAGACAAACGTCTCTCTAGTTTTTTCTTTTCGAAGTTCAGTTCGAAATACTTCTGATGGTGTCACTGTCTGAACAAGACGCTGCGCAGGCGCCGTGGCTTAGTTAGTTAAAGCGCCTGTCTAGTAAACCGGAGATCGTGAGTTCGAATCTCACCGGTGCCTCGAGACTCAAGACAAACGTCTCTCTAGTTTTTTGTTTTCGAAGTTTAGTTCGAAATACTTCTGATGGTGTCACTGCCTGATCAAGACGCTGCGCAGGTGCCGTGGCTTAGTTGGTTAAACCGCCTGTCTAGTAAACAGGAGATCATGAGTTCGAATCTCACCGGTGCCTCGAGAGTCAAGACAAACGTCTCTCTAGTTTTTGGTTTTCGAAGTTAAGTTCGAAATAATTCTGATGGTGTCACTGCCTGAACAAGACGCTGCGCAGGCGCTGTGGCTTAGTTAGTTAAGCGCCTGTCTAGTGAAAGGAAGATCGTGAGTTCGAATCTCACCTGTGCGTCGAGAGTCAAGACAAACGTCTCTCAAGTTTTTTGTTCTTGAAGTTTAGTTCGAAATACTTCTGATGGTGTCACTGCCCGAACAAGACTCTGCAGAAGCGCCGTGGCTTAGTTGGTTAAAGAGCCTGTCTAGTAAACAGCAGATCTTGAGTTCGAATCTCACCGGTGCCTCGAGAGTCAAGACAAACGTCTCTCTAGTTTTTTGTTTTCGAAGTTCAGTTCGAAATACTTCTGATGGTGTCACTGTCTGAACAAGACGCTGCGCAGGCGCCGTGGCTTAGTTAGTTAAAGCGCCTGTCTAGTAAACCGGAGATCGTGAGTTCGAATCTCACCGGTGCCTCGAGAGTCAAGACAAACGGCTCTCTAGTTTTTTTGTTTTCGAAGTTTAGTTCGAAATACTTCTGATGGTGTCACTGCCTGAACAAGACTCTGCAGAAGCGCCGTGGCTTAGTTGGTTAAAGAGCCTGTCTAGTAAACAGCAGATCGTGAGTTCGAATCTCACCGGTGCCTCGAGAGCCAAGACAAACGTCTCTCTAGATTTTTGTTTTCGAAGTTCAGTTCGAAATACTTCTGATGGTGTCACTGTCTGAACAAGACGCTGCGCAGGCGCCGTGGCTTAGTTGGTTAAAGCGCCTGTCTTGTAAACAGGAGATCATGAGTTCGAATCTCGCCGGTGCCTCGAGAGTCAAGACAAACGGCTCTCTAGTTTTTTTGTTTTCGAAGTTTAGTTGGAAATTCTTCTGATGGTGTCACTGCCTGAACAAGACGCTGCGCAGGCGCCGTGGCTTAGTTGGTTAAAGCACCTGTCTAGTAAACAGGAGATCGTTAGTTCGAATCTCACCGGTGCCTCGAGAGTCAAGACAAACGGCTCTCTAGTTTTTTTGTTTTCGAAGTTTAGTTCGAAATACTTCTAATGGTTTCACTGCCTGAACACGAGGCTGCGCAGGTGCCGTGGCTTAGTTGGTTAAAGCGCATGTCTAGTAAACAGGAGATCATTAGTTCGAATCTCACCGGTGCCACGAGAGTCAAGACAAACGTCTCTGTAGTTTTTTGTTTTCGAAGTTTAGTTCTAAATACTTGTGATGGTGTCATTGCCTGAACAAGACGCTGCGCAGGCGCCTTGGCTTAGTTGGTTAAAGCGCCTGTCTAGCAAACAGGAGATCGTGAGTTCGAATCTCACCGGTGCCTCGAGAGTCAAGACTAACGTCTCTTCTGATTTTTTTTTGTTTTCGAAGTATTGTTCGAAATACTTCCAATGGTGTCACTGCCTGAAAAAGACGCTGCGCAGACGCCGTGGCTTATTTGGTTAAAGTGCCTGTCTAGTAAACCGGAGATCGTGAGCTCGAATCTCACCGGTGCCTCGAGAGTCAAGACAAACGTCTCTCTAGTTTTTTGTTTTCGAAGTTTATTTCGAAATACTTCTGATGGTGTCACTGCCTGAACAAGACGCTGCGCAGGCGCCGTGGCTTAGTTGGTTAAAGCGCCTGTCTAGTAAACCGGAGATCGTGAGTTCGAACCTCACCGGTGCCTCGAGAGTCAAGACAAACGTCTCTCTAGTTTTTTGTTTTCGAAGTTTAGTTCGAAATACTTCTGATGGTGTCACTGCCTGAACAAGACGCTGCGCAGGCGCCGTGGCTTAGTTGGTTAAAGCGCCTGTCTAGTAAACAGGAGATCATGAGTTCGAATCTCACCGGTGCCTCGAGAGTCAAGACGAACGTCTCTCTAGTTTTTGGTTTTCGAAGTTTAGTTCGAAATAATTCTGATGGTGTCACTGCCTGAACAAGACGCTGCGCAGACGCTGTGGCTTAGTTAGTTAAGGCGCCTGTCTAGTGAAAGGAAGATCGTGAGTTCGAATCTCACCAGTGCCTCGAGAAGCAAGACAAACGTCTCTCAAGTTTTTTGTTCTCGAAGTTTAGTTCGAAATACTTCTGATGGTGTCACTGCCTGAACAAGACGCTGCACAAGCGCCGTGGCTTAGTTGGTTAAAGCGCCTGTTTAGTAAACAGGAGATCGTGGGTTCGAATCTCACCGGTGCCTCAAGAGTCAAGACAAACCTCTGTCTAGTTTTTTTTTGTTTTCGAAGTTTAGTTCGAAATACTTCTGATGCTGTCACTGCCTGAACAAGACGCTGCACAAGCGCCGTGGCTTAGTTGGTTAAAACGCCTGTCTAGTAAACAGCAGATCGTGAGTTCGAATCTCACCGGTGCCTCGAGAGTCAAGACAAACGTCTCTCTAGTTTTTTTGTTTTCGAAGTTCAGTTCGAATTACTTCTGATGGTGTCACTGCCTGAACAAGACGCTGCGCAGGCGCCGTGGCTTAGTTAGTTAAAGCGCCTGTCTAGTAAACCGGAGATCGTGAGTTCGAATCTCACCGGTGCCTCGAGAGTCAAGACAAACGTCTCTCTAGTTCTTTGTTTTCGAAGATTAGTTCGAAATACTTCTGATGGTGTCACTGCTTGAACAAGACGCTGCGCAGGCGCCTTGGCTTAGTTGGTTAAAGCGCCTGTCTAGCAAACAGGAGATCGTGCGTTCGAATCTCACCGGTGCCTCGAGAGTCAAGACTAACGTCTCTTCTGATTTTTTTTGTTTTCGAAGTATTGTTCGAAATACTTCCAATGGTGTCACTGCCTGAACAAGATGCTGCGCAGACGCCGTGGCTTATTTGGTTAAATTTCCTGTCTAGTAAACCGGAGATCGTGAGTTCGAATCTCACCGGTGCCTCGAGAGTCAAGACAAACTTCTCTCTAGTTTTTTGTTTTCGAAGTTTATTTCGAAATACTTCTGATGGTGTCACTTGCTGAACAAGACGCTGCGCAGGCGCCGTGGCTTAGTTGGTTAAAGCGCCTGTCTAGTAAACAGGAGATCATGAGTTTGAATCTCACAGGTGCCTCGAGAGTCAAGACAAACATCTCTCTAGTTTTTTGTTTTCGAAGTTTAGTTCGAAATACTTCTGATCGCGTCACTTCCTGAACAAGACGCTGCGCAGGCGCCGTGGCTTAGTTGGTTAAAGCGCCTGTCTAGTAAACAGGAGATCATGAGTTCGAATCTCACCGGTGCCTCGAGAGTCAAGACTAACGTATCTCTAGTTTTTTGTTTTCGAAGTTTAGTTCCAAATACTTCCGATGGTGTCACTGCCTGAACAAGACGCTGCGCAGGCGCCGTGGATTAGTTAGTTAAAGCGCCTGTCTAGTAAACAGGAGATCGTGAGTTTGAATCTCACCGGTGCCTCGGGAGTCAAGACTAACGTCTCTCTAGTTTTTTGTTTTCGAACATTCATGACTTCTTGGCGCAAACACGTACACGGACACAAGGAAAAGAGGCAAACAACACGGGCGCCCGTGTTGTTTGCCTCTTTTCCTTGTGTCCGTGTACGTGTTTGCGCAAAGAAGTCATGATCGAGTACGAACTCGCCCAACTTTCAGTACTTTTGTTTTCGAAGTTTAGTTCGAAATACTTCTGATGGTGTCACTGCCTGAAAAAAACGCTGCGCAGGTGCCGTGGCTTAGTTAGTTAAAGCGCCTGTCTAGTAAACAGGACATCGTGAGTTCGAATCTCACCGGTGCCTCGAGAGTCAAGACAAACCTCTGGCTAGTTTTTTGTTTTCGAAGTTTAGTTCGAAATACTTCTGATGGTGTCACTGCCTGAACAAGACTCTGCAGAAGCGTTGTGGCTTAGTTGGTTAAAGAGCCTGTCTAGTAAACAGCAGATCGTGAGTTCGAATCTCACCGGTGCCTCGAGAGTCAAGACAAACGACTCTCTAGTTTTTTCTTTTCGAAGTTCAGTTCGAAATACTTCTGATGGTGTCACTGTCTGAACAAGACTCTGCGCAGGCGCCGTGGCTTAGTTAGTTAAAGCACCTGTCTAGTAAACCGGAGATCGTGAGTTCGAATTTCACCGGTGCCTCGAGAGTCAAGACAAACGTCTCTCTAGTTTTTTGTTTTCGAAGTTTAGTTCGAAATACTTCTGATGGTGTCACTGCCTGATCAAGACGCTGCGCAGGCGCCGTGGCTTAGTTGGTTAAACCGCCTGTCTAGTAAACAGGAGATCATGAGTTCGAATCTCACCGGTGCCTCGAGAGTCAAGACAAACGTCTCTCTAGTTTTTGGTTTTCGAAGTTTAGTTCGAAATAATTCTGATGGTGTCACTGCCTGAACAAGACGCTGCGCAGGCGCTGTGGCTTAGTTAGTTAAAGCGCCTGTCTAGTGAAAGGAAGATCGTGAGTTCGAATCTCACCTGTGCGTCGAGAGTCAAGACAAACGTCTCTCAAGTTTTTTGTTCTCGAAGTTTAGTTCGAAATACTTCTGATGGTGTCACTGCCTGAACAAGACGCTGCACAAGCGCCGTGGCTTAGTTGGTTAAAGCGCCTGTCTAGTAAACAGGAGATCGTGAGTTCGAATCTCACCGGTGCCTCGAGAGTCAAGACAAACCTCTCTCTAGTTTTTTTGTTTTCGAAGTTTAGTTCGAAATACTTCTGATGGTGTCACTGCCTGAACAAGACTCTGCAGAAGCGCCGTGGCTTAGTTGGTTAAAGAGCCTGTCTAGTAAACAGCAGATCTTGAGTTCGAATCTCACCGGTGCCTCGAGAGTCAAGACAAACGTCTCTCTAGTTTTTTGTTTTCGAAGTTCAGTTCGAAATACTTCTGATGGTGTCACTGTCTGAACAAGACGCTGCGCAGGCGCTGTGGCTTAGTTAGTTAAAGCACCTGTCTAGTAAACCGGAGATCGTGAGTTCGAATCTCACCGGTGCCTCGAGAGTCAAGACAAACGTCTCTCTAGTTTTTTGTTTTCGAAGTTTAGTTCGAAATACTTCTGATGGTGTCACTGCCTGAACAAGACGCTGCGCAGGCGCCGTGGCTTAGTTGGTTAAAGCGCCTGTCTAGTAAACAGGAGATCATGAGTTCGAATCTCACCGGTGCCTCGAGAGTCAAGACAAACGGCTCTCTAGTTTTTTTGTTTTCGAAGTTTAGTTCGAAATACTTCTGATGGTGTCACTGCCTGAACAAGACTCTGCAGAAGCGCCGTGGCTTAGTTGGTTAAAGAGCCTGTCTAGTAAACAGCAGATCGTGAGTTCGAATCTCACCGGTGCCTCGAGAGTCAAGACAAACGTCTCTCTAGTTTTTTGTTTTCGAAGTTCAGTTCGAAATACTTCTGATGGTGTCACTGTCTGAACAAGACGCTGCGCAGGCGCCGTGGCTTAGTTGGTTAAAGCGCCTGTCTAGTAAGCAGGAGATCGTGAGTTCGAATCTCGCCGGTGCCTCGAGAGTCAAGACAAACGGCTCTCTAGTTTTTTTGTTTTCGAAGTTTAGTTGGAAATTCTTCTGATGGTGTCACTGCCTGAACAAGACGCTGCGCAGGCGCCGTGGCTTAGTTGGTTAAAGCACCTGTCTAGTAAACAGGAGATCGTTAGTTCGAATCTCACCGGTGCCTCGAGAGTCAAGACAAACGGCTCTCTAGTTTTTTTGTTTTCGAAGTTTAGTTCGAAATACTTCTAATGGTTTCACTGCCTGAACACGAGGCTGCGCAGGTGCCGTGGCTTAGTTGGTTAAAGCGCATGTCTAGTAAACAGGAGATCATGAGTTCGAATCTCACCGGTGCCACGAGAGTCAAGACAAACGTCTCTGTAGTTTTTTGTTTTCGAAGTTTAGTTCTAAATACTTGTGATGGCGTCACTGCCTGAACAAGACGCTGCGCAGGCGCCTTGGCTTAGTTGGTTAAAGCGCCTGTCTAGTAAACAGGAGATCATGAGTTCGAATCTCACCGGTGCCTCGAGAGTCAAGACAAACGTATCTCCAGTTTTTTGTTTCGAAGTTTAGTTCCAAATACTTCTGATGGTGTCACATCCTGAACAAGACGCTGCGCAGGCGCCGTGGCTTAGTTAGTTAAAGCGCCTGTCTAGTAAACAGGAGGTCATGAGTTCGAATCTCACCGGTGCCTCGAGAGTCAAGACAAACGTATCTCCAGTTTTTTGTTTCGAAGTTTAGTTCCAAATACTTCTGATGGTGTCACATCCTGAACAAGACGCTGCGCAGGCGCCGTGGCTTAGTTAGTTAAAGCGCCTGTCTAGTAAACAGGAGATCGTGAGTTTGAATCTCACCGGTGCCTCGGGAGTCAAGACTAACGTCTCTCTAGTTTTTTGTTTTCGAACATTCATGACTTCTTTGCGCAAACACGTACACGGACACAAGGAAAAGAGGCAAACAACACGGGCGCCCGTGTTGTTTGCCTCTTTTCCTTGTGTCCGTGTACGTGTTTGCGCAAAGAAGTCATGATCGAGTACGAACTCGCCCAACTTTCAGTACTTTTGTTTTCGAAGTTTAGTTCGAAATACTTCTGATGGTGTCACTGCCTGAACAAAACGCTGCGCAGGCGCCGTGGCTTAGTTAGTTAAAGCACCTGTCTAGTAAACAGGAGATCGTGAGTTCGAATCTCACCGGTGCCTCGAGAGTCAAGACAAACCTCTCTCTAGTTTTTTTGTTTTCGAAGTTTAGTTCGAAATACTTCTGATGGTGTCACTTCCTGAACAAGACGCTGCAGAAGCGCCGTGGCTTAGTTGGTTAAAGAGCCTGTCTAGTAAACAGCAGATCGTGAGTTCGAATCTCACCGGTGCCTCGACAGTCAAGACAACTGTCTCTCTAGTTTTTTGTTTTCGAAGTTCAGTTCGAAATACTTCTGATGGTGTCACTCTCTGAACAAGACGCTGCGCAGGCGCTGTGGCTTAGTTAGTTAAAGCACCTGTCTAGTAAACCGGAGATCGTGAGTTCGAATCTCACTGGTGCTTCGAGAGTCAAGACTAACGTCTCTTCTGATTTTTTTTGTTTTCAAAGTATTGTTCGAAATACTTCCAATGGTGTCACTGCCTGAACAAGACGCTGCGCAGACGCCGTGGCTTATTTGGTTAAATTTCCTGTCTAGTAAACCGGAGATCGTGAGTTCGAATCTCACCGGTGCCTCGAGAGTCAAGACAAACGTCTCTCTAGTTTTTTGTTTTCGAAGTTTATTTCGAAATACTTCTGATGGTGTCACTGCCTGAACAAGACGCTGCGCAGGCGCCGTGGCTTAGTTGGTTAAAGCGCCTGTCTGGTGAACAGGAGATCATGAGTTTGAATCTCACAGGTGCCTCGAGAGTCAAGACAAACGTCTCTCTAGTTTTTTGTTTTCGAAGTTTAGTTCGAAATACTTCTGATCGCGTCACTTCCTGAAAGAGACACTGCGCAGGCGCCATGGCTTAGTTGGTTAAAGCGTCTGTCGAGTAAACAGGAGATCTTGAGTTCGAATCTCACCGGTGCCTCGAGAGTCAAGACAAACGTATCTCTAGTTTTTTGTTTTCAAGTTTAGTTCCAAATACTTCTGATGGTGTCACTGCCTGAACAAGACGCTGCGCAGGCGCCGTGGATTAGTTAGTTAAAGCGCCTGTCTAGTAAACAGGAGATCGTGAGTTTGAATCTCACCGGTGCCTCGGGAGTCAAGACTAACGTCTCTCTAGTTTTTTGTTTTCGAACATTCATGACTTCTTTGCGCAAACACGTACACGGACACAAGGAAAAGAGGCAAACAACACGGGCGCCCGTGTTGTTTGCCTCTTTTCCTTGTGTCCGTGTACGTGTTTGCGCAAAGAAGTCATGATCGAGTACGAACTCGCCCAACTTTCAGTACTTTTGTTTTCGAAGTTTAGTTCGAAATACTTCTGATGGTGTCACTGCCTGAACAAAACGCTGCGCAGGCGCCGTGGCTTAGTTAGTTAAAGCACCTGTCTAGTAAACAGGAGATCGTGAGTTCGAATCTCACCGGTGCCTCGAGAGTCAAGACATCTCTCTCTAGTTTTTTTGTTTTCGAAGTTTAGTTCGAAATACTTCTGATGGTGTCACTGCCTGAACAAGACTCTGCAGATGCGCCGTGGCTTAGTTGGTTAAAGAGCCTGTCTAGTAAGCAGCAGATCGTGAGTTCGAATCTCACCGGTGCCTCGAGAGTCAAGACAAACGTCTCTCTAGTTTTTTGTTTTCGAAGTTCAGTTCGAAATACTTCTGATGGTGTCACTGTCTGAACAAGACGCTGCGCAGGCGCCGTGGCTTAGTTAGTTAACGCGCCTGTCTAGTAAACCGGAGATCGTGAGCTCGAATCTCACCGGTGCCTCGAGAGTCAAGACAAACGTCTCTCTAGTTTATTGTTTTCGATGTTTAGTTTGAAATAATTCTGATGGTGTCACTGCCTGAACAAGACGCTGCGCAGGCGCTGTGGCTTAGTTAGTTAAAGCGCCTGCCTAGTGAAAGGAAGATCGTGAGTTCGAATCTCACCTGTGCGTCGAGAGTCAAGACAAACTTCTCTCAAGTTTTTTGTTCTCGAAGTTTAGTTCGAAATACTTCTGATGGTGTCACTGCCTGAACAAGACGCTGCACAAGCGCCGTGGCTTAGTTGGTTAAAGCGCCTGTCTAGTAAACAGGAGATCGTGAGTTCGAATCTCACCGGTGCCTCGAGGGTCAAGACAAACCTCTCTCTAGTTTTTTTGTTTTCGAAGTTTAGTTCGAAATACTTCTGATGGTGTCACTGCCTGAACAAGACTCTGCAGAAGCGCCGTGGCTTAGTTGGTTAAAGAGCCTTTCTAGTAAACAGCAGATCTTGAGTTCGAATCTCACCGGTGCCTCGAGAGTCAAGACAAACGTCTCTCTAGTTTTTTGTTTTCGAAGTTCAGTTCGAAATAATTCTGATGGTGTCACTGTCTGAACAAGAGGCTGCGCAGGCGCCGTGGCTTAGTTAGTTAAAGCGCCTGTCTAGTAAACCGGAGATCGTGAGTTCGAATCTCACCGGTGCCTCGAGAGTCAAGACAAACGTCTCTCTAGTTTTTTGTTTTCGAAGTTTAGTTCGAAATACTTCTGATGGTGTCACTGCCTGAACAAGACGCTGCGCAGGCGCCGTGGCTTAGTTGGTTAAAGCGCCTGTCTAGTAAACAGGAGATCATGAGTTCGAATCTCACCGGTGCCTCGAGAGTCGAAACAAACGGCTCTCTAGTTTTTTTGTTTTCGAAGTTTAGTTCGAAATACTTCTGATGGTGTCACTGCCTGAACAAGACTCTGCAGAAGCGCCGTGGCTTAGTTGGTTAAAGAGCCTGTCTAGTAAACAGCAGATCGTGAGTTCGAATCTCACCGGTGCCTCGAGAGTCAAGACAAACGTCTCTCTAGTTTTTTGTTTTCGAAGTTCAGTTCGAAATACTTCTGATGGTGTCACTGTCTGAACAAGACGCCGCGCAGGCGCCGTGGCTTAGTTGGTTAAAGCGCCTGTCTAGTAAACAGGAGATCGTGAGTTCGAATCTCGCCGGTGCCTCGAGAGTCAAGACAAACGGCTCTCTAGTTTTTTTGTTTTCGAAGTTTAGTTGGAAAATCTTCTGATGGTGTCACTGCCTGAACAAGACGCTGTGCAGGCGCCGTGGCTTAGTTGGTTAAAGCACCTGTCTAGTAAACAGGAGATCGTTAGTTCGAATCTCACCGGTGCCTCGAGAGTCAAGACAAACGGCTCTCTAGTTTTTTTGTTTTCGAAGTTTAGTTCGAAATACTTCTAATGGTTTCACTGCCTGAACACGAGGTTGCGCAGGTGCCGTGGCTTAGTTGGTTAAAGCGCATGTCTAGTAAACAGGAGATCATGAGTTCGAATCTCACCGGTGCCGCGAGAGTCAAGACAAACGTCTCTGTAGTTTTTTGTTTTCGAAGTTTAGTTCTAAATACTTGTGATGGTGTCACTGCCTGAACAAGACGCTGCGCAGGCGCCTTGGCTTAGTTGGTTAAAGCGCCCGTCTAGCAAACAGGAGATCGTGAGTTCGAATCTCACCGGTGCCTCGAGAGTCAAGACTAACGTCTCTTCTGATTTTTTTTGTTTTCGAAGAATTGTTCGAAATACTTCCAATGGTGTCACTGCCTGAAAAAGACGCTGCGCAGACGCCGTGGCTTATTTGGTTAAAGTGCCTGTCTAGTAAACCGGAGATCGTGAGTTCGAATCTCACCGGTGCCTCGAGAGTCAAGACAAACTTCTCTCTAGTTTTTTGTTTTCGAAGTTTATTTCGAAATACTTCTGATGGTGTCACTGCCTGAACAAGACGCTGCGCAGGCGCCGTGGCTTAGTTGGTTAAAGCGCCTGTCTAGTAAACAGGAGATCATGAGTTTGAATCTCACAAGTGCCTCGAGAGTCAAGACAAACATCTCTCTAGTTTTTTGTTTTCGAAGTTTAGTTCGAAATACTTCTGATCGCGTCACTTCCTGAACAAGACGCTGCGCAGGCGCCGTGGCTTAGTTGGTTAAAGCGCCTGTCTAGTAAACAGGAGATCATGAGTTCGAATCTCACCGGTGCCTCGAGAGTCAAGGCAAACGTATCTCTAGTTTTTTGTTTTCGAAGTTTAGTTCCAAATACTTCCGATGGTGTCACTGCCTGAACAAACACGCTGCGCAGGCGCCGTGGATTAGTTAAAGCGCCTGTCTAGTAAACAGGAGATCGTGAGTTTGAATCTCACCGGTGCCTCGGGAGTCAAGACTAACGTCTCTCTAGTTTTTTGTTTTCGAACATTCATGACTTCTTTGCGCAAACACGTACACGGACACAAGAAAAAGAGGCAAACAACACGGGCGCCCGTGTTGTTTGCCTCTTTTCCTTGTGTCCGTGTACGTGTTTGCGCAAAGAAGTCATGATCGAGTACGAACTCGCCCAACTTTCAGTACTTTTGTTTTCGAAGTTTAGTTCGAAATACTTCTGATGGTGTCACTGCCTGAACAAAACGCTGCGCAGGCGCCGTGGCTTAGTTAGTTAAAGCGCCTGTCTAGTAAACAGGAGATCGTGAGTTCGAATCTCACCGGTGCGTCGAGAGTCAAGACAAACTTCTCTCAAGTTTTTTGTTCTCGAAGTTTAGTTCGAAATACTTCTGATGGTGTCACTGCCTGAACAAGACGCTGCACAAGCGCCGTGGCTTAGTTGGTTAAAGCGCCTGTCTAGTAAACAGGAGATCGTGAGTTCGAATCTCACCGGTGCCTCGAGAGTCAAGACAAACCTCTCTCTAGTTTTTTTGTTTTCGAAGTTTAGTTCGAAATACTTCTGATGGTGTCACTGCCTGAACAAGACTCTGCAGAAGCGCCGTGGCTTAGTTGGTTAAAGAGCCTTTCTAGTAAACAGCAGATCTTGAGTTCGAATCTCACCGGTGCCTCGAGAGTCAAGACAAACGTCTCTCTAGTTTTTTGTTTTCGAAGTTCAGTTCGAAATAATTCTGATGGTGTCACTGTCTGAACAAGAGGCTGCGCAGGCGCCGTGGCTTAGTTAGTTAAAGCGCCTGTCTAGTAAACCGGAGATCGTGAGTTCGAATCTCACCGGTGCCTCGAGAGTCAAGACAAACGTCTCTCTAGTTTTTTGTTTTCGAAGTTTAGTTCGAAATACTTCTGATGGTGTCACTGCCTGAACAAGACGCTGCGCAGGCGCCGTGGCTTAGTTGGTTAAAGCGCCTGTCTAGTAAACAGGAGATCATGAGTTCGAATCTCACCGGTGCCTCGAGAGTCGAAACAAACGGCTCTCTAGTTTTTTTGTTTTCGAAGTTTAGTTCGAAATACTTCTGATGGTGTCACTGCCTGAACAAGACTCTGCAGAAGCGCCGTGGCTTAGTTGGTTAAAGAGCCTGTCTAGTAAACAGCAGATCGTGAGTTCGAATCTCACCGGTGCCTCGAGAGTCAAGACAAACGTCTCTCTAGTTTTTTGTTTTCGAAGTTCAGTTCGAAATACTTCTTATGGTGTCACTGTCTGAACAAGACGCTGCGCAGGCGCCGTGGCTTAGTTGGTTAAAGCGCCTGTCTAGTAAACAGGAGATCGTGAGTTCGAATCTCGCCGGTGCCTCGAGAGTCAAGACAAACGGCTCTCTAGTTTTTTTGTTTTCGAAGTTTAGTTGGAAAATCTTCTGATGGTGTCACTGCCTGAACAAGACGCTGCGCAGGCGCCGTGGCTTAGTTGGTTAAAGCACCTGTCTAGTAAACAGGAGATCGTTAGTTCGAATCTCACCGGTGCCTCGAGAGTCAAGACAAACGGCTCTCTAGTTTTTTTGTTTTCGAAGTTTAGTTCGAAATACTTCTAATGGTTTCACTGCCTGAACACGAGGCTGCGCAGGTGCCGTGGCTTAGTTGGTTAAAGCGCATGTCTAGTAAACAGGAGATCATGAGTTCGAATCTCACCGGTGCCGCGAGAGTCAAGACAAACCTCTGTCTAGTTTTTTTGTTTTCGAAGTTTAGTTCGAAATACTTCTGATGGTGTCACTGCCTGAACAAGACTCTGCAGAAGCGTTGTGGCTTACTTGGTTAAAGAGCCTGTATAGTAAACAGCAGATCGTGAGTTAGAATCTCACCGGTGCCTCGAGAGTCAAGACAAACGTCTCTCTAGTTTTTTGTTTTCGAAGTTTAGTTCGAAATACTTCTGATGGTGTCACTGCCTGAACAAGACGCTGCGCAGGCGCCGTGGCTTAGTTGGTTAAAGCGCCTGTCTAGTAAACAGGAGATCATGAGTTCGAATCTCACCGGTGCCTCGAGAGTCAAGACAAACGGCTCTCTAGTTTTTTTGTTTTCGAAGTTTAGTTCGAAATACTTCTAATGGTTTCACTGCCTGAACACGAGGCTGCGCAGGTGCCGTGGCTTAGTTGGTTAAAGCGCATGTCTAGTAAACAGGAGATCATGAGTTCGAATCTCACCGGTGCCGCGAGAGTCAAGACAAACGTCTCTGTAGTTTTTTGTTTTCGAAGTTTAGTTCTAAATACTTGTGATGGTGTCACTGCCTGAACAAGACGCTGCGCAGGCGCCTTGGCTTAGTTGGTTAAAGCGCCCGTCTAGCAAACAGGAGATCGTGAGTTCGAATCTCACCGGTGCCTCGAGAGTCAAGACTAACGTCTCTTCTGATTTTTTTTGTTTTCGAAGAATTGTTCGAAATACTTCCAATGGTGTCACTGCCTGAAAAAGACGCTGCGCAGACGCCGTGGCTTATTTGGTTAAAGTGCCTGTCTAGTAAACCGGAGATCGTGAGTTCGAATCTCACCGGTGCCTCGAGAGTCAAGACAAACTTCTCTCTAGTTTTTTGTTTTCGAAGTTTATTTCGAAATACTTCTGATGGTGTCACTGCCTGAACAAGACGCTGCGCAGGCGCCGTGGCTTAGTTGGTTAAAGCGCCTGTCTAGTAAACAGGAGATCATGAGTTTGAATCTCACAAGTGCCTCGAGAGTCAAGACAAACATCTCTCTAGTTTTTTGTTTTCGAAGTTTAGTTCGAAATACTTCTGATCGCGTCACTTCCTGAACAAGACGCTGCGTAGGCGCCGTGGCTTAGTTGGTTAAAGCGCCTGTCTAGTAAACAGGAGATCATGAGTTCGAATCTCACCGGTGCCTCGAGAGTCAAGGCAAACGTATCTCTAGTTTTTTGTTTTCGAAGTTTAGTTCCAAATACTTCCGATGGTGTCACTGCCTGAACAAACACGCTGCGCAGGCGCCGTGGATTAGTTAAAGCGCCTGTCTAGTAAACAGGAGATCGTGAGTTTGAATCTCACCGGTGCCTCGGGAGTCAAGACTAACGTCTCTCTAGTTTTTTGTTTTCGAACATTCATGACTTCTTTGCGCAAACACGTACACGGACACAAGAAAAAGAGGCAAACAACACGGGCGCCCGTGTTGTTTGCCTCTTTTCCTTGTGTCCGTGTACGTGTTTGCGCAAAGAAGTCATGATCGAGTACGAACTCGCCCAACTTTCAGTACTTTTGTTTTCGAAGTTTAGTTCGAAATACTTCTGATGGTGTCACTGCCTGAACAAAACGCTGCGCAGGCGCCGTGGCTTAGTTAGTTAAAGCGCCTGTCTAGTAAACAGGAGATCGTGAGTTCGAATCTCACCGGTGCGTCGAGAGTCAAGACAAACTTCTCTCAAGTTTTTTGTTCTCGAAGTTTAGTTCGAAATACTTCTGATGGTGTCACTGCCTGAACAAGACGCTGCACAAGCGCCGTGGCTTAGTTGGTTAAAGCGCCTGTCTAGTAAACAGGAGATCGTGAGTTCGAATCTCACCGGTGCCTCGAGAGTCAAGACAAACCTCTCTCTAGTTTTTTTGTTTTCGAAGTTTAGTTCGAAATACTTCTGATGGTGTCACTGCCTGAACAAGACTCTGCAGAAGCGCCGTGGCTTAGTTGGTTAAAGAGCCTTTCTAGTAAACAGCAGATCTTGAGTTCGAATCTCACCGGTGCCTCGAGAGTCAAGACAAACGTCTCTCTAGTTTTTTGTTTTCGAAGTTCAGTTCGAAATAATTCTGATGGTGTCACTGTCTGAACAAGAGGCTGCGCAGGCGCCGTGGCTTAGTTAGTTAAAGCGCCTGTCTAGTAAACCGGAGATCGTGAGTTCGAATCTCACCGGTGCCTCGAGAGTCAAGACAAACGTCTCTCTAGTTTTTTGTTTTCGAAGTTTAGTTCGAAATACTTCTGATGGTGTCACTGCCTGAACAAGACGCTGCGCAGGCGCCGTGGCTTAGTTGGTTAAAGCGCCTGTCTAGTAAACAGGAGATCATGAGTTCGAATCTCACCGGTGCCTCGAGAGTCGAAACAAACGGCTCTCTAGTTTTTTTGTTTTCGAAGTTTAGTTCGAAATACTTCTGATGGTGTCACTGCCTGAACAAGACTCTGCAGAAGCGCCGTGGCTTAGTTGGTTAAAGAGCCTGTCTAGTAAACAGCAGATCGTGAGTTCGAATCTCACCGGTGCCTCGAGAGTCAAGACAAACGTCTCTCTAGTTTTTTGTTTTCGAAGTTCAGTTCGAAATACTTCTGATGGTGTCATTGTCTGAACAAGACGCTGCGCAGGCGCCGTGGCTTAGTTGGTTAAAGCGCCTGTCTAGTAAACAGGAGATCGTGAGTTCGAATCTCGCCGGTGCCTCGAGAGTCAAGACAAACGGCTCTCTAGTTTTTTTGTTTTCGAAGTTTAGTTGGAAAATCTTCTGATGGTGTCACTGCCTGAACAAGACGCTGCGCAGGCGCCGTGGCTTAGTTGGTTAAAGCACCTGTCTAGTAAACAGGAGATCGTTAGTTCGAATCTCACCGGTGCCTCGAGAGTCAAGACAAACGGCTCTCTAGTTTTTTTGTTTTCGAAGTTTAGTTCGAAATACTTCTAATGGTTTCACTGCCTGAACACGAGGCTGCGCAGGTGCCGTGGCTTAGTTGGTTAAAGCGCATGTCTAGTAAACAGGAGATCATGAGTTCGAATCTCACCGGTGCCGCGAGAGTCAAGACAAACCTCTGTCTAGTTTTTTTGTTTTCGAAGTTTAGTTCGAAATACTTCTGATGGTGTCACTGCCTGAACAAGACTCTGCAGAAGCGTTGTGGCTTACTTGGTTAAAGAGCCTGTATAGTAAACAGCAGATCGTGAGTTCGAATCTCACCGGTGCCTCGAGAGTCAAGACAAACGTCTCTCTAGTTTTTTGTTTTCGAAGTTTAGTTCGAAATACTTCTGATGGTGTCACTGCCTGAACAAGACGCTGCGCAGGCGCCGTGGCTTAGTTGGTTAAAGCGCCTGTCTAGTAAACAGGAGATCATGAGTTCGAATCTCACCGGTGCCTCGAGAGTCGAAACAAACGGCTCTCTAGTTTTTTTGTTTTCGAAGTTTAGTTCGAAATACTTCTGATGGTGTCACTGCCTGAACAAGACTCTGCAGAAGCGCCGTGGCTTAGTTGGTTAAAGAGCCTGTCTAGTAAACAGCAGATCGTGAGTTCGAATCTCACCGGTGCCTCGAGAGTCAAGACAAACGTCTCTCTAGTTTTTTGTTTTCGAAGTTCAGTTCGAAATACTTCTGATGGTGTCACTGCCTGAACAAGACGCTGCAGAAGCGCCGTGGCTTAGTTGGTTAAAGAGCCTGTCTAGTAAACAGCAGATCGTGAGTTCGAATCTCACCGGTGCCTCGAGAGTCAAGACAACTGTCTCTCTAGTTTTTTGTTTTCGAAGTTCAGTTCGAAATACTTCTGATGGTGTCACTGTCTGAACAAGACGCTGCGCAGGCGCTGTGGCTTAGTTAGTTAAAGCGCCTGTCTAGTAAACCGGAGTTCGTGAGTTCGAATCTCACCGGTGCCTCGAGAGTCAAGACAAACGTCTCTCTAAATTTTTGTTTTCGAAGTTTAGTTCGAAATACTTCTGATGCAGTCACTGCGTGAACAAGACGCTGCACAAGCGCCGTGGCTTAGTTGGTTAAAGCGCCTGTCTAGTAAACAGCAGAGAGTGAGTTCGAATCTCACCCGTGCCTCGAGAGTCAAGACAAACGTCTCTGTAGTTTTTTGTTTTCGAAGTTTAGTTCTAAATACTTGTGATGGTGTCACTGCCTGAACAAGACGCTGCGCATGCGCCTTGGCTTAGTTGGTTAAAGCGCCTGTCTAGCAAACAGGAGATCGTGAGTTCGAATCTCACTGGTGCCTCGAGAGTCAAGACTAACGTCTCTTCTGATTTTTTTTGTTTTCAAAGTATTGTTCGAAATACTTCCAATGGTGTCACTGCCTGAACAAGACGCTGCGCAGACGCCGTGGCTTATTTGGTTAAATTTCCTGTCTAGTAAACCGGAGATCGTGAGTTCGAATCTCACTGGTGCCTCGAGAGTCAAGACAAACTTCTCTCTAGTTTTTTGTTTTCGAAGTTTATTTCGAAATACTTCTGATGGTGTCACTGCCTGAACAAGACGCTGCGCAGGCGCCGTGGCTTAGTTGGTTAAAGCGCCTGTCTAGTAAACAGGAGATCATGAGTTTGAATCTCACAAGTGCCTCGAGAGTCAAGACAAACATCTCTCTAGTTTTTTCTTTTCGAAGTTTAGTTCGAAATACTTCTGATCGCGTCACTTCCTGAACAAGACGCTGCGCAGGCGCCGTGGCTTAGTTGGTTAAAGCGCCTGTCTAGTAAACAGGAGATCATGAGTTCGAATCTCACCGGTGCCTCGAGAGTCAAGGCAAACGTATCTCTAGTTTTTTGTTTTCGAAGTTTAGTTCCAAATACTTCCGATGGTGTCACTGCCTGAACAAACACGCTGCGCAGGCGCCGTGGATTAGTTAAAGCGCCTGTCTAGTAAACAGGAGATCGTGAGTTTGAATCTCACCGGTGCCTCGGGAGTCAAGACTAACGTCTCTCTAGTTTTTTGTTTTCGAACATTCATGACTTCTTTGCGCAAACACGTACACGGACACAAGAAAAAGAGGCAAACAACACGGGCGCCCGTGTTGTTTGCCTCTTTTCCTTGTGTCCGTGTACGTGTTTGCGCAAAGAAGTCATGATCGAGTACGAACTCGCCCAACTTTCAGTACTTTTGTTTTCGAAGTTTAGTTCGAAATACTTCTGATGGTGTCACTGCCTGAACAAAACGCTGCGCAGGCGCCGTGGCTTAGTTAGTTAAAGCGCCTGTCTAGTAAACAGGAGATCGTGAGTTCGAATCTCACCGGTGCCTCGAGAGTCAAGACAAACCTCTGTCTAGTTTTTTTGTTTTCGAAGTTTAGTTCGAAATACTTCTGATGGTGTCACTGCCTGAACAAGACTCTGCAGAAGCGTTGTGGCTTACTTGGTTAAAGAGCCTGTATAGTAAACAGCAGATCGTGAGTTCGAATCTCACCGGTGCCTCGAGAGTCAAGACAAACGTCTCTCTAGTTTTTCTTTTCGAAGTTCAGTTCGAAATACTTCTGATGGTGTCACTGTCTGAACAAGACGCTGCGCAGGCGCCGTGGCTTAGTTAGTTAAAGCGCCTGTCTAGTAAACCGGAGATCGTGAGTTCGAATCTCACCGGCGCCTCGAGAGTCAAGACAAACGTCTCTCTAGTTTTTTGTTTTCGAAGTTTAGTTCGAAAAACTTCTGATGGTGTGACTGCCTGATCAAGACGCTGCGAAGGCGCTGTGGCTTAGTTGGTTAAAGCGCCTGTCTAGTAAACAGGAGATCATGAGTTCGAATCTCACCGGTGCCTCGAGAGTCAAGACAAACGTCTCTCTAGTTTTTTGTTTTCAAAGTTCAGTTCGAAATACTTCTGAAGGTGTCACTGTCTGAACGAGACGCTACGCAGGCGCCGTGGCTTAGTTAGTTGAAGCGCCTGTCTAGTAAACCGGAGATCGTGAGTTCGAATCTCACCGGTGCCTCGAGAGTCAAGACAAACGTCTCTCTAAATTTTTGTTTTCGAAGTTTAGTTCGAAATACTTCTGATGGTGTCACTGCCTGAACAAGACGCTGCGCAGGCGCCGTGGCTTAGTTGGTTAAAGCGCCTGTCTAGTAAACAGGAGATCATGAGTTGGAATCTCACCGGTGCCTCGAGAGTCAAGGGAAACGTCTCTCTAGTTTTTAGTTTTCGAAGTTTAGTTCGAAATAATTCTGATGGTGTCACTGCCTGAACAAGACGCTGCGCAGGCGCTGTGGCTTAGTTAGTTAAAGCGCCTGTCTAGTGAAAGGAAGATCGTGAGTTCGAATCTCACCTGTGCCTCGAGAGTCAAGACAAACGTCTCTCAAGTTTTTTGTTCTCGAAGTTTAGTTCGAAATATTTCTGATGGTGTGACTGCCTGAACAAGACGCTGCACAAGCGCCGTGGCTTAGTTAGTTAAAGCGCCTGTCTAGTGAAAGGAAGATCGTGAGTTCGAATCTCATCGGTGCCTCGAGAGTCAAGACAAACCTCTGTCTAGTTTTTTTGTTTTCGAAGTTTAGTTCGAAATACTTTTGATGCTGTCACTGCCTGAACAACACGCTGCACAAGCGCCGTGGCTTAGTTGGTTAAAGCGCCTGTCTAGTAAACAGCAGATCGTGAGTTCGAATCTCACCCGTGCCTCGAGAGTCAAGACAAACGTCTCTGTAGTTTTTTGTTTTCGAAGTTTAGTTCTAAATACTTCCAATGGTGTCACTGCCTGAACAAGACGCTGCGCAGACGCCGTGGCTTATTTGGTTAAATTTCCTGTCTAGTAAACCAGAGATCGTGAGTTCGAATCTCACCGGTGCCTCGAGAGTCAAGACACACGTCTCTCTAGTTTTTTGTTTTCGAAGTTTATTTCGAAATACTTCTGATGGTGTCACTGCCTGAACAAGACGCTGCGCAGGCGCTGTGGCTTAGTTAGTTAAAGCACCTGTCTAGTAAACCGGAGATCGTGAGTTCGAATCTCACTGGTGCTTCGAGAGTCAAGACTAACGTCTCTTCTGATTTTTTTTGTTTTCAAAGTATTGTTCGAAATACTTCCAATGGTGTCACTGCCTAAACAAGACGCTGCGCAGACGCCGTGGCTTATTTGGTTAAATTTCCTGTCTAGTAAACCGGAGATCGTGAGTTCGAATCTCACCGGTGCCTCGAGAGTCAAGACAAACGTCTCTCTAGTTTTTTGTTTTCGAAGTTTATTTCGAAATACTTCTGATGGTGTCACTGCCTGAACAAGACGCTGCGCAGGCGCCGTGGCTTAGTTGGTTAAAGCGCCTGTCTGGTGAACAGGAGATCATGAGTTTGAATCTCACAGGTGCCTCGAGAGTCAAGACAAACGTCTCTCTAGTTTTTTGTTTTCGAAGTTTAGTTCGAAATACTTCTGATCGCGTCACTTCCTGAAAGAGACACTGCGCAGGCGCCATGGCTTAGTTGGTTAAAGCGTCTGTCGAGTAAACAGGAGATCTTGAGTTCGAATCTCACCGGTGCCTCGAGAGTCAAGACAAACGTATCTCTAGTTTTTTGTTTTCAAGTTTAGTTCCAAATACTTCTGATGGTGTCACTGCCTGAACAAGACGCTGCGCAGGCGCCGTGGATTAGTTAGTTAAAGCGCCTGTCTAGTAAACAGGAGATCGTGAGTTTGAATCTCACCGGTGCCTCGGGAGTCAAGACTAACGTCTCTCTAGTTTTTTGTTTTCGAACATTCATGACTTCTTTGCGCAAACACGTACACGGACACAAGGAAAAGAGGCAAACAACACGGGCGCCCGTGTTGTTTGCCTCTTTTCCTTGTGTCCGTGTACGTGTTTGCGCAAAGAAGTCATGATCGAGTACGAACTCGCCCAACTTTCAGTACTTTTGTTTTCGAAGTTTAGTTCGAAATACTTCTGATGGTGTCACTGCCTGAACAAAACGCTGCGCAGGCGCCGTGGCTTAGTTAGTTAAAGCACCTGTCTAGTAAACAGGAGATCGTGAGTTCGAATCTCACCGGTGCCTCGAGAGTCAAGACATCTCTCTCTAGTTTTTTTGTTTTCGAAGTTTAGTTCGAAATACTTCTGATGGTGTCACTGCCTGAACAAGACTCTGCAGAAGCGCCGTGGCTTAGTTGGTTAAAGAGCCTGTCTAGTAAGCAGCAGATCGTGAGTTCGAATCTCACCGGTGCCTCGAGAGTCAAGACAAACGTCTCTCTAGTTTTTTGTTTTCGAAGTTCAGTTCGAAATACTTCTGATGGTGTCACTGTCTGAACAAGACGCTGCGCAGGCGCCGTGGCTTAGTTAGTTAACGCGCCTGTCTAGTAAACCGGAGATCGTGAGCTCGAATCTCACCGGTGCCTCGAGAGTCAAGACAAACGTCTCTCTAGTTTATTGTTTTCGATGTTTAGTTTGAAATAATTCTGATGGTGTCACTGCCTGAACAAGACGCTGCGCAGGCGCTGTGGCTTAGTTAGTTAAAGCGCCTGCCTAGTGAAAGGAAGATCGTGAGTTCGAATCTCACCTGTGCGTCGAGAGTCAAGACAAACTTCTCTCAAGTTTTTTGTTCTCGAAGTTTAGTTCGAAATACTTCTGATGGTGTCACTGCCTGAACAAGACGCTGCACAAGCGCCGTGGCTTAGTTGGTTAAAGCGCCTGTCTAGTAAACAGGAGATCGTGAGTTCGAATCTCACCGGTGCCTCGAGAGTCAAGACAAACCTCTCTCTAGTTTTTTTGTTTTCGAAGTTTAGTTCGAAATACTTCTGATGGTGTCACTGCCTGAACAAGACTCTGCAGAAGCGCCGTGGCTTAGTTGGTTAAAGAGCCTTTCTAGTAAACAGCAGATCTTGAGTTCGAATCTCACCGGTGCCTCGAGAGTCAAGACAAACGTCTCTCTAGTTTTTTGTTTTCGAAGTTCAGTTCGAAATAATTCTGATGGTGTCACTGTCTGAACAAGAGGCTGCGCAGGCGCCGTGGCTTAGTTAGTTAAAGCGCCTGTCTAGTAAACCGGAGATCGTGAGTTCGAATCTCACCGGTGCCTCGAGAGTCAAGACAAACGTCTCTCTAGTTTTTTGTTTTCGAAGTTTAGTTCGAAATACTTCTGATGGTGTCACTGCCTGAACAAGACGCTGCGCAGGCGCCGTGGCTTAGTTGGTTAAAGCGCCTGTCTAGTAAACAGGAGATCATGAGTTCGAATCTCACCGGTGCCTCGAGAGTCGAAACAAACGGCTCTCTAGTTTTTTTGTTTTCGAAGTTTAGTTCGAAATACTTCTGATGGTGTCACTGCCTGAACAAGACTCTGCAGAAGCGCCGTGGCTTAGTTGGTTAAAGAGCCTGTCTAGTAAACAGCAGATCGTGAGTTCGAATCTCACCGGTGCCTCGAGAGTCAAGACAAACGTCTCTCTAGTTTTTTGTTTTCGAAGTTCAGTTCGAAATACTTCTGATGGTGTCACTGTCTGAACAAGACGCTGCGCAGGCGCCGTGGCTTAGTTGGTTAAAGCGCCTGTCTAGTAAACAGGAGATCGTGAGTTCGAATCTCGCCGGTGCCTCGAGAGTCAAGACAAACGGCTCTCTAGTTTTTTTGTTTTCGAAGTTTAGTTGGAAAATCTTCTGATGGTGTCACTGCCTGAACAAGACGCTGCGCAGGCGCCGTGGCTTAGTTGGTTAAAGCACCTGTCTAGTAAACAGGAGATCGTTAGTTCGAATCTCACCGGTGCCTCGAGAGTCAAGACAAACGGCTCTCTAGTTTTTTTGTTTTCGAAGTTTAGTTCGAAATACTTCTAATGGTTTCACTGCCTGAACACGAGGCTGCGCAGGTGCCGTGGCTTAGTTGGTTAAAGCGCATGTCTAGTAAACAGGAGATCATGAGTTCGAATCTCACCGGTGCCGCGAGAGTCAAGACAAACGTCTCTGTAGTTTTTTGTTTTCGAAGTTTAGTTCTAAATACTTGTGATGGTGTCACTGCCTGAACAAGACGCTGCGCAGGCGCCTTGGCTTAGTTGGTTAAAGCGCCCGTCTAGCAAACAGGAGATCGTGAGTTCGAATCTCACCGGTGCCTCGAGAGTCAAGACTAACGTCTCTTCTGATTTTTTTTGTTTTCGAAGAATTGTTCGAAATACTTCCAATGGTGTCACTGCCTGAAAAAGACGCTGCGCAGACGCCGTGGCTTATTTGGTTAAAGTGCCTGTCTAGTAAACCGGAGATCGTGAGTTCGAATCTCACCGGTGCCTCGAGAGTCAAGACAAACGTCTCTCTAGTTTTTTGTTTTCGAAGTTTATTTCGAAATACTTCTGATGGTGTCACTGCCTGAACAAGACGCTGCGCAGGCGCCGTGGCTTAGTTGGTTAAAGCGCCTGTCTAGTAAACAGGAGATCGTGAGTTCGAATCTCACCGGTGCCTCGAGAGTCAAGACAAAAGTATCTCCAGTTTTTTGTTTTCGAAGTTTAGTTCCAAATACTTCTGATGGTGTCACTGCCTGAAAAAGACGCTGCGCAGGCGCCGTGGCTTAGTTAGTTAAAGCGCCTGTCTAGTAAACAGGAGATCGTGAGTTTGAATCTCACCGGTGCCTCGGGAGTCAAGACTAACGTCTCTCTAGTTTTTTGTTTTCGAACATTCATGACTTCTTTGCGCAAACACGTACACGGACACAAGGAAAAGAGGCAAACAACACGGGCGCCCGTGTTGTTTGCCTCTTTTCCTTGTGTCCGTGTACGTGTTTGCGCAAAGAAGTCATGATCGAGTACGAACTCGCCCAACTTTCAGTACTTTTGTTTTCGAAGTTTAGTTCGAAATACTTCTGATGGTGTCACTGCCTGAACAAAACGCTGCGCAGGCGCCGTGGCTTAGTTAGTTAAAGCGCCTGTCTAGTAAACAGGAGATCGTGAGTTCGAATCTCACCGGTGCCTCGAGAGTCAAGACAAACCTCTCTCTAGTTTTTTTGTTTTCGAAGTTTAGTTCGAAATACTTCTGATGGTGTCACTGCCTGAACAAGACGCTGCAGAAGCGCCGTGGCTTAGTTGGTTAAAGAGCCTGTCTAGTAAACAGCAGATCGTGAGTTCGAATCTCACCGGTGCCTCGAGAGTCAAGACAACTGTCTCTCTAGTTTTTTGTTTTCGAAGTTCAGTTCGAAATACTTCTGATGGTGTCACTGTCTGAACAAGACGCTGCGCAGGCGCTGTGGCTTAGTTAGTTAAAGCGCCTGTCTAGTAAACCGGAGTTCGTGAGTTCGAATCTCACCGGTGCCTCGAGAGTCAAGACAAACGTCTCTCTAAATTTTTGTTTTCGAAGTTTAGTTCGAAATACTTCTGATGCAGTCACTGCGTGAACAAGACGCTGCACAAGCGCCGTGGCTTAGTTGGTTAAAGCGCCTGTCTAGTAAACAGCAGAGAGTGAGTTCGAATCTCACCCGTGCCTCGAGAGTCAAGACAAACGTCTCTGTAGTTTTTTGTTTTCGAAGTTTAGTTCTAAATACTTGTGATGGTGTCACTGCCTGAACAAGACGCTGCGCATGCGCCTTGGCTTAGTTGGTTAAAGCGCCTGTCTAGCAAACAGGAGATCGTGAGTTCGAATCTCACTGGTGCCTCGAGAGTCAAGACTAACGTCTCTTCTGATTTTTTTTGTTTTCAAAGTATTGTTCGAAATACTTCCAATGGTGTCACTGCCTGAACAAGACGCTGCGCAGACGCCGTGGCTTATTTGGTTAAATTTCCTGTCTAGTAAACCGGAGATCGTGAGTTCGAATCTCACTGGTGCCTCGAGAGTCAAGACAAACTTCTCTCTAGTTTTTTGTTTTCGAAGTTTATTTCGAAATACTTCTGATGGTGTCACTGCCTGAACAAGACGCTGCGCAGGCGCCGTGGCTTAGTTGGTTAAAGCGCCTGTCTAGTAAACAGGAGATCATGAGTTTGAATCTCACAAGTGCCTCGAGAGTCAAGACAAACATCTCTCTAGTTTTTTGTTTTCGAAGTTTAGTTCGAAATACTTCTGATCGCGTCACTTCCTGAACAAGACGCTGCGCAGGCGCCGTGGCTTAGTTGGTTAAAGCGCCTGTCTAGTAAACAGGAGATCATGAGTTCGAATCTCACCGGTGCCTCGAGAGTCAAGGCAAACGTATCTCTAGTTTTTTGTTTTCGAAGTTTAGTTCCAAATACTTCCGATGGTGTCACTGCCTGAACAAACACGCTGCGCAGGCGCCGTGGATTAGTTAAAGCGCCTGTCTAGTAAACAGGAGATCGTGAGTTTGAATCTCACCGGTGCCTCGGGAGTCAAGACTAACGTCTCTCTAGTTTTTTGTTTTCGAACATTCATGACTTCTTTGCGCAAACACGTACACGGACACAAGAAAAAGAGGCAAACAACACGGGCGCCCGTGTTGTTTGCCTCTTTTCCTTGTGTCCGTGTACGTGTTTGCGCAAAGAAGTCATGATCGAGTACGAACTCGCCCAACTTTCAGTACTTTTGTTTTCGAAGTTTAGTTCGAAATACTTCTGATGGTGTCACTGCCTGAACAAAACGCTGCGCAGGCGCCGTGGCTTAGTTAGTTAAAGCGCCTGTCTAGTAAACAGGAGATCGTGAGTTCGAATCTCACCGGTGCCTCGAGAGTCAAGACAAACCTCTCTCTAGTTTTTTTGTTTTCGAAGTTTAGTTCGAAATACTTCTGATGGTGTCACTGCCTGAACAAGACTCTGCAGAAGCGCCGTGGCTTAGTTGGTTAAAGAGCCTTTCTAGTAAACAGCAGATCTTGAGTTCGAATCTCACCGGTGCCTCGAGAGTCAAGACAAACGTCTCTCTAGTTTTTTGTTTTCGAAGTTCAGTTCGAAATAATTCTGATGGTGTCACTGTCTGAACAAGAGGCTGCGCAGGCGCCGTGGCTTAGTTAGTTAAAGCGCCTGTCTAGTAAACCGGAGATCGTGAGTTCGAATCTCACCGGTGCCTCGAGAGTCAAGACAAACGTCTCTCTAGTTTTTTGTTTTCGAAGTTTAGTTGGAAATACTTCTGATGGTGTCACTGCCTGAACAAGACGCTGCGCAGGCGCCGTGGCTTAGTTGGTTAAAGCGCCTGTCTAGTAAACAGGAGATCATGAGTTCGAATCTCACCGGTGCCTCGAGAGTCGAAACAAACGGCTCTCTAGTTTTTTTGTTTTCGAAGTTTAGTTCGAAATACTTCTGATGGTGTCACTGCCTGAACAAGACTCTGCAGAAGCGCCGTGGCTTAGTTGGTTAAAGAGCCTGTCTAGTAAACAGCAGATCGTGAGTTCGAATCTCACCGGTGCCTCGAGAGTCAAGACAAACGTCTCTCTAGTTTTTTGTTTTCGAAGTTCAGTTCGAAATACTTCTGATGGTGTCACTGTCTGAACAAGACGCTGCGCAGGCGCCGTGGCTTAGTTGGTTAAAGCGCCTGTCTAGTAAACAGGAGATCGTGAGTTCGAATCTCGCCGGTGCCTCGAGAGTCAAGACAAACGGCTCTCTAGTTTTTTTGTTTTCGAAGTTTAGTTGGAAAATCTTCTGATGGTGTCACTGCCTGAACAAGACGCTGCGCAGGCGCCGTGGCTTAGTTGGTTAAAGCACCTGTCTAGTAAACAGGAGATCGTTAGTTCGAATCTCACCGGTGCCTCGAGAGTCAAGACAAACGGCTCTCTAGTTTTTTTGTTTTCGAAGTTTAGTTCGAAATACTTCTAATGGTTTCACTGCCTGAACACGAGGCTGCGCAGGTGCCGTGGCTTAGTTGGTTAAAGCGCATGTCTAGTAAACAGGAGATCATGAGTTCGAATCTCACCGGTGCCGCGAGAGTCAAGACAAACGTCTCTGTAGTTTTTTGTTTTCGAAGTTTAGTTCTAAATACTTGTGATGGTGTCACTGCCTGAACAAGACGCTGCGCAGGCGCCTTGGCTTAGTTGGTTAAAGCGCCCGTCTAGCAAACAGGAGATCGTGAGTTCGAATCTCACCGGTGCCTCGAGAGTCAAGACTAACGTCTCTTCTGATTTTTTTTGTTTTCGAAGAATTGTTCGAAATACTTCCAATGGTGTCACTGCCTGAAAAAGACGCTGCGCAGACGCCGTGGCTTATTTGGTTAAAGTGCCTGTCTAGTAAACCGGAGATCGTGAGTTCGAATCTCACCGGTGCCTCGAGAGTCAAGACAAACGTCTCTCTAGTTTTTTGTTTTCGAAGTTTATTTCGAAATACTTCTGATGGTGTCACTGCCTGAACAAGACGCTGCGCAGGCGCCGTGGCTTAGTTGGTTAAAGCGCCTGTCTAGTAAACAGGAGATCGTGAGTTCGAATCTCACCGGTGCCTCGAGAGTCAAGACAAACGTATCTCCAGTTTTTTGTTTTCGAAGTTTAGTTCCAAATACTTCTGATGGTGTCACTGCCTGAAAAAGACGCTGCGCAGGCGCCGTGGCTTAGTTAGTTAAAGCGCCTGTCTAGTAAACAGGAGATCGTGAGTTTGAATCTCACCGGTGCCTCGGGAGTCAAGACTAACGTCTCTCTAGTTTTTTGTTTTCGAACATTCATGACTTCTTTGCGCAAACACGTACACGGACACAAGGAAAAGAGGCAAACAACACGGGCGCCCGTGTTGTTTGCCTCTTTTCCTTGTGTCCGTGTACGTGTTTGCGCAAAGAAGTCATGATCGAGTACGAACTCGCCCAACTTTCAGTACTTTTGTTTTCGAAGTTTAGTTCGAAATACTTCTGATGGTGTCACTGCCTGAACAAAACGCTGCGCAGGCGCCGTGGCTTAGTTAGTTAAAGCGCCTGTCTAGTAAACAGGAGATCGTGAGTTCGAATCTCACCGGTGCCTCGAGAGTCAAGACAAACCTCTCTCTAGTTTTTTTGTTTTCGAAGTTTAGTTCGAAATACTTCTGATGGTGTCACTGCCTGAACAAGACGCTGCAGAAGCGCCGTGGCTTAGTTGGTTAAAGAGCCTGTCTAGTAAACAGCAGATCGTGAGTTCGAATCTCACCGGTGCCTCGAGAGTCAAGACAACTGTCTCTCTAGTTTTTTGTTTTCGAAGTTCAGTTCGAAATACTTCTGATGGTGTCACTGTCTGAACAAGACGCTGCGCAGGCGCTGTGGCTTAGTTAGTTAAAGCGCCTGTCTAGTAAACCGGAGTTCGTGAGTTCGAATCTCACCGGTGCCTCGAGAGTCAAGACAAACGTCTCTCTAAATTTTTGTTTTCGAAGTTTAGTTCGAAATACTTCTGATGCAGTCACTGCGTGAACAAGACGCTGCACAAGCGCCGTGGCTTAGTTGGTTAAAGCGCCTGTCTAGTAAACAGCAGAGAGTGAGTTCGAATCTCACCCGTGCCTCGAGAGTCAAGACAAACGTCTCTGTAGTTTTTTGTTTTCGAAGTTTAGTTCTAAATACTTGTGATGGTGTCACTGCCTGAACAAGACGCTGCGCATGCGCCTTGGCTTAGTTGGTTAAAGCGCCTGTCTAGCAAACAGGAGATCGTGAGTTCGAATCTCACCGGTGCCTCGAGAGTCAAGACAACTGTCTCTCTAGTTTTTTGTTTTCGAAGTTCAGTTCGAAATACTTCTGATGGTGTCACTGTCTGAACAAGACGCTGCGCAGGCGCTGTGGCTTAGTTAGTTAAAGCGCCTGTCTAGTAAACCGGAGTTCGTGAGTTCGAATCTCACCGGTGCCTCGAGAGTCAAGACAAACATCTCTCTAGTTTTTTGTTTTCGAAGTTTAGTTCGAAATACTTCTGATCGCGTCACTTCCTGAACAAGACGCTGCGCAGGCGCCGTGGCTTAGTTGGTTAAAGCGCCTGTCTAGTAAACAGGAGATCATGAGTTCGAATCTCACCGGTGCCTCGAGAGTCAAGGCAAACGTATCTCTAGTTTTTTGTTTTCGAAGTTTAGTTCCAAATACTTCCGATGGTGTCACTGCCTGAACAAACACGCTGCGCAGGCGCCGTGGATTAGTTAAAGCGCCTGTCTAGTAAACAGGAGATCGTGAGTTTGAATCTCACCGGTGCCTCGGGAGTCAAGACTAACGTCTCTCTAGTTTTTTGTTTTCGAACATTCATGACTTCTTTGCGCAAACACGTACACGGACACAAGAAAAAGAGGCAAACAACACGGGCGCCCGTGTTGTTTGCCTCTTTTCCTTGTGTCCGTGTACGTGTTTGCGCAAAGAAGTCATGATCGAGTACGAACTCGCCCAACTTTCAGTACTTTTGTTTTCGAAGTTTAGTTCGAAATACTTCTGATGGTGTCACTGCCTGAACAAAACGCTGCGCAGGCGCCGTGGCTTAGTTAGTTAAAGCGCCTGTCTAGTAAACAGGAGATCGTGAGTTCGAATCTCACCGGTGCCTCGAGAGTCAAGACAAACCTCTCTCTAGTTTTTTTGTTTTCGAAGTTTAGTTCGAAATACTTCTGATGGTGTCACTGCCTGAACAAGACTCTGCAGAAGCGCCGTGGCTTAGTTGGTTAAAGAGCCTTTCTAGTAAACAGCAGATCTTGAGTTCGAATCTCACCGGTGCCTCGAGAGTCAAGACAAACGTCTCTCTAGTTTTTTGTTTTCGAAGTTCAGTTCGAAATAATTCTGATGGTGTCACTGTCTGAACAAGAGGCTGCGCAGGCGCCGTGGCTTAGTTAGTTAAAGCGCCTGTCTAGTAAACCGGAGATCGTGAGTTCGAATCTCACCGGTGCCTCGAGAGTCAAGACAAACGTCTCTCTAGTTTTTTGTTTTCGAAGTTTAGTTCGAAATACTTCTGATGGTGTCACTGCCTGAACAAGACGCTGCGCAGGCGCCGTGGCTTAGTTGGTTAAAGCGCCTGTCTAGTAAACAGGAGATCATGAGTTCGAATCTCACCGGTGCCTCGAGAGTCGAAACAAACGGCTCTCTAGTTTTTTTGTTTTCGAAGTTTAGTTCGAAATACTTCTGATGGTGTCACTGCCTGAACAAGACTCTGCAGAAGCGCCGTGGCTTAGTTGGTTAAAGAGCCTGTCTAGTAAACAGCAGATCGTGAGTTCGAATCTCACCGGTGCCTCGAGAGTCAAGACAAACGTCTCTCTAGTTTTTTGTTTTCGAAGTTCAGTTCGAAATACTTCTGATGGTGTCACTGTCTGAACAAGACGCTGCGCAGGCGCCGTGGCTTAGTTGGTTAAAGCGCCTGTCTAGTAAACAGGAGATCGTGAGTTCGAATCTCGCCGGTGCCTCGAGAGTCAAGACAAACGGCTCTCTAGTTTTTTTGTTTTCGAAGTTTAGTTGGAAAATCTTCTGATGGTGTCACTGCCTGAACAAGACGCTGCGCAGGCGCCGTGGCTTAGTTGGTTAAAGCACCTGTCTAGTAAACAGGAGATCGTTAGTTCGAATCTCACCGGTGCCTCGAGAGTCAAGACAAACGGCTCTCTAGTTTTTTTGTTTTCGAAGTTTAGTTCGAAATACTTCTAATGGTTTCACTGCCTGAACACGAGGCTGCGCAGGTGCCGTGGCTTAGTTGGTTAAAGCGCATGTCTAGTAAACAGGAGATCATGAGTTCGAATCTCACCGGTGCCGCGAGAGTCAAGACAAACCTCTGTCTAGTTTTTTTGTTTTCGAAGTTTAGTTCGAAATACTTCTGATGGTGTCACTGCCTGAACAAGACTCTGCAGAAGCGTTGTGGCTTACTTGGTTAAAGAGCCTGTATAGTAAACAGCAGATCGTGAGTTCGAATCTCACCGGTGCCTCGAGAGTCAAGACAAACGTCTCTCTAGTTTTTTGTTTTCGAAGTTTAGTTCGAAATACTTCTGATGGTGTCACTGCCTGAACAAGACGCTGCGCAGGCGCCGTGGCTTAGTTGGTTAAAGCGCCTGTCTAGTAAACAGGAGATCATGAGTTCGAATCTCACCGGTGCCTCGAGAGTCGAAACAAACGGCTCTCTAGTTTTTTTGTTTTCGAAGTTTAGTTCGAAATACTTCTGATGGTGTCACTGCCTGAACAAGACTCTGCAGAAGCGCCGTGGCTTAGTTGGTTAAAGAGCCTGTCTAGTAAACAGCAGATCGTGAGTTCGAATCTCACCGGTGCCTCGAGAGTCAAGACAAACGTCTCTCTAGTTTTTTGTTTTCGAAGTTCAGTTCGAAATACTTCTGATGGTGTCACTGCCTGAACAAGACGCTGCAGAAGCGCCGTGGCTTAGTTGGTTAAAGAGCCTGTCTAGTAAACAGCAGATCGTGAGTTCGAATCTCACCGGTGCCTCGAGAGTCAAGACAACTGTCTCTCTAGTTTTTTGTTTTCGAAGTTCAGTTCGAAATACTTCTGATGGTGTCACTGTCTGAACAAGACGCTGCGCAGGCGCTGTGGCGACTTCCGGCCACCGTGGTGTACGGACGTGGCGGCATGAGCTCCGGCGATATCGGAGCGGCATCAACGGCCCAGCTCGGTCGTGGTACCAGGAACATGGACGAATCGTCACAGGATTATCAGATTATTTTGCCCCGACTGCCATCAAATGATTCAACGCTGCACACTGTCTTTTTGCACGCTGATATCAAGGCGCGGCCGTATCGCGTTGAGGATTTCAGGGACGCTCTTATTCGTTTGGCTTTGCTTCCCGAGGTTGCTGCCTTGGGGGCGTACCAAATGAATCATGTTTGGGCCATCACTTTCAAGGACGAGGAGGGCAAGAAGAGAATACTCGCTGCTGGGGACATTGTGGTGAAGAACCAGCGCTGTATCACTATCGACCCTAACCACCAGGATACGAAGCTGAAGATACACTGGCTACTGTTTAACGTGCCTGACGACGAGGTGAGGGCAGCGTTGGCTCCTTATGGCAAGGTGAACGAAATAGTGCGAGAGCGCTGGCGCGTGTACGGATGCACCGACAAAGGCTCTTCGACGCGAGTGGTGAGCATCAGACTCAAAGCTGGCCTCACGGTGGATGACCTCCCACATCAGTTGCGGATTGCCGGAGACCTCACGCTAGTTGTCGTCGCGGGAAGAGCACCGTTATGCCTGCGTTGCCGCGGAACAGGTCATATTAGGAGGGATTGCCGAGCCCCACGTTGTACAGTGTGTCGGCGTTTTGGGCATAATGAGAGCGGCTGTATGAGAACATATGCAAGTGTAGCAGGGCCCGCGGGAGGCGAAGAACTTTCCGAGCATCACATGGACGAGGCTGAAGCAGAAGAGCTGATAGGGGCGCGTCGGGAGGAACCGAAACCCAAGTTGACGCCCCTTACGCCACGCCCCACAGGTGCTGAGACGACGTCTAACAAAGACAAGGGTTCTACAAAAGACGTGCAATCCACGAGGAACACACAAGATATAACGGCGCTTGCAGCACAGGAAGAAATGTCGGAAAACATGGACACGTCAAATACATGTAAAAGGCCCAGGGAAGAGGCGGAAGGCAAGAAGGCTGCTACAACGAAAGAAGTGGAGGAACCACCGGCCAAGGCGATGAACGTGCGCCGTAGACCGGCACCTAACATCCTCAGCGAACGTCGAATAGCCGAGAACCTCCCACCAACCCAGGTGCAACAGACACAACTGCCGCAGCAGCAACCAGTGCCGAATCAGCAGGCATTGCATCAGCGACTGACAGATCAACAACAGAAGGGGCCTTCAGCGGGGCCCCCTTCAGATCAAAAGCCCCCGTAAGGTGGGGGTCTGGATTAAGTGACGCAAGTATTGACCCGGCGGAAGCACCAACAAATGGAGCGCAGTGGTGAAGTGTGCATAATGTGCTGCGTGAAACGTGCGCGGCGCTCTACTTTTGTGATCAAAAGAAAGGGGACCTATCAGACCATATCGAACCTTGGACCTGATGGTGATAAAGGAGTATCAGAGGTGAGAACCATGTGGCCGGGACGGCCATTCACGTCCTAATGGCTATGAGCGTCGAAGCAGAATTGAGAGTTGCGACTCTCAATGTCAGGGGACTTGCCGCTCGACGAAGGCAGTATCAATTAAGTCGTTTGATGCTGGAACGTGATCTCGATGTTATTGCCATTCAGGAAACAAAAGTTGAAGGGCAAGATCAGACTGACCGAATGGTGTCCCCTTTTAGAGCCCGGTACGATGTGTGTGTGTCTCATGCCGTTGGAATGTCGGCGGGTTGTGCACTGTTCCTTAAAAATTCTATTGGTATAGTTGAGGAGACTGTAACTGTGTCTAGTACTGGGAGATTCATAGTTTGCGATTTTACATATAATAATAAAAAATGGCGAGTTGTCTGTGTTTACGCACCGAACAAAGAAGTTGAACGTAAATTATTGTTTGAGAATTTACAGACTTTTCTTAGCTGTGGCAGGATTGTCATTATGCTCGGCGACTTTAATTGTGTTTGCAACCCTCAGGACAGAGCAAAAAAAAGCAGCCATAAAAGACCAAAGTGCAACGCTACTCTGCACTATTGTACAAGATTGTCATCTCGAAGATGTTGGTGATGTGCTCTCTGCAGAAGAGCACTTCACACACTTTCAGAACGAAAGCCATGCGAGGCTAGACAGAGCCTATGTGTCAGTAGAGTTAATGCGAGTATGTTCGAATTATGAAGTAAAAAGTGTGTCTTTCAGTGACCACAGTTTAGTAATGTTCACTATAGGGTATAAACAGAAGAAGACACGCTTTAACTGGGATGTGTGGAAATTAAACGACTTATTATTAGAAGATGAACTGTTCGTTGAAGCTGTGCAGGATTCCATTAACAAAATGTTAGCTGAGCCTCAAGCGAACGTGATTGAAGCCTGGGAGCGTTTTAAGGAGGTGACAAAGATGAAAGCCATAGAAAGATCCGGTGTGTTACATAGAGCCAAAAAGGAAAAAGAAAAAGATTTGCAATGTCAGTTAGACTTCGCATTGAGTCTAGAAAGTAAAATGCCAGGAAAGTACATAAAAGAAATAAGGCAGTTAAAAAACCAATTGGAGGCAATTGACATTGAAAAATATAGAGGGGCGGAGATAAGGGCACGTGCAGAAAAATTATCTCTCGGCGAAACACCAACAAAGCGTGCACTTGGGGATGAAAAAAGATACGCCAAGCGAAATGAAATCAAAGCGATTGCAACTGATAGCGGTATTGTACGTGAAGCGACAGCAATTGAGCAAGTATTTGTCGAATATTTCCGAGGCATACTTGGCCGAAAAGTGAAGGCAGAGGAAGGGTTTGAGGCTCAGTTTCTGCATTTGATACCAAAGCTATCTGATAACGAGAGAGAGCAGCTGGAGATAGCGATTGAAGTGTCCGAAATAGAAAAGGCTATTGATGACCTAGCGGCTGGCAAAGCACCGGGACCTGATGGATTTGGTGCCGCATTGTACAAGACTTTTAAAGGTGTTATTTCTGTTGCCTTACATCGTGTCTTCACGGAGGCTATAAGATTAAAGGTTCTGCCCGGCTCATTTAAAAAGACGCACGTAATACTCATACCGAAAACTGACGACCCCAAGAAATTATTGTCCGTCAAGTCGTACCGACCAATCAGTTTAGCCAACACAGACTACAAAGTGTTTATGAAGGTTCTTGCAGGCAGGTTGCAAAGGATGATGAAAATACTAGTTGGACCACACCAGACTTGTGGTATAAAAGGACGCACAATAAATACAAATGTTCATGTAGCGAGAAGCGTGCTGGAGAGCTGCGATGTGTTTGGTGGCAAGGTTGCAATGTTGCAATTAGATCTGGAAAAAGCCTTTGACCGTGTAAATCATGATATCCTTTTTTTGATATTAGAATATGTTAATGTAGGGTCTGTCATTTTGGAAGGGGTAAAAATGGCCTATAGAGAGTGCTTTACGAGTATTGTAATTAATGGGCGACTTACTGAAAGCTTTCAAGTGACAAACGGTGTGCGGCAAGGTGATCCCATTTCGGCTTTATTATTTGCAATATATATGGAACCTTTCTGCATGAAGATTATTAGCAATGAAACAATAAAAGGGTATCAGCTAATGAACAGTGAAGTTAAAATGCTAACATATGCTGATGATATCGCCGTGTTTTGTAGCGATAAGGAAAGTGTCAGTGAAGTGATACGTCATGTGGCCTATTTTTGCAAGATGACAGGCAGTGCAGTAAACTGGGACAAATGCCTAGGCTTGTGGCATGGTTCTTGGGAGACCACCCCACAAAACTTTGCAAATATGAACTGGTCACTTGTACCGACGAAGTATCTCGGAGTACCCCTCCAGCATTATAAAAACACGGATGATTACTGGAAGGAGATATGTGAGAGCACTCGTGAGAGGACAAGAAACTGGGGTGGTAGGGAACTTTCTATGTTTTCTAGAGCGACTGCATGCAATTGGTTCATTGTTTGCAAAGTATGGTATGTTCTGCAGTTCCTATTTATGTCAAGAGCAAATGTGCAGAAATTGCATCGAGTCTTAGCTGTGTTTGTTTGGGGGTCGGTTTGGGAGCGTACGAGTCGAACAAACTTATTTCATTCACTAAGAAATGGTGGTTTAGGATTGGCTCACCTCTTCCTCAAGCAAATTGTGTCTAGATATATTTTTTTACGCGACCAATGTAATCCGTTTGTGAGAACATTTCTACAAATTGTACTTTCTAATAAGATTCCTGATTATGTGGTATCAAGTATGCCTGTGAAATGTAACCTACGCGGATATTTAAGAGAAGTTATAATGGCATATGAAATACTGAAAGTGAGATTTTCAATGGAATATTTATCTGTTGTAAAGAGAAAACGTCTTTACAGAGATTTACGTGACGTAATGCTGCCTCAGCCTATCTACAGATCAGTATACCAGGTTGGTGCTGAACGTGACGTATTGAAGAGAGTGAAAATGATGACCGTACGCGCAAGTGCAAAGACATTTTTTTTTCAGCTGCACAGCGGAACATTGCCCGTAAAACCATGGTTACAAGAAAAGGGTTTCTTTGTTCCGTGGTCGATGGACTGCCTTATCTGTAAGAAACCCGAGACTGTCAACCACATTTTTCTTGATTGCTGGGATGCTGTTTTTCTGTGGGACATTCTGCAGCGTACTTTGAAAAAGGACTTGCCTATCACACCACACGGTATTAGATTCTTGGCTGTAGAAAATGAGGATGGTGTGCCTTATGATATGTTTATGTTGCTTGTGCTTCACAGCGTGTGGCGAACTAGAATGGCAGTAAGACACGTAGATAAAGATGCCCGATGTGCGCATGAATACTTCACGGAAAGTATTGTATACATAAGAGACGTGTTATCTTCCAGAGAAGAAAGACCCGAATGGGTGTCGTTGTTGAATGTGTTGGCTACAATGAAGCAGTTTTAAATGAAACCAGTCACAGCCAGGCTGGTGTTTTTTTAAACTTGTTTAAATGTGATCGTAAATTGTATTTCTTTTGTGCGAAGCCGGCAATAAAGAAAAAAAAAAAAAAGCGCAGGCGCTGTGGCTTAGTTAGTTAAAGCGCCTGTCTAGTAAACCGGAGTTCGTGAGTTCGAATCTCACCGGTGCCTCGAGAGTCAAGACAAACGTCTCTCTAAATTTTTGTTTTCGAAGTTTAGTTCGAAATACTTCTGATGCAGTCACTGCCTGAACAAGACGCTGCGCAGGCGCCGTGGCTTAGTTGGTTAAAGCGCCTGTCTAGTAAACAGGAGATCATGAGTTGGAATCTCACCGGTGCCTCGAGAGTCAAGGGAAACGTCTCTCTAGTTTTTAGTTTTCGAAGTTTAGTTCGAAATAATTCTGATGGTGTCACTGCCTGAACAAGACGCTGCGCAGGCGCTGTGGCTTAGTTAGTTAAAGCGCCTGTCTAGTGAAAGGAAGATCGTGAGTTCGAATCTCATCGGTGCCTCGAGAGTCAAGACAAACCTCTGTCTAGTTTTTTTGTTTTCGAAGTTTAGTTCGAAATACTTTTGATGCTGTCACTGCCTGAACAACACGCTGCACAAGCGCCGTGGCTTAGTTGGTTAAAGCGCCTGTCTAGTAAACAGCAGATCGTGAGTTCGAATCTCACCCGTGCCTCGAGAGTCAAGACAAACGTCTCTGTAGTTTTTTGTTTTCGAAGTTTAGTTCTAAATACTTCCAATGGTATCACTGCCTGAACAAGACGCTGCGCAGACGCCGTGGCTTATTTGGTTAAATTTCCTGTCTAGTAAACCAGAGATCGTGAGTTCGAATCTCACCGGTGCCTCGAGAGTCAAGACACACGTCTCTCTAGTTTTTTGTTTTCGAAGTTTATTTCGAAATACTTCTGATGGTGTCACTGCCTGAACAAGACGCTGCGCAGGCGCCGTGGCTTAGTTGGTTAAAGCGCCTGTCTAGTGAACAGGAGATCATGAGTTTGAATCTCACAGGTGCCTCGAGAGTCAAGACAAACGTCTCTCTAGTTTTTTGTTTTCGAAGTTTAGTTCGAAATACTTCTGATCGCGTCACTTCCTGAACAAGACGCTGCGCAGGCGCCATGGCTTAGTTGGTTAAAGCGCCTGTCTAGTAAACAGGAGATCTTGAGTTCGAATCTCACCGGTGCCTCGAGAGTCAAGACAAACGTATCTCTAGTTTTTTGTTTTCAAGTTTAGTTCCAAATATTCTGATGGTGTCACTGCCTGAACAAGACGCTGCGCAGGCGCCGTGGATTAGTTAGTTAAAGCGCCTGTCTAGTAAACAGGAGATCGTGAGTTTGAATCTCACCGGTGCCTCGGGAGTCAAGACTAACGTCTCTCTAGTTTTTTGTTTTCGAACATTCATGACTTCTTTGCGCAAACACGTACACGGACACAAGGAAAAGAGGCAAACAACACGGGCGCCCGTGTTGTTTGCCTCTTTTCCTTGTGTCCGTGTACGTGTTTGCGCAAAGAAGTCATGATCGAGTACGAACTTGCCCAACTTTCAGTACTTTTGTTTTCGAAGTTTAGTTCGAAATACTTCTGATGGTGTCACTGCCTGAAAAAAACGCTGCGCAGGCGCCGTGGCTTAGTTAGTTAAAGCGCCTGTCTAGTAAACAGGAGGTCGTGAGTTCGATTCTCACCGGTGCCTCGAGAGTCAAGACAAACCTCTCTCTAGTTTTTTTGTTTTCGAAGTTTAGTTCGAAATACTTCTGATGGTGTCGTGTCACTGCCTGAACAAGACTCTGCAGAAGCGCCGTGGCTTAGTTGGTTAAAGAGCCTGTCTAGTAAACAGCAGATCGTGAGTTCGAATCTCACCGGTGCCTCGAGAGTCAAGACAAACGTCTCTCTAGTTTTTCGTTTTCGAAGTTCAGTTCGAAATACTTCTGATGGTGTCACTGTCTGAACAAGACGCTGCGCAGGCACCGTGGCTTAGTTAGTTAAAGCGCCTGTCTAGTAAACCGGAGATCGTGAGTTCGAATCTCACCGGTGCCTCGAGAGTCAAGACAAAGGGCTCTCTAGTTTTTTTTTGTTTTCGAAGTTTAGTTCGAAATAATTCTGATGCTGTCACTGCCTGAACAAGACGCTGCACAAGCGCCGTGGCTTAGTTGGTTAAAGCGCCTGTCTAGTAAACAGCAGATCGTGAGTTCGAATCTCACCGGTGCCTCGAGAGTCAAGACAAACGTCTCTGTAGTTTTTTGTTTTCGAAGTTTAGTTCTAAATACTTGTGATGGTGTCACTCCCTGAACAAGACGCTGCGCAGGCGCCTTGGCTTAGTTGGTTAAAGCGCCTGTCTAGCAAACAGGAGATCGTGAGTTCGAATCTCACCGGTGCCTCGAGAGTCAAGACTAACGTCTCTTCTGATTTTTTTTGTTTTCGAAGTATTGTTCGAAATACTTCCAATGGTGTCACTGCCTAAACAAGACGCTGCGCAGACGCCGTGGCTTATTTGGTTAAATTTCCTGTCTAGTAAACCGGAGATCGTGAGTTGGAATCTCATCGGTGCCTCGAGAGTCAAGACAAACGTCTCTCTAGTTTTTTGTTTTCGAAGTTTATTTCGAAATACTTCTGATGGTGTCACTGCCTGAACAAGACGCTGCGCAGGCGCCGTGGCTTAGTTGGTTAAAGCGCCTGTCTAGTGAACAGGAGATCATGAGTTTGAATCTCACAGGTGCCTCGAGAGTCAAGACAAACGTCTCTCTAGTTTTTTGTTTTCGAAGTTTAGTTCGAAATACTTCTGATCGCGTCACTTCCTGAACAAGACGCTGCGCAGGCGCCATGGCTTAGTTGGTTAAAGCGCCTGTCTAGTAAACAGGAGATCTTGAGTTCGAATCTCACCGGTGCCTCGAGAGTCAAGACAAACGTATCTCTAGTTTTTTGTTTTCAAGTTTAGTTCCAAATACTTCTGATGGTGTCACTGCCTGAACAAGACGCTGCGCAGGCGCCGTGGATTAGTTAGTTAAAGCGCCTGTCTAGTAAACAGGAGATCGTGAGTTTGAATCTCACCGGTGCCTCGGGAGTCAAGACTAACGTCTCTCTAGTTTTTTGTTTTCGAACATTCATGACTTCTTTGCGCAAACACGTACACGGACACAAGGAAAAGAGGCAAACAACACGGGCGCCCGTGTTGTTTGCCTCTTTTCCTTGTGTCCGTGTACGTGTTTGCGCAAAGAAGTCATGATCGAGTACGAACTCGCCCAACTTTCAGTACTTTTGTTTTCGAAGTTTAGTTCGAAATACTTCTGATGGTGTCACTGCCTGAACAAAACGCTGCGCAGGTGCCGTGGCTTAGTTAGTTAAAGCGCCTGTCTAGTAAACAGGAGATCTGAGTTCGAATCTCACCGGTGCCTCGAGAGTCAAGACAAACCTCTGTCTAGTTTTTTTGTTTTAGAAGTTTAGTTGGAAATACTTCTGATGGTGTCACTGCCTGAACAAGACTCTGCAGAAGCGCCGTGGCTTAGTTGGTTAAAGAGCCTGTCTAGTAAACAGCAGATCGTGAGTTCGAATCTCACCGGTGCCTCGAGAGTCAAGACAAACGTCTCTCTAGTTTTTTCTTTTCGAAGTTCAGTTCGAAATACTTCTGATGGTGTCACTGTCTGAACAAGACGCTGCGCAGGCGCCGTGGCTTAGTTAGTTAAAGCGCCTGTCTAGTAAACCAGAGATCGTGAGTTCGAATCTCACCGGTGCCTCGAGAGTCAAGACAAACGTCTCTCTAGTTTTTTGTTTTCGAAGTTTAGTTCGAAATACTTCTGATGGTGTCAATGCCTGATCAAGACGCTGCGCAGGCGCCGTGGCTTAGTTGGTTAAAGCGCCTGTCTAGTAAACAGGAGATCATGAGTTCGAATCTCACCGGTGCCTCGAGAGTCAAGACAAACGGCTCTCTAGTTTTTTTTTTGTTTTCGAAGTTTAGTTCGAAATACTTCTGATGCTGTCACTGCCTGAACAAGACGCTGCACAAGCGCCGTGGCTTAGTTGGTTAAAGCGCCTGTCTAGTAAACAGCAGATCGTGAGTTCGAATCTCACCGGTGCCTCGAGAGTCAAGACAAACGTCTCTCTAGTTTTTTTGTTTTCGAAGTTCAGTTCGAATTACTTCTGATGGTGTCACTGCCTGAACAAGACGCTGCGCAGGCGCCGTGGCTTAGTTAGTTAAAGCGCCTGTCTAGTAAACCAGAGATCGTGAGTTCGAATCTCACCGGTGCCTCAAGAGTCAAGACAAACGTCTCTCTAGTTCTTTGTTTTCGAAGATTAGTTCGAAATACTTCTGATGGTGTCACTGCCTGAACAAGACGCTGCGCAGGCGCATTGGCTTAGTTGGTTAAAGCGCCTGTCTAGCAAACAGGAGATCGTGCGTTCGAATCTCACTGGTGCCTCGAGAGTCAAGACTAACGTCTCTTCTGATTTTTTTTGTTTTCGAAGTATTGTTCGAAATACTTCCAATGGTGTCACTGCCTGAACAAGATGCTGCGCAGACGCCGTGGCTCATTTGGTTAAATTTCCTGTCTAGTAAACCGGAGATCGTGATTTCGAATCTCACCGGTGCCTCGAGAGTCAAGACAAACTTCTCTCTAGTTTTTTGTTTTCGAAGTTTATTTCGAAATACTTCTGATGGTGTCACTGCCTGAACAAGAAGCTGCGCAGGCGCCGTGGCTTAGTTGGTTAAAGCGCCAGTCTTGTAAACAGGAGATCATGAGTTTGAATCTCACAGGTGCCTCGAGAGTCAAGACAAACATCTCTCTAGTTTTTTGTTTTCGAAGTTTAGTTCGAAATACTTCTGATCGCGTCACTTCCTGAACAAGACGCTGCGCAGGCGCCGTGGCTTAGTTGGTTAAAGCGCCTGTCTAGTAAACAGGAGATCATGAGTTCGAATCTCACCGGTGCCTCGAGAGTCAAGACAAACGTATCTCTAGTTTTTTCTTTTCGAAGTTTAGTTCAAAATACTTCCGATGGTGTCACTGCCTGAACAAACACGCTGCGCAGGCGCCGTGGATTAGTTAGTTAACGCGCTTGTCTAGTAAACAGGAGATCGTGAGTTTGAATCTCACCGGTGCCTCGGGAGTCAAGTTTAAATTCTCTCTAGTTTTTTGTTTTCGAACATTCATGAGTTCTTTGCGCAAACACATACACGGACACAAGGAAAAGAGGCAAACAACACGGGCGCCCGTGTTGTTTGCCTCTTTTCCTTGTGTCCGTGTACGTGTTTGCGCAAAGAAGTCATGATCGAGTACGAACTCGCCCAACTTTCAGTACTTTTGTTTTCGAAGTTTAGTTCGAAATGCTTCTGATGGTGTCACTGCCTGAACAAAACGCTGCGCAGGTGCCGTGGCTTAGTTAGTTAAAGCGCCTGTCTAGTAAACAGGAGATCTGAGTTCGAATCTCACCGGTGCCTCGAGAGTCAAGACAAACGTCTCTCTAGTTTTTTCTTTTCGAAGTTCAGTTCGAAATACTTCTGATGGTGTCACTGTCTGAACAAGACGCTGCGCAGGCGCCGTGGCTTAGTTAGTTAAAGCGCCTGTCTAGTAAACCGGAGATCGTGAGTTCGAATCTCACCGGTGCCTCGAGAGTCAAGACAAACGTCTCTCTAGTTTTTTGTTTTCGAAGTTTAGTTCGAAATACTTCTGATGGTGTCACTGCCTGATCAAGACGCTGCGCAGGCGCCATGGCTTAGTTGGTTAAAGCGCCTGTCTAGTAAACAGGAGATCATGAGTTCGAATCTCACCGGTGCCTCGAGAGTCAAGACAAACGGCTCTCTAGTTTTTGGTTTTCGAAGTTTAGTTCGAAATAATTCTGATGGTGTCACTGCCTGAACAAGACGCTGCGCAGGCGCTGTGGCTTAGTTAGTTAAAGCGCCTGTCTAGTGAAAGGAAGATCGTGAGTTCGAATCTCACCTGTGCCTCGAGAGTCAAGACAAACGTCTCTCAAGTTTTTTGTTCTCGAAGTTTAGTTCGAAATACTTCTGATGGTGTCACTGCCTGAACAAGACGCTGCACAAGCGCCGTGGCTTAGTTGGTTAAAGCGCCTGTCTAGTAAACAGGAGATCGTGAGTTCGAATCTCACCGGTGCCTCGAGAGTCAAGACAAACTTCTCTCTAGTTTTTTTTTGTTTTCGAAGTTTAGTTCGGAATACTTCTGATGGTGTCACTGCCTAAACAAGACTCTGCAGAAGCGCCGTGGCTTAGTTGGTTAAAGAGCCTGTCTAGTAAACAGCAGATCGTGAGTTCGAATCTCACCGGTGCCTCGAGAGTCAAGACAAACGTCTCTCTAGTTTTTTGTTTTCGAAGTTCAGTTCGAAATACTTCTGATGGTGTCACTGCCTGAACAAGACGCTGCGCAGGTGCCGTGGCTTAGTTGGTTAAAGCGCATGTCGAGTAAACAGGAGATCATGAGTTCGAATCTCACCGGTGCCACGAGAGTCAAGACAAACGTCTCTGTAGTTTTTTGTTTTCGAAGTTTAGTTCTAAATACTTGTGATGGTGTCACTGCCTGAACAAGACGCTGCGCAGGCGCCTTGGCTTAGTTGGTTAAAGGGCCTGTCTAGCAAACAGGAGATCGTGAGTTGGAATCTCACCGGTGCCTCGAGAGTCAAGACTAACGTCTCTTCTGATTTTTTTTGTTTTCGAAGTATTGTTCGAAATACTTCCAATGGTGTCACTGTCTGAACAAGACGCTGCGCAGGCGCCGTGGCTTAGTTAGTTAAAGCGCCTGTCTAGTAAACCGGAGATCGTGAGTTCGAATCTCACCGGTGCCTCGAGAGTGAAGACAAACGTCTCTCTAAATTTTTGTTTTCGAAGTTTAGTTCGAAATACTTCTGATGGTGTCACTGCCTGAACAAGACGCTGCGCAGGCGCCGTGACTTAGTTGGTTAAAGCGCCTGTCTAGTAAACAGGAGATCATGAGTTCGAATCTCACCGGTGCCTCGAGAGTCAAGGCAAACGTCTCTCTAGTTTTTAGTTTTCGAAGTTTAGTTCGAAATAATTCTGATGGTGTCACTGCCTGAACAAGACGCTGCGCAGGCGATGTGGCTTAGTTAGTTAAAGCGCCTGTCTAGTGAAAAGAAGATCGTGAGTTCGAATCTCACCTGTGCCTCGAGAGTCAAGACAAACGTCTCTCAAGTTTTTTGTTCTCGAAGTTTAGTTCGAAATACTTCTGATGGTGTGACTGCCTGAACAAGACGCTGCACAAGCGCCGTGGCTTAGTTAGTTAAAGCGCCTGTCTAGTGAAAGGAAGATCGTGAATTCGAATCTCACCGGTGCCTCAAGAGTCAAGACAAAGCTCTGTCTAGTTTTTTTGTTTTCGAAGTTTAGTTCGAAATACTTTTGTCGCTGTCACTGCCTGAACAACACGCTGCACAAGCGCCGTGGCTCAGTTGGTTAAAGCGCCTGTCTAGTAAACAGCAGATCGTGAGTTCGAATCTCACCGGTGCCTCGAGAGTCAAGACTAACGTCTCTTCTGATTTTTTTTGTTTTCGAAGTATTGTTCGAAATACTTCCAATGGTGTCACTGCCTGAACAAGACGCTGCGCAGACGCCGTGGCTTATTTGGTTAAATTTCCTGTCTAGTAAACCGGAGATCGTGAGTTGGAATCTCACCGGTGCCTCGAGAGTCAAGACAAACGTCTCTGTAGTTTTTTGTTTTCGAAGTTTAGTTCTAAATACTTGTGATGGTGTCACTCCCTGAACAAGACGCTGCGCAGGCGCCTTGGCTTAGTTGGTTAAAGCGCCTGTCTAGCAAACAGGAGATCGTGAGTTCGAATCTCACCGGTGCCTCGAGAGTCAAGACTAACGTCTCTTCTGATTTTTTTTTGTTTTCGAAGTATTGTTCGAAATACTTCCAATGGTGTCACTGCCTGAACAAGACGCTGCGCAGACGCCGTGGCCTATTTGGTTAAATTTCCTGTCTAGTAAACAGGAGATCGTGAGTTCAAATCTCACCGGTGCCTCGAGAGTCAAGACAAACGTCTCTCTAGTTTTTTGTTTTCGAAGTTTAGTTCGAAATACTTCTGATGGTGTCACTGCCTGATCAAGACGCTGCGCAGGCGCCGTGGCTTAGTTGGTTAAAGCGCCTGTCTAGTAAACAGGAGATCATGAGTTCGAATCTCACCGGTGCCTCGAGAGTCAAGACAAACGTCTCTCTAGTTTTTTCTTTTCGAAGTTCAGTTCAAAATACTTCTGATGGTGTCACTGTCTGAACAAGACGCTGCGCAGGCGCCGTGGCTTAGTTAGTTAAAGCGCCTGTCTAGTAAACCGGAGATCGTGAGTTCGAATCTCACCGGTGCCTCGAGAGTCAAGACAAACGTCTCTCTAGTTTTTTGTTTTCGAAGTTAAGTTCGAAATACTTCTGATGGTGTCACTGCCTGATCAAGACGCTGCGCAGGCGCCGTGGCTTAGTTGGTTAAAGCGCCTGTCTAGTAAACAGGAGATCATGAGTTCGAATCTCACTGGTGCCTCGAGAGTCAAGACAAACGTCTCTCTAGTTTTTTGTTTTCAAAGTTCAGTTCGAAATACTTCTGATGGTGTCACTGTCTGAACAAGACGCTGCGCAGGCGCCGTGGCTTAGTTAGTTAAAGCGCCTGTCTAGTAAACCGGAGATCGTGAGTTCGAATCTTACCGGTGCCTCGAGAGTCAAGACAAACGTCTCTCTAAATTTTTGTTTTCGAAGTTTAGTTCGAAATACTTCTGATGGTGTCACTGCCTGAACAAGACGCTGCGCAGGCGCCGTGGCTTAGTTGGTTAAAGCGCCTGTCTAGTAAACAGGAGATCATGAGTTCGAATCTCACCGGTGCCTCGAGAGTCAAGGCAAACGTCTCTCTAGTTTTTAGTTTTCGAAGTTTAGTTCGAAATAATTCTGATGATGTCACTGCCTGAACAAGACGCTGCGCAGGCGATGTGGCTTAGTTAGTTAAAGCGCCTGTCTAGTGAAAGGAAGATCGTGAGTTCGAATCTCACCTGTGCCTCGAGAGTCAAGACAAACGTCTCTCAAGTTTTTTGTTCTCGAAGTTTAGTTCGAAATACTTCTGATGGTGTGACTGCTTGAACAAGACGCTGCACAAGCGCCGTGGCTTAGTTAGTTAAAGCGCCTGTCTAGTGAAAGCAAGATCGTGAGTTCGAATCTCACCGGTGCCTCGAGAGTCAAGACAAACCTCTGTCTAGTTTTTTTTGTTTTCGAAGTTTAGTTCGAAATACTTTTGATGCTGTCACTGCCTGAACAACACGCTGCACAAGCGCCGTGGCTTAGTTGGTTAAAGCGCCTGTCTAGCAAACAGGAGATCGTGAGTTCGAATCTCACCGGTGCCTCGAGAGTCAAGACTAACGTCTCTTCTGATTTTTTTTGTTTTCGAAGTATTGTTCGAAATACTTCCAATGGTGTCACTGCCTGAACAAGACGCTGCGCAGACGCCGGGGCTTATTTGGTTAAATTTCCTGTCTAGTAAACCGGAGATCGTGAGTTGGAATCTCACCGGTGCCTCGAGAGTCAAGACAAACGTCTCTCTAGTTTTTTGTTTTCGAAGTTTATTTCGAAATACTTCTGATGGTGTCACTGCCTGAACAAGACGCTGCGCAGGCGCCGTGGCTTAGTTGGTTAAAGCGCCTGTCTAGTGAACAGGAGATCATGAGTTTGAATCTCACAGGTGCCTCGATAGTCAAGACAAACGTCTCTCTAGTTTTTTGTTTTCGAAGTTTAGTTCGAAATACTTCTGATCGCGTCACTTCCTGAACAAGACGCTGTGCAGGCGCCATGGCTTAGTTGGTTAAAGCGCCTGTCTAGTAAACAGGAGATCTTGAGTTCGAATCTCACCGGTGCCTCGAGAGTGAAGACAAACGTATCTCTAGTTTTTTGTTTTCAAGTTTAGTTCCAAATACTTCTGATGGTGTCAATGCCTGAACAAGACGCTGCGCAGGCGCCGTGGATTAGTTGGTTAAAGCGCCTGTCTAGTGAACAGGAGATCATGAGTTTGAATCTCACAGGTGCCTCGATAGTCAAGACAAACGTCTCTCTAGTTTTTTGTTTTCGAAGTTTAGTTCGAAATACTTCTGATCGCGTCACTTCCTGAACAAGACGCTGTGCAGGCGCCATGGCTTAGTTGGTTAAAGCGCCTGTCTAGTAAACAGGAGATCTTGAGTTCGAATCTCACCGGTGCCTCGAGAGTCAAGACAAACGTATCTCTAGTTTTTTGTTTTCAAGTTTAGTTCCAAATACTTCTGATGGTGTCACTGCCTGAACAAGACGCTGCGCAGGCGCCGTGGATTAGTTAGTTAAAGCGCCTGTCTAGTAAACAGGAGATCGTGAGTTCGAATCTCACCGGTGCCTCGAGAGTCAAGACAAACGTCTCTCTAGTTTTTTGTTTTCGAAGTTTAGTTCGAAATACTTCTGATGGTGTCACTGCCTGATCAAGACGCTGCGCAGGCGCCGTGGCTTAGTTGGTAAAAGCGCCTGTCTAGTAAACAGGAGATCATGAGTTCGAATCTCACCGGTGCCTCGAGAGTCAAGACAAACGTCTCTCTAGTTTTTTCTTTTCGAAGTTCAGTTCAAAATACTTCTGATGGTGTCACTGTCTGAACAAGACGCTGCGCAGGCGCCGTGGCTTAGTTAGTTAAAGCGCCTGTCTAGTAAACCGGAGATCGCGAGTTCGAATCTCACCGGTGCCTCGAGAGTCAAGACAAACGTCTCTCTAGTTTTTTGTTTTCGAAGTTTAGTTCGAAATACTTCTGATGGTGTCACTGCCTGAACAAGACGCTGCGCAGGCGCCGTGGCTTAGCTGGTTAAAGCGCCTGTCTAGTAAACAGGAGATCGTGAGTTCGAATCTCACCGGTGCCTCGAGAGTCAAGACAAACGTCTCTCTAGTTTTTGGTTTTCGAAGTTTAGTTCGAAATAATTCTGATGGTGTCACTGCCTGAACAAGACGCTGCGCAGGCGCCGTGGCTTAGCTAGTTAAAGCGCCTGTCTAGTAAACAGGAGATCGTGAGTTCGAATCTCACCGGTGCCTCGAGAGTCAAGACAAACGTCTCTCTAGTTTTTTGTTTTCGAAGTTTAGTTCGAAATACTTCTGATGGTGTCACTGCCTGATCAAGACGCTGCGCAGGCGCCGTGGCTTAGTTGGTTAAAGCGCCTGTCTAGTAAACAGGAGATCATGAGTTCGAATCTCACCGGTGCCTCGAGAGTCAAGACTAACGTCTCTTCTGATTTTTTTTTGTTTTCGAAGTATTCTTCGAAATACTTCCAATGGTGTCACTGCCTGAACAAGATGCTGCGCAGACGCCGTGGCTTATTTGGTTAAATTTCCTGTCTAGTAAACAGGAGATCGTGAGTTCGAATCTCACCGGTGCCTCGAGAGTCAAGACAAACGTCTCTCTAGTTTTTTGTTTTCGAAGTTTAGTTCCAAATACTTCTGATGGTGTCACTGCCTGAACAAGACGCTGCGCAGGCGCCGTGGATTAGTTAGTTAAAGCGCCTGTCTAGTAAACAGGAGATCGTGAGTTTAAATCTCACCGGTGCCTCGGGAGTCAAGACTAACGTCTCTCTAGTTTTTTGTTTTGGAACATTCATGACTTCTTTGCGCAAATACGTACACGGACACAAGGAAAAGAGGCAAACAACACGGGCGCCCGTGTTGTTTGCCTCTTTTCCTTGTGTCCGTGTACGTGTTTGCGCAAAGTAGTCATGATCGAGTACGAACTCGCCCAACTTTCAGTACTTTTGTTTTCGAAGTTTAGTTCGAAATACTTCTGATGGTGTCACTGCCTGAACAAAATGCTGCGCAGGCGCCGTGGCTTAGTTAAAGCGCCTGTCTAGTAAACAGGAGATCGTGAGTTCGAATCTCACCGGTGCCTCGAGAGTCAAGACAAACGTCTCTCTAGTTTTTGGTTTTCAAAGTTTAGTTCGAAATAATTCTGATGGTGTCACTGCCTGAACAAGACGCTGCGCAGGCGCCGTGGCTTAGTTAGTTAAAGCGCCTGTCTAGTGAAAGGAAGATCGTGAGTTCGAATCTCACCTGTGCCTCGAGAAGCAAGACAAACGTCTCTCAAGTTTTTTGTTCTCGAAGTTTAGTTCGAAATACTTCTGATGGTGTCACTGCCTGATCAAGACGCTGCACAAGCGCCGTGGCTTAGTTGGTTAAAGTGCCTGTCTAGCAAACAGGAGATCGTGCGTTCGAATCTCACCGGTGCCTCGAGAGTCAAGACTAACGTCTCTTCTGATTTTTTTTTTGTTTTCGAAGTATTGTTCGAAATACTTCCAATGGTGTCACTGCCTGAACAAGATGCTGCGCAGACGCCGTGGCTTATTTGGTTAAATTTCCTGTCTAGTAAACCGGAGATCGTGAGTTGGAATCTCACCGGTGCCTCGAGAGTCAAGACAAACGTCTCTGTAGTTTTTTGTTTTCGAAGTTTAGTTCTAAATACTTGTGATGGTGTCACTCCCTGAACAAGACGCTGCGCAGGCGCCTTGGCTTAGTTGGTTAAAGCGCCTGTCTAGCAAACAGGAGATCGTGAGTTCGAATCTCACCGGTGCCTCGAGAGTCAAGACTAACGTCTCTTCTGATTTTTTTTGTTTTCGAAGTATTGTTCGAAATACTTCCAATGGTGTCACTGCCTGAACAAGACGCTGCACAGACGCCGTGGCTTATTTGGTTAAATTTCCTGTCTAGTAAACAGGAGATCGTGAGTTCGAATCTCACCGGTGCCTCGAGAGTCAAGACAAACGTCTCTCTAGTTTTTTGTTTTCGAAGTTTAGTTCGAAATACTTCTGATGGTGTCACTGCCTGAACAAGACGCTGCGCAGGCGCCGTGGCTTAGTTAGTTAAAGCGCCTGTCTAGTGAAAGGAAGATCGTGAGTTCGAATCTCACCTGTGCCTCGAGAAGCAAGACAAACGTCTCTCAAGTTTTTGTTCT